>NC_079296.1:15130694-15493019 GCF_023638135.1 Falco biarmicus
AGACTTCTGCAGGAGGTGGTATGGGAGGGCTGAAGCCAGATACAAAGAGAAGGGGTAATTCTGTCCTAGCCCATTTCCATCTTAGCGGTGAAGTATTTGGAGATTTGTTGTCCGTAGGTAATGCACCTTTAGATATGAGGTGAAGGAGACAAAGGTGGCAGCTGCCTACCCAGGCCGCCACACAACTGTGCTGCTGTGTTTGCTATTTGCTTGTTGTCTCCCTGACAGCTTCTTCACAGATGCCTCGTAACTAACTACATAAGCAGGGCTTTTTTGCCTTCCCAAAGAACGAGCATTGTCCAAGCTCTTTCTTTACTACTGCTGCTACTACTTCAATGCATTTTGAAAGGTGACTACAGATGGAAGAGCGATGAGCGAGAGTATTGGTTCTAGCAATGCCCATGCACAACATAACCAGCAAAAGCAAAGGCAAGACCACAAATGCAGCAAAGGCCCTACACAGTTGCAGGCCAGCGTAAAAGCGGGCAAACAAGGAGAATCTTGGGTGGGCAATGCACTATGCCAAGTTCCTCTGCAGCCCAGCTAAAACACAAAAAGAAACAGAATGGAACAAAAATAACCCAAAGCCCAAAGGAAAACAACAAGGGGGGGTCACGGGGTACACCGGGAAATGCTGAACTTTGCAAAAAGTGTACTTTTACAGAGGAACACAATGGGGAAAAGCATTTCACACAAGAAAGGCTCTTGTCAGACTGAAACAAGTCCACTTGGCTGCATTTCTTGCAGTGTTAAAGCTGAAGGCTGAAAAGCTGCAGCGGGAATCCATGCAGGCCACAGGACAAAGCAGTTCACTCATCGCGCCAAGAGAAGCTGAGGATATGATCAGAAACCAGCCCCAGACCCTCTCAGGCCTACTGCTCCCACTCTGCCGATATCGTTAGACCAGCAGCACCACCTGCAGAAACAGGTTTTCACACTGCTGCCAGCACCAGAGTTGTGTGTTTCAAGGATTCGGACCAGGCGCAGAAATAGCTGTTTTATCAGGATGCTTATCATCCAGGGAAAGCCTGATGAGATCAGCAGAGCACACTTAAATGGAAACAACAAAACTCCGTTTCTTGTTCCTCAGTTGAGCCAATACATTCACCAGCGGCCTTAGACTTTGAGCCCCTTAACAGGTTTTCCGTGCAGCTCATTTTGTTCCCTACAGAGTGCCGTGTAAGCAGCCTTCCTTGTGGCACTAGGAGGGAACCCATAACTTTGCAGACACCCAAAGAGCTTGGAGGAGCAGCGAGGACCATGTCAGACTGGTTGGTTGGGTTGTTTCTTACCAGTTCCTCTATCTGTGTAACGAACTGCTTGTTCGTTAAGATTGCTGGAATCCAGGGCTACTGCCAGCTCCCGGTAACGTGTCTGATGGGCACATGCAGACAGGAGAAAAAGGAAGGAGCAGAAGAGGAGGAGGGGAGGAAAAAAAGCAGGAATTAAAGAGGACAGAAAAATAAATCCTATCGAACTGTGATAATCAGATTCTCCAAACAAAACAAAAATCTACCGTTTCAACAAAAGCAGCTGAGACATCAACACATTTTATCCATTCTGCCAAGGCTTCATTTTGACCCAACAGTGACTCAGAAATAAGAACGGCAGCTGCACGGAAGCCAGATTATCCCCAGTCCCCAAACTGGAAACACCTCCGATACCTGCCCCCCAGTGCTGATCACAACTACCCGATGATAGCACAAGACAACACTAGACAGCAGTGAACGAGAACTGTGCATTCAATTAGGTCTCGCTAACACTGCCGAAAGCAGAGTCCCAGTAAGTTATCAACAGTAGCAAATAAGAAAGGGGGCGGGGGGGGACGGGGACACTGAGAACAACCTCCTTCCGTTTCCTTAATATTTGTGGAAGAAACAGCACTTTCTCCATTCACATATGATGTAGACTACAAGCAAAGCAGTCAAGTCAGCCAGTTTTATTCCCCACGGAAACAAGTCACTACTAAGGAAGAACTGACTATCACAATAATGCTCCTTATAGCGCCTTTCACTCCAAAGTACCACACAGAGAAAACATCCTTTTCTGGGTAAGGAGAGATGCAGACTCCCTCTGCGACAAGCTAATGTCAATGATGCAGGTTGATTTCCCATTCTTTCCCACTAAAGCAAGAATACATCTTTCCATGCATACATGCTGTCCATTCATCCCACTCAGCTTTTCTTCCCACTGCTGAAAGTTTACGTTCTAAACCAGGATTTTTTGCTTCTCAATGCTTAAATATCATATTGTTCAGTAGGATGACTGCAGACACCGCTGAGATCCAGGAGTGTTTTCTTGAGCTGACTGCTTAAAGCTCCACATCAAATATCAAGAGAATTAACAGGACAAAAGGAATACAAAGGCAAAATAGAGTGAACTCCATTCCATCTTGCAGGTTTCACTGCATCTAACTGGTACCCCTGGTGATTACTATAGTTACGTTTATTGATAAGAGACGCACGGATATGTAGTAAACAGGAGTTACTTTATGACAACTGAACTGAAGCAATGGTAGGAAAATAAGCTACCAAAATGATGCAAGTGAAACGAAAATCAGAGCTTTGCCACAGCAACAGCGGAAGACAATTCTGGGCTACCAAATTTGACTTCCCTGAGCTTCTATCACAATTTGATCAAGCCTTCCGTTTAAATAAACTGCCTGAAAAGAATTGGTTTAAAAAGGCTGGGGTTTTATGTTTGTGCCTGAACACGTTTCTATTGCTTATCGGCATAGTTCCTGCCCTTTCCTCTTCAGAAGCCTGGCAACGTGAAGACGCTAAAGCCTGTAAACGCTTGACTCAAAGGATCCGACTTCCTGCCTAAACCTATTTAAACCCAGCACTGGAACTTGCCAGACTGTACATCCCCTGCGCAAGTTTCATCACCTGTTGTAAAACGGGTTGGCAGGAGTAACTAGACAGCTTCCTCAGGGCAGCTGCTTGCCTGGAGATCAGCAGAGTCATGCCCTTCAGAAGCAAGGCCCTAGGGAATACAGCAACGACACGCACAGCGGGAGAAATACAGACTAAGAAAACACTGCCTCTCCCTACTGCACTTGCCCTCAGCAGCTCAGTTAGTTTATCGCCTCACCCCACACTCCTCCTTTTCCTCAAAGCTCAGCTGTCTCGCGGAAGAGGTTTTGACAAGGTTCACTTTTTCACACGTTCAGTTCAACACAAACCAGAAGGGCGCAAGCACTTTACGAGCAATGGCAACGCATGGTATCAACTAGCTCCATGATAATAAAAACAGCAACAAAACTCAAGCAACTGACAGGGGCTATGTCAGGACAAGGCTCCACCCAAGAAATCGAGGCCAGCGTAAACAGAACCTGAAGCATGCAGTAGGGAGAGCGAGTCACTGCGAGGGACACGAGCACTGCCTCACCTTCCTCCTGTCCAATGAGGGTATGGCTACCCCATTGGAGCGCTTCAGGTCCGACACCGGCACCTTCAGAATGTTCTGAATCTGAAGGAGGTGAAAGAAAAGGGGGAACGGCTCAGAGAAGGACAGAGAGAAAGTGTCAATCGAAGGGAGCCAAAGAAACCGGCATCCTCCGGCTGGCCAGGAGCACGCAGCTCAAAGCAGCAGCTCTGGGCACACCCAGGGCTGCGTGACAGCGCCGCATGATCAGACACGGCTTTGGCACGTACCCTGAGCTCTAGTGTGCACCTTCCAGCAGCGGTAGCTGCTAACTATTGTGGCACGCTTCGCGTGCTGGCGATACAGGCAGCTGCGCCAGTCATCCATTACACCCGCATAACCATTTCCCGGCTCTAGTCACGTTGTTCAGAAAACCAAAGAACAAGGAGGTAGCAAATGAGCTGGGACAAAGACCGAGGCACTCACGTTCTCTGGAGGCTGCTGGTCATCGCCCGGGGGAGTCTCAGGTCGACCGTCTCCTTTAGTTTTGCGGTTTTCCTTACTTGCTGCAGCTGCTCCAGGGCTCTTCTGCTGATACTCCTTCAGCTGTGAAAAATAATAATAATCTGAAATCCAAACTGAGCATGCCTTCTGTGAGAATGATGTCAACCCCCAGCCCCAGCTCCACTGGGTAAAAACACCAAGTGTAAGGACAAGAGAAAAGCTCTTCAATGAGTTTGTCGCCCAGGGGGGGGAGAAAAATAAAAATCAAAACACGTCCAAGAAAAAGGCTAAAGTAAGATCGAATGTGATGAGTTTACGACAAGAGGCTCAGAGCTGCAAATGTTCAACTTTTGTACACAGCTAAGAGTTGCTGGGAAACGACTTGATACTCCATCCGGCAACTACAAGGAGATGAAAAGAAGTATCTTGGGGTGGGGTTTTTTTAGGGTTCTAACTAAGAGCATTGAGGAAAAATGAGTAAAGGGCAATGAAATCTGAATGTTAAGTGAAACATCAACACCTGACAGTAAGGTCTCCCACTCTGTGAAAGACTTTGAGAAGGAACATTACAGTCCTTACAGACAAACGCCATGTTAATACAAGCAGCGTAGTCACTGTGAACTAAGGGGAGAAGCAACCTACAACGGATTTTTCAATCGCACCCGCTTCACCCCGGAGAAGCTAGTCTGATAAGCCGTTCGCTTGAATTCGGCTGGGTCTTCCAAGCCGAATCGTTTGTGCTCCAGCAGGGTGAAGCCCCCAGGCAAGCGAGCCCCAGGCAGTTCGGTCAACTGCCCGTTTCCCCAGCCCGCAGCCCGCCCTCCGCCCCCCCGCCGGGCCGGGCCGGGCCAGGCCGCGCCTCGGCCTCCAGGTGGGGAAAGAAGGCCCCGTTATTGGCAGAACTCCAAAATGGAAGCCCGAACCGCTCCAGGACACTTTCCCCTCCCCAGGACTTTCACATACGCCGCCCACGCCGCGGCCGGGGAACTAAGTAAAATGAGACCAACCCCCCCCAAAAAAGGGTGTGGGGGAGGCCAGGGGGAGGGAAAACCGCCAAACCAAACCCGGCGGACCCACGGCACCGCCGGCCCGGCCCGCCCCGGCCCCCGCCGCCCCTCACCTTCTCCTTGCCCGCCGCCAGCCAGCTCTGCCCGCTGCCGTCCGCCACGGCCGCCCCGCGCCTGGGCCGCCTTGGCTTCGCCCACCGCCGGCGGCAGCAGCCAGGGCCCGCCCAGCCTGCGCTGCCGCCCTGGAGGCCCGGCCCATCGCCGGGCCCCGCCTCATGGCCGGGCTCCACCGGCTCGGGCTCGCCGCCGGCCTGCGGCGGCTCGGGCTCGCGGTCGGGCTGCGGCGGCTCGGCCACGTCGCCGGGCTGCGGCCCATGTCCGTGCCCCGCCGGGCCCGGCAACTCTGCTTTTGCCTCCTTCTCCTCAGGAGCAGGTGCCACCTTGCAGTGCCTGCTCCCCATGTTGGAGCCCGCACCGCCCGCTGCTCGGGTGACAGCCCGCACCGCCCGCTGCTCGGGTGACAGCCCGCACCGCCCGCTGCTCGGGTGACACCTGGCTGCCCGGCGTGCCCCACCCAGAGCTCACCTGCAGCTTCCCGGAGACGTTTGTTCCCCGGCGCTGACGGCACAGCGGGCCCTGTCGCTGGGAGACTCCACTTCCCAGCGTGCCCCGCGGCGCGCCCGCGCCTGCCGCTCCCGGCCGGCCCCGCGCGCACCCGGCCGGCCCGGCGGGAGGCGGCAGCCCTGGCCGAGCGGGTCCCGCCGAGCGCGGGTCGCAGCGCGCCCGCCCCGCCGCGGCCCGGGCCCGGCCGGTAGGAGCCGGGTCCCCGTGTTACAGATTTGCTAACGGTTACAATTAACTAACCTTATTTGATTTTATAAAATCATTTTCATAGAACTGTAGAGGAATAAGAAATATATTTTAGTGGAACTAGCAGCTGCACCACACAAGCTGCTGTGGAATCCTCTGTACAGCCCTGTACCACGGCCAAGGACTGAGAGCAACCGAATGAAACAACTCGTAGCTACCTGCCAAGAAACCGTGAACTTTAATAATAGTGATATAAAGAAATGGCATGGAATGGGGACAATCAGTTACGGGTAAATGTATTTTAAAATATTTTAATAAATACGCAAAGAATGTAGGTCTAGTAATCAGGTCATGGAACCATAGTTTGGACGAAATAATTAATGAAAGAGCTAGCGAAAGAAGGAGTCCGTTTCTCTAACTTTCTCTGACAAGGGGCCTGTTTATAAGTTATCTAGAGGGAGCGAGTAAAAGAAACAAGCAGAAGGACCAGATGGTCGACAAGGACATCCATTAGCTCGGACCGACAAGAACACTGCAGACTTGCAAGACCATCACATACCAGGCAAAAGGTGAAACGTACCCCATGAGGTGACGTACGGAATTAAACTCTGTAACTCAAAAGTTATAAAGTAGGTATGTTTATTGCGCGCAGATGCATGGGGGATCGCTCCTCCACAAGCGTGCGTGCCCCATCTCACATTTATACAATAAAACAAATGAATATTCAGTTAACGCCTATACATATTCGTTACCTAAACCTGCTTACTCTCGCTTCGTATGTTAATTAGCTTACCAGTCCTTTGCCTGGAATGTGGTGGTCTTGCAGGTTTGTAGGTCCTTGTGACCATCTGATCTTCTCCAGCAAGAAGACTTAGCACTCCCTCCCTCTAGACAGCATTTGAATGTCTCTCATCCTTTTCTCATTCTTTTATAAATAGCCCCTTTGTTAGAGGAAGAAGGGCAGGCATCTCCTCAAAGCTGTGTGCCTATGTGACCAGACACCGCACCCATGACCGGTCACCATACCCGCATTCCTTGAGCAGACATATACAATCACAATCGATGTCCATTGTCCCCATTTCACGCTATTTCTCCATATCAGAGAAATATTCACTGCAAAACTGGCTTCATAAAGTATTGGAAGAATTTTTAACATTTTGCCCAATTACAGACAATTTAACGTCTCTGCAATGCCTGTGCCTGTCCACAGAATTTAAATACTGCTTATAGCACAG
This sequence comes from Falco biarmicus, assembly GCF_023638135.1. NCBI lineage: Eukaryota > Metazoa > Chordata > Aves > Falconiformes > Falconidae > Falco > Falco biarmicus. The sequence goes on from NC_079296.1 coordinate 15,137,617, forward strand.
GAGGCACCTTACCTTCCCTACAGGGAGGTACAGAAAAAGCGAGCATACACAGTTATTTCTCTTTCAGTGAGATCTTCTGCTCCAGCTATTAATGCATTGTAGTAGAGCAAGGGTATTTCACCTCAATTTCCTATTCCGTTTGCAGGGCAGTGCCACTGGCTTCAACAGCACCAGAGGCCCAAAGGACCACCTGCCAAGTCTGAGGGGACTTACAGACAAGACTTTCCACATACCCTGATTTTCTCTGATTTCTTCGGAGGGAAGAAAAACCAAGCTTAATGTGCCATCATCGGCTGCTACAGCCTGTGCGTGCTACGCCTGGAGCCAAGTGATCAGGCAGATTCCTGCCACCCATTCAGGGAAATCACACAAACACATTAATTGAATGCTCTTAGTACTGCTGGGTTGGGGCTCTGAAAATACATTCTTAATTTCTGGCACAATTAACACTTGAGCAACATTAACTGCTCATTTTCTTACCACTGCGTTGTTGAGGTGCACTCAACGATTTAAGACACAAGTATGCAGTGGCAGAGTCCTGTAGAGAGCTCTCTCCCTGGCAATGCTTCAAACCCACAGCAGGAGCACAAAACTCCTGGAAAAAAATGGAATATGGGGGGATTTCAAAAGGCAACTACAGAAGTAAGTAAAAGGTTGTGCCTTGTACTTTGCCAGCTGGTTTTCTTCAGGACGTATTTAATAGCAGAATAAGTGACATCTCTGTTCCTGTCCTTCACAGGTCAAACTGATTTAATATACAGAGAATCAGCATTAAACACATAGTTAATTACAAAATAAGACTAAGAAAACAGGCTTTTGAGGCTAATCTTAGTAGCTCAAGAGGCAGCATCTCAGCCACGCTGAGGGTAATTCTTGCCAGTCTTGGCTAACTACTGCATCTCGCCTCCACCAAGCAGCCTGACCAGATGCATGGGGAGATGAAGCTGAAAAGCAGTCATAGCACTAGGGAACCAACTAGGGAGAAACATCCCCAGAAGGCACAGCACTGGCCTTGCACCCTGTCCTGACAGATGACTCATGGTGCAAGATGGTGACCGTCTTGCTGAGCTGACACTGTTTGGCCCTGAGCCCTGTTGTTCTGGACTCCAGCATTCAGCTCCCTCTAATGATGAAACGAAGTCTTGAAGATGCCTTGTGGCAGGGCTTCTCAGACAAGGATGGTCTCAGACCTACAGCCTTTTCTGTCTTTCTCTAATCCCTAGACTGCAAGCTTCTTTGCGAAAAGCAAAGCACCCACAACTCTCTCAACCTCTGACTTGAGGGCTTCCCTGTAGCATACACAGAGAGCTCCCCCAGTTTACACATTTCTCCCCAACACCCACCCCCCCACCCCCCCATGTGTGGGTTTTAGGTTGAACAGGAACATGTTAGGGAAGCTGCAAACCTAGCAAGGCACCCCAAAGTGTACCCATGTAGAGCTTGCTTGGAGATGAAGGCGCTCTTCTTTTTTGAAGACATGGTTGGGTGCTGGAGCCTCTGTGTTCCTCTACTAAAAGAAGGTTACAGTAAACAAGAGATGTGTTCAAAATCCAGGGCACCAAAGCACGTATCGATAACAGATTTCCTTTTAGTTATCAAAACAAAAAGCAGCAGTCTAGCCAACTAGGCAATATACAGGCGAGGGAGGCATCAGATTCCCAGCATGTCCAGCGTGGCAGATCATTGACGACAGGACCCCGCAGTCAGTGCTAAAGAAACTCTGTCCTCTAGGGTGTAGGAAAATCTGCTGTTGGGCAGGATGTATTCCCAGTCATGCTAATAGTAACAAGGCACATGAGGTCCTGAGCAGTTTCTCTTCTCAACATCTAAAATTTAGGAAAGTGGTTAAGGTCCTTGAGGAAATGCAGCAGTTGACAGATGATGAGAGTGGGGCACAGATACTGAAGGAGGGTCATCAGCTTCTCACTCGTCCCTCTGGTTCCTCATCCTAGCACTCAGCTAGCAATGCTGAAGAGGACCACACCTGTACACTTTTCAAACCCATAGCGCTCTCCCATCTAGAAGTGCAGGTGCTACACAGACAGATCCTGATAGGGAAATACAGTTGAAGGAAAGCTGAACTCTGCAGCAGCAGATGTAAAATAAATATATTTAAACCCAGGGAGTGAGAATTGTATAATCATAGGACGGTTTGGGTTGGAAGGGGCCTTAAAGATCATCTGGTTCGAACCTCCCTGCTATGTGCAGGGCCACCTTCCACTTGACCAGGTTGCTCAAAGCCCCATTAAAATAGAAAAAATATGGAAATGCTCTTAAAACACTCAAACCCCCACATACAGTTTGCCAGAAGAACAGTTAGAGAGCTAGCTCAGCATTTATATGACACAAGCTCTTTTGGCAACCTAAAATTCAAAACACTGCAGAAGTACCCCTCTCTGTTTCATTTTCTTCTCCTGACACATAATTAAAATGACAAAAGAGACCACATAGCCAAGCCTAGCACTTAGTCCATGCAGCACAGATGCAAACCAAAGCACGTGCCACCAGTTCTCTCACCCACCTGCTCCTTCTAGGAAAGCCTGGGGTCGCACTGTCGTGCAGGTGGGTGGTTGCTGGACCCTGAACGCCCTAATAATGGGAACAGTTACCTCCACTGCAGCAAGCTGTAGCCAGCAGAAGGTCAGATGACATTTGCCTGTAAGCAAAGGAAAACCAACAGCAGTACAGTGGTCTTTGGTCTCAGTCCTTTCATTGCAACTGTCCTTGCTCCAGAAGACACAGCGACCAGCCTCTGTCCCCATCCACCACATCAAGCTGCCCCCAAGTCAGAAACTCAGCTCCCACCCCATTAGCCCCAGCGAAGCTCTCATAAAATGAGTTTTTAACGTGAAAAGCTTTAGCATGCAACAGGGGAAGCCCTTTTGGGTCTTGGCTCAGGAGCAAGCACAGAGAATAGAAGAACTAAGTTTTCTAAGACTACTTTGCCAATACATACTATTTCTACCTTCCCACTTTTGCCACCTAGTCCCACTTTACTAATCATTTTAATTTTTTTTTTCCCCACTCAACATGACAACTTTTCTAGAACTCATTTCCCTTCCTTTTCAGAGCAAGAACAATGTCAGCTTCCTTTGGCAAGGTACAATAAAGAAACACACCGCGGATTGCACTTGGTGCCCCACCACTGCTTTACCTGGGGGATCTTCACTCGTGGTACTGGCAAAGACACACATGCATTTAAATGGGAAACAGACCCTATTAACATTGCCTGGCTTTGTAGTCAGGTAAAAAGTGACACTTGAATGTAAAGCACTTAGATTTTCATACTCCAGTCAGGGGAATGAAGACATTATTCTTATCAATTATATTGCCACAAATTAATTTTCTCACAGCTGCCAATTTCTGTTACGAAAGAACCACACACAAATTTGAGCCTCTCCATTGCAGTTCTCCACCAGAACAAAACTATTCTGCAAGCAGAGTTTTAAAGTTTGTTTAGGTTCAAATGATTATAATGGTGGGACTCACTTAGGCTGTAACAGTATTAACTTTTGCAGTGAACAGAGTACTCTCCTCTTATTAACTGTATGTACCTGTGTGTGCACATTGTACTCCCCCCCATATGGCTGGGGAAAAAAAAAGAATCTTGATTTATTGCACAGGAGAAATGCTTGCCTTTTACAGCAAATGAAGTGCTAATCCTTTATTTAATAAAAGGGACAAATAATCTCACTTACACTGTTTCCAAATTACATTTTTCATATAATACCCAGGCATCAGTGAATGAAGGTGCTCTACAAGTACCTTGCCTTACAACAGCTTCATGTAACACACTCTCAAAATTATCGCTTCCTAATTAATTTCATTGTGAAGTACAGAGATTGAAAATGTCAATAATCCATAAATGCTTTCACGAACCACAACCTAAATTAGATCCCTAAATATGGTATCTATAGATTTTCAGAAATCAAAGCTGTCATTTTTCATAAGTGGATTTTTTTTTTTCTGCTTAGATTTCCACTCATCTGATAAATTCGTGAAACCTTTCAAACCATTAATTTGGGCTTCCTTAAAATGTCAGTGGTTTTAGTCTGCTTTTTAATACATAATAACTAAATTTAATAGATGTTCACTGAAATAATACTAAGGATTATTAATGTTAAAATCCTTGTCAGTCTAACTGTGAATCATCAGGACCCAGGAAACCACTAATATACATTAACTCTTCTTGTCCACTAGAGGTTTCTGAGAGATGAAAAAAGTCACCGTTATCTACAAAATTGTCTTGTGTATTATAGATCAAACTCTAGGCTATTTTGGGAGGAAGCCATATTTTTGTTAGACATTTCTATAAGGAACGACAGGCATCAGAGGCCCAAGCCTTCACACAGAGTTTCTGCCAAACCCAAAAATCAACAAATGCTTTTCCACAGCACTATCCTCTCAAGGCCAATTTTCTAGGAGCTTAAACATTATGAACTCATTTCCAAATTTTAGGTAATAAAGTACACAAAAAATTATGCCTTTAAATATTTTGGGGGGGGGGGGGGGGGGGTGCGGGGAAACACAAAACCCACAACATTGGGATTCTGAGTTTCAGGGTCAAACTGTAAGATTCCTACTACATGCCCGGCCCTGCAAGAGCTGACGTGGTGTGCAGAGCAGAGATCATCAGTGAGATGATTCTGAACGGTTCTGCAAACATTCAGATTTCCCAACATTCTGTGAATAATTTCTGTTCTTTCTTTGCTTCTCTCTTCTTGTTATTATTCCAGGTGGCAGTCACAGTGACTGGCTTCTCTGAAGAAGCAGACACTTCATCAGCTTCAGCAGATACTGAATGTGATTGCACTGCATTTCTAAGTGTATTATTCCAAGAGGTAAATATTTTTTGCTCAAGTAAAGATAATTCATTTAAGGTCTAATAAGCCCCGAAATATACTACACTGGGAAAAAAAGGAGCAACTATTGTTATATTCAAAGTTCATCTTCAGAAGGAATATCTAATTTTTTTCAAGTGTATAAATCTCTTCTGTAGATGAGATTTTATGTTTGGAGCACTATTCCTGAGATAAAGCCACCTCAATTTTTGAAATAGAAAGGTTGTTTATGCTAGTCAAAGTGTCAGAGCAGTGGCCACTACCCACCGCCATCACAAGCAGAAAAATGAACCGTTGCAGACTTCTGCTGTGACCCTACTGCCAGTAGCACATCCCCCTGTTGTCAGTAGTTTATACAAAAACCAGTAGTAACTTCTCAGTTCACTGCAACCTTCAACTTGTTGTACACCCGAATTTTCCTTTAGAATTTGTCAATTAAAAAGAAGCAGCAAGATGAGTTAGCAAAAAGAGGGGGAAGGAGCATACAAGTACTGCGTGAAATCCAATTATGGCTGCAAGTCATTCAGCCCAACTTCCCTTGGCAGTTGGCCTCTTACTGTTTCCAGCACAACAGCAGATGAGTGAGCTGCCATTACATTACAGCAGAATCAGCCACCTGGACATCATTGTCCAATAATGAGGGAAGGGCGGGGGGGGGGACGGGACGACATGAACGGACAACACACGACAGGACAGGAAAAGTGAAAGTGCAGATCCAGAAAGGGAGGCAAGCACGGCAGGACTGACCCTCTGCAGCACTGCTTCTGTAGCCGGCTCTTGCTGCCGATGAAAACCCACCAGCCTTTTGCAACACAGCCTGATGGTTAGGACGAGAGAGTTATGTGGAGATCTGGTCCCTCCAATGGAGGTGTGGATTAAACCTCACCTGGGTTTTGAGCTCCTTTTATAGGGGAGAGCGGCATTACCATGCATTACTTACAGCTCCAGGTCCAAAAAAAAACCAACCAAAAAACCACAAACCACCCAAAAAAAAAAAGCCGAGCATTTTCCAAGAATGTTAATTCCAGGGTGCCCCTCTGGAAAAGATTTGGACACAAAATGAGTACTAAGATGCTGCTCCCCTCCATCAGGAAAGGCTTCTGTGCACATAAAGGAGCACGAGGAGGTGCTGGCAGCAGGGTTTGATTCTCCAGGGCTGTTAAACGTGGCTTTCCAGGGAATGAACCTTCCTTACACCTGATTCCCAGTGCTGCCAGGTCAACCCAGGAGTGCTCAGAGAAGGGGCATGGAGACATGGACCAACAGAACCGTTAAAACCCCCACAACAGAGCAGCTGTTTGAGAAATAACCTTGCCTGGTAAAATCTAACCCTGGAGAGCTCTTGTAAGCAAGTTTGAGTCTGGGCCTTACTCCCCCTGTAAGGGAGTGGAATCGGGTCAGGTAAACGGACCCGCAAAACCACCCCACTTCTTCTTCCCCCTGAGATGTCAAACACATGGAAAGATTACTTGGCAACTAGGCAAATGTAGCTAATTAAGAATAATTATTATTTGCATAGCTCTTTATGTCTTCCTTGCCAGATGAATTGTAAACCCTCCTCGCCTGACTTTAAAAGGAACAAACCCCTGAAGTTCATTAAAGATTTGTCCTCAGCCAGGCATGAGATAAATCTGGGATGTCAAGAGCCTGACAGAGCCATCAAGGCAAACATTAGGTGTCTTGCCTTAAGCAATAAGCAGGAAGGAAAAAATGTCTTAGGTGGGGGAAGGCAGAATTAAAGCTCTGTGTCTTTTGGTCTGATTTCTCTCCAAAGAGGAATAAACTGTTTGTCATCCTGCCGGCTATGAGACTAGCTATAAAATAATGGATTTCACAGGCCCAGATGAGGCTAATCATGATTGCCAAGGCATGTCTGTGCTGTGAGAAGTGAGTGAAATCTGATACTCTTCAGAGAAAACATGTTTTGAAAAGCTCTTTGCTCTGCAATAAGCCTTGGCAGTTATCTCATGTCTTGGAGTATCTACCATATTTCTTGTTCGATTGCAAGGCGTATTGCTGACACTGGCTGCTATGGCTGAGTTTCCTTTAATAACACTTTGGTAGGTAAAACACCGCTTCTTTTTTAACTATTGAGAAAATGGTATGGAAGGGTTTTGCATCAATTGCCTCTCTCGGTAGTACTTAAAGGGTAAGTGTCTCCAACTGAATGCTGTAGTAAAATGCCCCATCAAAATCAGAAAAGGATTTCCACAAAGCTGAACACCAAAACAACACATTTGTTTTTTCCTCTCTGGATTGGGGGAACACCTACAAAGTAGCTGGAGAGGTGGGATTTTACTACAACCACTTTGGAGAGCAAGTGAACAGCAGGGGAAGGAGTCGTCAGATTTCTTCAGGAACTGGTCCTTTGGAACAAGATTTTACAATCTGGTCTAAATTTTAACAACATCTGCTATTTTACAAAAAAGCAGAAAAAAAAGAATCAAGGCGCGACTTCTAGCATTTTTAGGTTTAAGTAATTAACGCAAGTGTGCCGTATGTGTGTGCACATATGCACACTCATATGCAGAGGAGTGACTTCCAAGACTTAAAGATTTAAATAATTAACCCAAGCGTGTCACACGCACATACGTTCACATGTGTTACAGAAAGGTACTGGCATAGCTTACACTTTGAGGCACATTCCCAATCACTCTAAAGAAACGATTCTGCAGTAGACTGACACGCACATCCCATCTACTACCCGTTAAAGCAAGTATTGCAGAAAATTGCTTGGGAGTCTTAATTTAAATCATCTTTTCTTTTGCTCCAACTCTCAGTACTCAAGAGTCAACACAAATCTCAGCTGAGAGGCAGATGTTTCAGAGGAGATCATGCCCTGCTGAATTGTGAAATGCTCTCATGCCTTTTCCCCAGTTCATGCTCCAGATGTGCTGGGGAGATGGGAGAGACTGTGTGCACGCCTATGCAGTGCAGAGACAGTCATCGCTGCCTCCTCGAGATGCACAGACCAGAAGGTAACATTAAATGTGCTGGTTCTGGTGAACGTTAGCGTGTCCTCAAACCCCAGCTGAGCAAATCTCTCTCTGCTGTGCACAAGCATCTTCCTCGCCTCTGTTTCACTTGTCTCCCTGCCACGCCAAGCGCCCAGTAATCACTACCTACCAAACAGTGCAGAAAACCCTCATAGATTTGCAGAGCTGAGTGAGGAGCAGAAAATGAAGCCGGGAGTCCCTGTGGTGCTCTTGGCAAGGCTGCGGCAAGCCAGCCTGCCACCAGCTGAGGCTGCCGTGCCAGCAAACCCTCCATAGGCTGGTGCTGGGGTGCATCTACTCAACCAAGCATGCAGGTAAATGCATTAAGGGACAGTAGCTTACTACTAATGTGTGCTCTGAGCCCAAGTGTGAATACAGAGCACTGTATGGGGTTTGGGATTGGGCTCCCCACTATTTGAATCTGGGACTAAGAAGGATGACGTTATATTTTATACTTTTTTCCAATGAATAAGTACTGATACAAAGGGACCTAGCTAGAATGTACTGTCATTTTAAAGGAATACATCTGAGACCTTTAACTTGTACTGGTATAACCAGTCAAGTAAAAATATTATTCTGCTTGGGAGAACCACAAATCACAGCAATAAAATATATGCAGGGAATACACAGAAATTTGGTACTATTTGCAATGAACGAATATTAGGCACCGCTAAGACCTATCATTTTCATCGCTAATGAAAAAGAGACTATTTTATTTCTAATTTAAAGCATAAGAATTTATGAAGGTTCAGAGAAGTCTTTTGTGTGCGTGTGCTTTTGGAACAGCTTAACTTCTAATATATTATGTATTCTAAAACTAGGATCCTTGAGCTCTTGCACAATATATACTGGTGCACGTTACTGGAGCAGTCAGTGTGTGGTGCCCTCTGTCTATTTCATAGCCAATGCAGCATTTTCCCCATAGCACCAATAGATTAAAAAAAAATAATATCTTGCTAAGTAAAACAAAACAAAACAAAAGTGACAATGAAACACACTCATTTTGCTATGAGGTAATTCAATACATCTGTCTATTTTGCTAAGGCTTAGTTTTTATGTAAAACAACACTTGTTTATCTTGCTAACTTCAAAAATGGAAAAAAGAATGAAGTGCGAGGTTTAGTTTTCAGCCCAGATCTTACTAATTTGAAAATAGGAAATAGAGCTAAGAGGGATGCTGAGAAATCTAGGGGACAGAGCCAGATGACAAGGCTATGCCTGCTTCACGTAAATGCTCTCTTGAAATCTCTTTTGGACAATTCAGATGAGGCAAACTCACAAGAATTAAATGATCGTGTTGTCAGAGGTTCCCAGGGGGACATCAATGATGTCATGCTGATATGGTGGCACAGAAGACTTGGCCCTTTTCTTTCACTGTATGCTATTCTGTTCTGCACAGGAGGCCTCATCTAACAGATCAAATGGAAGCATGTCATGGCCTGAGCCCATGTGCAGCACGAGCATATAGCTTACAGCATCTCCTGGGAGAGGCTTTTGAAGATCCAGCTTCCCACCAAATTACTAAAAAACCTTGCATTGGAAGGAAAGGTTGAGAAGGTAGAGAAGAGCTGGAACAAAAGAAGTACTACTAGGTGACCTAAGGCTGGTGAGAAGAGGCTGCACCAGGATAGAACCTGAAGTGAAACAGTTTAAGAAGCATCTACCAGTAAGACTGGTATGGAAACACAACCTAGAGACCACCCAACAACACACATCTCAACTAGTACACACCACAGCTCATTGCTAACCCAGCCTGCTTTTTCCATGTTCACCTCTTAGAGACATGCAGCAGTTTCTGATGACCAGCAAAACACCAACATGAGAATAACATGTGTTCTTGGCAGTGACAGCACATCATAAAATTCACACTTAAAAATCATACTTGGGCACAACGCAACAAAGATTTAGTCAACTGTGTAGTCTCAACAGGTTTATGAAAGCCTAGGATGCCGTGCATCTTCATCACAACTTGAGGGCAAGAGCAGTGCCTCAAGTGAGGGTTGTGGGTAGCCCATCCTACTGCTACAAGGAGCTTGTGCGGTATGATATTTCACAAACACATACTTCATACAAATGTACACAATTTCCAGTGCATTACTATGTTCTCATTGAGCTAACGCATGAAACAGAAAGTCCCCACGACAGCTCTACCCGGGTTGACTGAGGCGGAAGGCCTGATCTTTAGTCTACATTAGCAGAAGACCAACCTATTTTTCAAAGAGGCCTCTAATTTAAAGAGAGCAGGTATTCAGCAGTTTCAGAAAGATGATAGCCCATACCTTCATTTAACGCCCATATTCTTAATAATAGTAGGTTGTGTGTGTGACCTGAGACGTGGAGAAAGGATGAAAGTGTACGTATTACATTGGCTGAGAGACTGCCCTTCTCTGAGAGTTAAAGGAAGGGGTGCTGGGGGCTCTCGGCAGCTGGTGTTGCCTGTTCTGGTGTCACACTCAAATGGAGGGAAGGAAAAAAGGTAGATGGATGGGATGGCTCCAGTGCTGCATGGTCACAGGCAGCTGCGGGAGACAGCTGACATGGGAGTCAGGGAGAAGAAAAAGCAGCAGCAGGGACATCCTGCTCCTTGGTGTGCACTGAGGTTTTGATGAACCCAGGCCAGGCTCCCAGCAAAGGAACCTACTGTTGGGCTGTAGCATCCAAGCTTTTTCATGATGCACGATTTCAACCAGCAGAACACGTGCCCTTGAGACATGCCATTGGAAACAAATACAAAATGGGCACAACAATGCCACGTGGCATTTCAGGGTGCATCAGAACAAAGAAAAGCCGTCCTCATCTCTGCAAAAATCCCCAATTCCCTCTTGCCTGAAGGTACATCCGGAAGACCCCATGCTTTCTTATCCTCTCCTTACATGACCACATGCCCGTGTCTTCCAGACAGTGTTTCTGCGGCTCTCACTCCCACAGCTGTACAGCAAAGACAGCATTCCTTACAACAAGTGCAAAATCTATAGGGAAAGACAGATCTGATTGATTTACAGGAACTCTCACTGCTGAGTGGCTCATAACCCCAGCAGACATCTCTGGTTTTAAGCCATGGTGAACCTCCTGGGCAGGGCTACGGCATTGCTCTTGTCATGCCCAAAAGGCAAGAAACATAAGCTGGAAGCAGCCTGGTTTGCTGGCCTCCAGATCTTTTAGTGGACCTCTCCGAGTCTGCAAAATAAACATGCGACTAATGAGTTCTGGACTCTCCATTCAATGCGAAGACTAGGTATTATAAAGCTACTCCCTCCAAACCACATCTGAGGAAGTGGTATCTCCATCATGCTGGTAACGAAGCCAACACAAATGCAACACCCTGCAACCCTGGCAGTGCAAGGATCAGTGACCTGGCACAGCTGGCCAGGTATTTAATTCAATGTCCATTAACTTACAGCAATTTTTAGTACAAAAACTCTCTAAAAATATTACTACTCCGGTTTTCAGGATGGCAAAAGGGAAAAAAAAAGCCCAGGGATTTTACAGTTTGCTCCAAGTCATGCAACAAAGTCAGAGGAAAACTGGACCAGGTGCTCATAGCACAATCGGTAGTGAATTAAGTGAAATGAAACTGTGCTTGACATATGCACAGCCATGCATGAACACAAGGACAGGAGAAATACGCTCAATGAAATACTGAGATGAAAAGTCTAGTACGTCAGAGCTCTTCAAAGGTCTGGATGTTCCACAGTAAACCTACATTTGCTAAATATGTCTCATTCCTTGCTGAAGTGTGAGTGGAGCCAGGAGAAAGCATCCACAGTATGAACAGCAAAGGCACTTTTTTTTTTTTTTTTTTTTTTTTTGGGGGGGGGGGGGGCAGGGAAGTGAAGCATATGAAGACAGCTATATGTAAGTTTTACTGTGAAACCAAACAAACCCAATATCCAACACCTAAAGAGGTACTTTAAAAAATATCTGTAATTTCCATCCAAAGTCACATGCCACTTTGGACTGGAATTGCAATTTGAAGCTCTTGTCAAAAAACTTATTTCATTGCTCACAACTCTGGTCATCTCTGACTGTATCACAGCCAAATACAGAGAAAAATACCAGCCCAAAAGAACAGTGCTCATTTTTCTAATGAAAGGGAGGAAACAATCACTTCACAACCCTAACTCACAGGAAAAAAAACCCACTAATGGTAAAACTATATACATATTCTCAGCTTGTCACGCTGAGTCTCTTAAGCAAAGACCTTCAGAAATAAAAAGCATTTTGTTTATACTTGCTTAAAGTTAGAAACACAATACAAACACTAGATGAAATGTGAAAAATCCCTAAACCACTGAGTTTTGCTATGAAGAAAGTTTGCTTTTTCATGGATGTATCTTGTTTTGCTCCTCTTAATCCTATAGTAAGCGTAAGTCTCATAGATGTTGCAAAACTGCTTCTCTGAACACTCCTGTTACGCATGCTGGAATTCGTTAAAATTATGGATCAACAAGTCAATGACAGTATTTCCACCATGGGTGTGACTGCAACAGCAAAGACACGGACGAGGAAATACCACGTTATTTTTGATGATACAGGTCCAATAGCAATATCCCAGGGCCAGAGCAGAAACAGACAGCCGTCCACTGCTAATGGGAGAAAAAAATGTTCTCCCAATAGCTTGCAAGCTCATCAGACAAAACAGTCAGGATTAATGAAAGACTGATTAAGAGTCCTGTTAGGGAACAGTGGCAGGAAAACATTACTTGCTTCACCTGAGAAGCTGTGGCAGAGCTGGGAAATGGTGCCCAATCCGGATTCCATCACTTAAACCGTAGTCCAAAATAAAATACAAAAACCTGCAAGCAGCAGAAGTGAACACAGATGCTACCACCTGCCTGGATGCCTATTGGCTGCTGTCAGTAGTCTGGTTGACAGTGGGGAATGCCTCGTCATGTGGAGATCTGCTTTAAGGAACTGGGAAAATTTGTTACCTTACAGCATCATTTTCAGGTGTTGGCTTGTTAACTGGCCAAGCCACTTCCTAGGGACGGCCTCGCCACACATCTGACTCTATGACTCATGAAGCAGCAGGAGGGAAAAAAAGCCTGTAAGAAAAGCTCCTCTGTCTTCCTCAGCTTGTCAAAAGTCTGTTCTCTTCCTCTGAGAGATGGGCCTGGCCTCAACCATTACAAGGTTAAACTCCCAGAAATAGGCTGTACTTTGGAAAGCCACCAAGCTTTCCAAAGCCACCAAGATTAAAGCTGGCGCACAACACAGCTCTTCCTCCTTCACACAAGTCGGCTCCCAAGAGGAAAGGCCATGGTCTCTGCTCTGGACAAGGTGCCAGTTGCCTTCTGGATGCACTTCAACCTACCACGATGCTGGCAAAGACTCAGAAGCAGCTACCCCCAGCACCCTGTTGTCAGGGCAGCTGTCTTTGCATGAACCTGCTGGCAATGGCCATCTCAGGAGTGGGGATGGCCAAAGAAGTGACAGCCATCCTCCCCAGCAGCCAAAGCTGGGAAAAAACAGGAATGCTGCTCCATGGGCACCAAACACAGGAAAACAGTATGGGGCTGCAGCCATAGCCGCTTTGACAAATGATGCAAGGGTGCCACCATCCTTCCCATCTCTATCAGGCATATGGCACTCTCACTGATGCTCATTCTCCCCCATTCCTGATGTCTGCACAGCAGCTGCAAGGTGAAGTCAAACTCTGCATGTACGCATATGCTGTAGAGCCACGCTGGACTGATGGATGTCAGTTTGGTCATGGATAAGGATACATGCTGAATATCCACCACCAGAGCTGCACCAGTTTGAAGGGGCTCTGGATAATGGCCTTACTGTTTTCTTTCCTGGCAATGCCAGGGGAGGCCAAGGATCATCAAGATGCTACCTTAAAAAAAACACAGACCAGAACTACAGGAAAGTGGAAAATATGACAGCAAGAGCTGGAGTTCAGTATCACTGCGAGACCACACAGGGGTGGCATTCACAGCAGGGGAGAGCAAAATGAGATGTTTAGGAGCTTCAGGAAAATAAATGCCAAGACAGACAGATGCCAGCGGAGCACCACCAGTTCGGCCCTCTGTTACGTTCTCAGCTTTGCCAGGCCAGGACTGCAGGGATAGCCTGATGCGGTGACATGCGTGACATACACACGATGGCTTGGAAAGTCACAGGACCTTCAACTCTGAATTCCCCTACCATAACAGCAGGAATTTGCCTTGTTAGATTATACCATAAAAATCATTTAGTGTATGCATGCTTTGAGGACTGTGATGAAAGGAACCAACAACCCCTCCCCCAAGAGACAGTATGAGATACAGTTCCTTCCAGGAAAGGGTTAAGGGATTCTTCAAAGCAAGTCTTGCTACCCTTCCTCACAAGGAGGATAAATTGAGAGCCCTTAGTGTGCAGAGAGGACTTCAGATCTGAACAGTGCAGTCTGTGGGGAGGAGCCCCAGGAGCAGCTCAGCACGCTGTTTTTTGTTGCTTGCTCTGTTAATAAATCTAAAGGGGACTTTGAGCTTTGTGTGCAACATGGACTGTATTTATAGATCGGGTCAGGGAAGGCTCCTGCTCACAAAGTCGATAGTGGAAAATGGCACTGCTGTACACAGTATCGTCACACCAGGGACCTGAGTGTGCAGAATGCTGAGCTTGTTGACTGTAATCAGAATTTCTGCTTTGTCTTCCAATCTTTAGCCACATAATGACTATGTTTCACAAGAGGAAAACTGGAACAGAAAATAGTGGCCACCAGGTTAGGGCATAACTGGGTTTCCTTCTGGACCATCAGGATTCATCCAAGTCACACCCAATCAACACAGTGTTTGCAAGCATGACCTTCTCTGGCAATTACAGCTTTGCTTCCCTGTTAAAATGTTTTATCCAGCAATGATTTTGCAGCTGCATGAAGCATTCCTGATTAGATTTTCAACACTGCTACACATGAGGTCTCTTGTACAGAACAGTTTCCACACAGAGAGTGTGAGAATTGCCGTTCAGCACTTTTCAGTGCACATTTTGAAGGAAAATAGAAAGAGAAACCCCTTATTTTATAAAAAAAGTAATTTTAAAGTGCTTGAAAATTCTTTAAAAACAAGGGTTCCCCCCCCCACCCGCCACCACCATGTGTGCATTTCAACAAACGTGTATAAATGAAACTGTGTTAAGAGTAAGAAAATAACAACTCCTAGCACCACACATATTCAGGAACTGTAAGTCAATATTAAAATCATCTATAGCGCCATCGTAGGCTATTGCCCTATAGTTTTAGGGCAAAGCTGAAGCAGAGAGAGTTTTCAACTTGTCCTAGATTAATTCCACATGTTAAAGCTGGAGATAGGAAAAGATGGGTGGTATACAGCCTGTAAAAAAACCTTCAGGTCATGTCCAACCAAGTCCTGTACCGGATATTTTACAGACAGAAGGGGGAAGAGGAGAGGAAAGTGACACATTATGACCAAACTGTTCTAGACAGGAAGAATGTTGAGCACATCTATTAGCTTTTCTAAAAGTAATCTCCATCAGATGGAGGAATGGAGGGGGAGATCTCCTACCTGTGGAATAGAAATGCAGTCTGTAGCACCAATGTCATGCTGTAAGGCCAAGACTCTTTCCTTCCAGACGATAGAAATCCAACACAAGGGAGCCAGGGCATTAGCAAGAGCAAAACAGGAATGATGAAACACCCTGCATATCTTGTCTTCTCTACACCCTACATTGCGATACTCCCAACTGAAGCATAAACATTTTGATGCAACTGGTCCAAAAGGTCTCCATAATCATGGAGAGCTTGCCTTCCCCTAGAATGTTATATGGCAAGCCATGGCATCCCTTGAAGTGGGATCATTGGTATCAATGAGTTCAATGTTTTGCATGGAACAAAAAAGGCAGTGAAAGAAACAGTGGGACAGACAAAGAGCAATCAGATCCTATTTGGTTTCTCTTTTTTGACGTCTTTCAGCAGATATAATTTCAATTCCTTAAAAGCAATTAACTGTGAGAAGCTGGCAACAGCTTACATCATCTACACTTACCATCAAAGGATGCAGGGTCCTGCAATCAATAGGCTTTTTTTTATTTTATTTGGTCAATTTACAATGAACTCTTAACATTTGGTAAAATTCCACCCCAACTAAATAGGCACAGGATTTGTAAACGTTGCTCCATTAGCAGTGAAACAGTCAAGGATTAGCTCTTCTGGATAAAAAGAGAAAGTGTATCCAAAAATTCTAAATAATGACAACTTCACACTAAATAGAAGTAGAAGAAGATTTTTTTATTTATTTATTTTACCTATTATTTCACTCACAAGTTTCACCTGCCAAGCTTGCTATTTTTGTCACTAATCTTTTTACAATTACTCAGTTGCCTGAGCAGCTAGGAATAACACAGGCAGCACACAATGCCCACTGCAAAGCACCTTCAGCAGGATAACTATCAAACAAGGCTGCATTAATCATCTCTTGCAGACTAAACCTTACTGAGAGCCGACTGGGTTTTTAAAAACAAACTACTTCTGTGTGCCTAGTCCAAAACATTTGGAGCTTTTAGTTCAGTTGTATGCTGCAGGTACACACAATGGCGCATTTATATTTCCAGCAATTCCTTGGTATCAAATCTTTTAAAGTTCAGGTCAATTAGGTTTGGAGCCTGCCAGCTCATGAAGTTGGAAAAGCCCTTCCACTAGGTACTGGACTACTTACTAAGGAGGTTTTGCATCTACACAAGCATTACAGATCAGGCATCTCCCTGAGAAACTAAACCAAATTTTGTTTGGATTTAAGTTAAAAGAATGACTCAAACGTTGAAGCAGTGGTGCTGAAATTCTGTTTTCTGCTCCATCCCCATTTCAAGGCAGGCAAAAGCCTGCCCAAATGGCCCAGCGGGAGCATCCACTGGCCCAAAATTCAGGCCCACATATCGCACTCTTTCCCAACTACAAAGACAAATGAGTAAAGCCAGTGTTTTCTTTGCATGTTGTCCAGAGCATCACCCAGTTTGTTACGCTTTTTTATAGAGCTGCCATGTATCACCACATAAACGTCTCCTGGGTGAAGAGAGACATCAGGATGCGGCTACATGTTAATTAATATGTGAAAGAATTTCTGTTTTTTCAAATAAAATGTGTTTTGGAGCAAAAGTTGTTTGCATATTCATTTCTTTAAATGGAACTAACAAGTCACGTAAATAATAAAACCTAAAAGCAAAGGAAAAAACTCTATAAAATTAATTTTCTCTTAGGTACGTCCAATTCAACATTTTCTGTAGCACATAATTCTTTGGAGCTTTAATGTCCATGCTTCTATAGACCAAAAACAATCTGTTATTTTGCTTGAAAGAAAACATGCAGGCTGTGAAAAGAAGGCTCTAATTGACTTATTTTGTTTTATGAAAAACTGTCCCCCCAAATTCTTTATGCAGTAAATTGAATTTTCAAACTGATGCTTATCATATGTGCAATTGTTTCCAGAAATTAATTTTCAAAACAGTGATACTGGACAGACCACTCTGGTAAAGAGCTTGCCTGATGTTTTTAAAACTAATGGTTGCAGTACAAATGTCAGTCTGAAGAGGAAGTAACAATATTGGCTTCTGCTGCTGATTTCATACATTTCAAATTTTTATTAGGACATTCATTTATGGCCAGCACTAATCAGGAGTCATATAGCTGTAGGTCAGAGCGATTATATGCATTTAGAAGCAAGTCCATTATTTCTGCATATGATTTTTCTTTGTAGGTTAAGAATAGTTTTATGGTGAATATATGTTGTTAGTCTCCAATAAAAGCATAATTCTTATTTTTAGATCCATTACACATACACAATTCATTCTGGGAACTTCGGAAATTCAGCAAGGTACGCTATATTTAGAAACAGGAGTTGTTCTCAGTTTGATGCTTTCTTACTGATCATTAACTACCACACAACTGGCAATGAAATCAAGCCGCCCAATTGTCTTTTAAATTCAATAAATACATAACCGGGTCATATTATTGCTGTGAATCATCTTTATCCACTTTTATATCATGTAATTTAATATCCATTTGCAGAAGAGCTGACACTACCACTCTATTCTTGTTCAATATCGGAAAATTTAATTGCCTACCTATCCGACTTCAGGCAAACCGTGGTATAAACCTGACAAACTCTTTCGTCTTGACCCTATTGACTGACCAAAGTAAAACACACCACTGGTACCACAAAACCCATGTGCACATTAAGTTACAACAATTCTGCATTCCTAGCAGTGAACAGATTTTAGGACTCTCTACTGGCATAACAAGAAAAACTTGGGGGGGGGGGGGGGGGGGGGGGGGCGCGGTGGGAAGTCCATGTTGACCATTTAATAGTAAATACAATTCTCTGCAAGCCAATATCCTCCCAGAACCCTGTCTTTCAGAAGATCCTCTGCTCCCAAAAGGCAAGGTCAACTGCAAAGAACAGCATTTGGATTTAAAAGACTGAAGCTTGTAAAGCCAAAGTCACAGCTGTACAGGTACATTTATGATAGAGTAAGTAGGAGTGGGAGAAAGGAAGTGGAAAGAGAATAGGAGGGGAGAGGAAATGTGAATTTTCAATAACATTTCCCTGAATTCAGGCAGAGAGAAGGAAAAGGAATAAATAATCTCTCTGCAGATAGCTCACATGTCTACACTGTTTAACAGTATTCATACACCTAACTTCCATAGACTCTGGTATCATGAGGAAGACAGCAAATTTTGGCTACCTGGGGCTCCTTCCTACACATCCTGACTTCCTGACTTCTAATGAGTCTGCCAACCTGCTGAGATTTATGCCGCCCGCAAATAGCATGGCAAAGGTAACAGTAGCTCAGTGTTGGACCAAAAGCATTGCAGGGAGCATGATCACAAGTGGGAGAGAAGAAGGAAGAAGATGCGTCTCTCATGCATCTTCACGCAGCAATATTCAGGTAGCAGGAGGTGCACCTCTTGCCAAGATGACCATCAGTATCTAAGTCTGCCCCTTCTTGCCCCTGGCTCTACAGAAACTAAAACGTTTAGAGCTTGCATGACTCTCACCATGCTTCTGCAGATGATCAGGAAGGAGCCACAGAGCAGCAAATCTCACCACAAAAAAATAGGCTTTTACAGTGGACACTCTCTACAACCAGATCTGACCTACAGCACAATACAAGAACTTTGTCCCACAGAGAGCACTGCAGAATTCCTCTAATTTTGTCAGATAAAAATAAAAATGGGTTTTTTTCTTCCCATTAAAATAAATATCAAAAGTAGTGCTTAAGAAACTTGTTTAACTTCAGAGCTTTCTTTAGATTTATTTATTTTCTTTGCCTGAAGAGAGGGCTGTGTAAATGCTGCTCTGTTAAGGGAAAGAAGTTCAAACTTTACATCAGGGCTTTTTGCCCAGTGTCTCTTGGCACGCTTCCTTGGGTTTTAGATTGCTTTGTATGGTGAAGCATTACAGAATAAGATAACACTGTGTTATCTAGGCACTAAGGAAGGGCTTTGCACTAAAGAAATTGAGCCAAAATTTCTTTTCAAGGAGAGCAGAGAATGCATTTGAATAAGCACTAAATTCAGCAGGAGAATAACTAATATGGTTGGTTTTAAAGACACAGAAATTAATATTTTGCTGTGTTATGAATGTTAAGTGTGGATTTTAAAAGGCCAGAGGAAGAACATACATGATTTCTACTCCCAGTTTCTGGCAAGATGCTGTAGCAATTTTATACATGAGAAAGTAAGCAAATGATTGTGATTTTATTTTTGAATGGCTACTATCACAAAAGACCTTTGGCCCATTTGTTCTGGCAATATGTGCCTTAATGATGTCTTTTGCATCATAGCCAGCAAACATTTTTGCAGCATATTTTGTAAAAGCAACAAAGAACAGCCTGTTCTCCACCAAATTAAGCACCGATCCTGCAGATGCTTACACAGTTTATTTGTTTCCAGATAAGGCGTGTGCATGGACTTTTATGTCTGTAGTAAAACTAGGCACACACTCAGAGAATGTAGTCTCTGAGACGGTTGGTCCAGTTTCTGAGGATGGCTGGGCTGCAGTCATCTGGATGCAAATGAATCACAGCATTGCTGTTATCTGGATTGCTCTTCAAGGGCCAGGCTTTTATTCCACAACCACCTTTCACCTGGCTGTATTTAGAGCAATAATTTCATTTTTAGAAGAAAGCAGTGCAACAGATGCAGAATGAAAGGAAAACTAGCTTACTAAAGGAATACACTGTATTTTCTGCAAAGCCAGGCAACTGACAAAGCACCCATGAACATCATCATGATACACCTTCACCTTAGGTTACCAGCTGCCCCCCTTGCAGTAAACATTGTACGAAGTTCTCAAGATGTCAGGTAAGAGCTCTTGCAAAACTTCCCGGTCCCAAGGTCCCTCAGGAAAGGCTGATCAATACTTTTTTGTTGTGTTGCGAACACAAATTTCAGCCTTGCCCAGACAAGTGCAGCTCCCACCAAGCTGAGAAAGAGCAGGATTCTCTTACACTGGAATTGATGTTTGCTCACAGTTTTCCATCATGCAGTATTTCATGGTCTTCATTCTCTGGTTATTAAAACAGGATGTTAATCAACAAGTGGAGAAGGAGGAGTCAGGGAGTTGGTTCCCATCTCAGAAGTGGCAGCTAAAGCTGCAGAGCAACACGTGTTTCTCATTTGAAACTTATCACTCATTCTTAAAAACAATAAGACATACCATCTGTTGCAGCCATTCATAATAAGATTTGGGCTGAGTTTGACTGTGAAAACCCATTTCAACATGAGTATAAATGTGCAGATGAAGAAGTGTTGCGAAGCAATTCATTGGAGCTTTCCTTGCTATACACTACAGGCAACAATGGCCAACTGTCTCCAGGCGTACACACGGGGTTCTATAAGCCCCATTTATCGAGTCATTGCAAAGCATCAACATCTTCCTGTGGCAAAAATAGTTTTAACAATTTGGCACCATTTCCCTCAAGCAGTTAATAAACAAATTACTAGATGTTTGTGGGACTGTGCAAAGCAGTTGACTCTGTCAACAGAACTTTTAAAATGCAAGGATAGACAGGGCATATTTTCAGTTGAAAGGGACCTACAAGGATCATCTAGCCCAACTGCCTGACCAATTCAGGGCGGACCAAAAGTTAAAGCATGTTATTAAGGGCATTGTCCAAATGGCCAACACTGACAGGCTTGGGCATCGACTGCCTCTCAGGGAAGCCTCTTCCAGTGTTTGACCACCCTCACAGTAAAGAAATGCTTCCTAACGCCCAGTCTAAAACCTCTCCTGGCACAGCTGTGAACCCTTCCCGCGTGTCCTGTCAGTGGGTATCAGGGAGAAGAGATCAGCACCTGCCTCTCCACTTCACCTCCTCAGGAAGCTGTAGAGAGCCATGAGGTCATTCCTTGGCCACCTCCTCTCCAAATTAGGCGAACCCAAAGTGCTCAGCTGCTCCTCACAGGACATGCCTTCCAGCCCTTCCACCAGCTTTGCTGCCCTCCTCTCGAGACATGCAAGTCCAATTGTAGGGCCCAAACCTGCACACAGTACTCAAAGTGAGGAGGCTGAACCAACTCTAAATACAGCGGGATAAACACCTCTTTTGACTGGCTGGTTAGACTGTGTTTGATGCACCCCAGGATGCGGTTTGCCCTCTTGGCTGCCTGGGCACACTGCTGATTCATATTGAGCCGCTGTCAACAAGCACACCCACATCCCTTTCTGCAGGGCTGCTCTCCAGCCACTCCCCTCCCAATTTACGTTTGTGCCTGACTTTACTCCATCCCAGATAAAGAATCCAGCAGTTGTTCTCATTAAATTTCATCCCATTAATCATTGTCCCATGCTCTGATCTATGGAGATGCCTCTGCAAAGCCTCTTGTCCCTCTAGAGAGTCAATACCACCTCCCAGTTTGGTATCATCATCAAACTTGCTAATAGTGCATTCAAATCCTGCACCTAGACCTTTGATAAATACATTGAACAGAACTGGCCCTAGAATTGAGCCCTGAGGAACAGCCCTGGTGACCAGTCACCAGCCAGATGTAGCCCCACTCACTACAACCCTTTCAACTCTGCCCTTCAGCCAGTTCTTCACCCAGTCCACTGTAAACCCACTCATCCAACAGTTGGACAACTTGCCTTATTAATCTCCAGAAAAACTACATTTACCACATTCTTTTCATCTACTGGGTGGGTGACCTTATCATATAAGGGTATCAAATCAGTTGAACAGGACTTTCCCAATCTGAACCCACGTTGACTGTGCCCGATGATCACATTATTCTTTAAATGTCTTGCAATAGTATCCAGTATAATCTTCTCCGTATTTTTTTCAGGATCTTAGGTCAGACTAATAGGTCTGTAGTTCCCTGACTCTTCCCTCATACACTTCTTGTAAATTGGAATGACATTGGCTAGCTTCCAGTCAGCAGGGACCTCCCCAGACTCCAAAGACCTTTGGTCAGTAGTTGAGAGGGGTCCCTGCTGTAACATCTACTAGCTCATTCAGCGCTCTGGGATGAATCCTATCAGGCTACATGGACTTGTGAATGTTCAGCCGATACAGCTTGTCTCTTACAATTTCAGTGTCCACAAATGGAAAGTCACTGCTCCCACGCTCATGGTCCTCCAGCTCAGGGAACTGGGCAGCCCAAGGTCTATCAGCATTATTAAAGACAGAGACAAGAAAAAAACCCCAAAACATCACTGAATGCCTCTGCTCTTTCCTTTTTTCTTTTTCTTTTTTTTTTTTTTTTCCAATCCCTATCAGTCAGATAACAATTTCCAACAAGTATTGGTCCAATGTTTTCTTAGACCTCCTCTTGCTATGAATGTACTCTAAAAAGTCCTTCTTGTTATCTGATACAACACTGGCCAGTTCCAACCCTAACTGAGCTTTGGCCTTCCATGTCTTCTTGCATATATGAACCATAGCTCTGTAATCTTCCTTGTATCAAGGGAAAAACAGAATGATTGCTTTATGTACTCTGGAACTGGTATAGGACTTTGATAGCAATTAAATTTTGTCTCTGAGAGGAGACAGGAGGACGGAGCAGTCCTCTTTGAGAAAGGAATGCCTTTCCTTTGCACTGGAAATATCTTCATTATCATCTCTGCACCACAGATTTCTCCACTCACAAATCTGAAGGCTCAGACTCACTCTGTTTAATAACCAAGGCTGCACTGATTTTAATACTGCCCAATTTTACTCTGTACATTCAAATTCCCTCCAAGTCAACAAGAAAACTCCCAAGTGTTTCATTGGGTTCTCATCAGAAGCACGTGCTCAAAGACAACTACTGCACCTTTATCAAGTCTGTTTGAAAAAACTAAAAACATACAACACAATCAACAATTAAAAACACCCAGAACCCCCCCCCCCTCAAATTTGAAGACATTAATTTAACAAATGTGACAATAGAACCAAGACATATTTTTAATGGATTCTATTTGAAACACAGACTTTGTTTTCAAAGTACCTGCACAGAATGTAAATTTGTCACTTTATGGTAATTACTAATATCCTCCCCGACCAGAGTCATCTGGAACGTATTTAATTACTGACGTCATTGAAAATGTACATGGCACATGCTCACTGTTCGGAGTCAGTCTTTAAATGGACAAAGGCCCATTTGTTCCTTCTTTGAAAATGTAGCCTCAGCATATAAAGTGACCCCCAAACTACGCTTCTGTTATTTGTGCACAGCATACATAAAATGTAAAAACAAGCTGACATTCATCAAGCATTGAAGCACATGCCTAGGTAGAAGCATCCCAGTGGTCTCAATGGGAAAAAAATGGGGAAAAATCTAGGGGTGCAACTGTGCCTCATACAAATATTCATGTGGTACATTTATGCCTCTGCCACACCCTGTGCCTCTGCATCACTTCCAGTTGGTATCAGAGCCACCTCAGGTGTGCCTGTATGTACTGCTGGCACTCCCTGCACATGCATTGCTCCGTATCAAACCCGTGGCAGGACTCAGATACCACCACATTTTCCCTGTAACATTTTAATAGCTGATGCCTCCATATTTTCAGCTCTACGCTGACTATCAACTAAAAGTTTCTAAAAGTAAAAAGGCACTGCCAACCTGAGTATAAATACCCAAAGTAGCAATAGCATACAAATGCAATTATACTTGAAGCAGGACTAATTTCAGCCTATGATAAGAAAGGGACCACCAGTATCCATATAGTGTAATTTTATAGTGAAGCCACTAGTGGTTAGAGCCACTAGACGCTCCTTTCTACTCTCCTAAGCAAGGGTAGAATATCAGTCATTCATCTTACAATTTCAGTGTTTTCTGCCAAGCCTTATCAATAAAAAATACCTCCAACATCAGCTTTGTATTGTTTCTTGATTTTTTTTTCTATTCAGGGTCAAATCTTCAAACCCTAGTCTGCATTCGCTACGTGGACTTCACATTCCTTCCCATTCCTTCAGTTTTGCTGCAGAAACATGGAACCATCTTTTAAGGTTGCATTCAGAATAGCACTTAAATGCACGATTTGTTACTTTAAATAGCAACACAGGTGGAATAACTCTGGAGTGTTTCATATACAGACATTAAAGGCAGATTTCTAGGGGAGCTTAGCTTTCATTAGGGCACCTGAAAATAATGGGCTCATTTTCAAAATCCCACAGAGTGCAACAGCTCCTGTTCTGTTTAGCAGAACCATTATTTTGCGAATCTGAACATCTGAGGGTTTGGAAGCTTTCAGGTATGAGTGTGTGTCTGTGTGGTCCCGCAAGCTTCTGCAAGAGCTTAAATTGAAAACTGTGCAATTATTAATTTTTAAAGCAAAAATGACAAAGGCCCGACACTGCCTCTCCTGGCATAAAAAGAAAGGACTCAGCTGGATTACGTAGTGAGGTGCTAGCCGAAGCCTCTGCTGAACTAGCATGTGCTCTCCTGCAAAGGGCAAGACAATAGTTTCACTCACACACACTGTTCCACACACACAAGAGAGGAAAAAAACAGAGTTAATGCAGGGCAGCTGAATAATACCTTCACAGAAGCAGAGAGAGAAACCAGGTAGACGTCATCTGCAAGGTGAATTAAAATTATACATCTCTGAGGATTATTGGTGAAAATTGAGACCTGGAAGGGAATTTGCTTTTGATATTGGAAAGGATAAATACCCAATGTAAATCCTTTTATGTGGGCCTCTAGAGTAGAACAGAGAAATTAAAGATAAATGAGATTAAGGCATTTTTTAAAACTACCTCAGACATATTTAAATTACCCATGGAGGGGAAAAAGGCTTTGGAGGAGGACATTAGTTTAGACCCTCAACAAGACATTCATCTAGGAAATCAATTGGAAGAAATCTTTTCTAATCTGAATTGGTCACTGCCCCCCGCAAAAGCCAGACACATCCCCGAAAAACATTTAAGAACATTTCTGCATAGCCTGGCAATCAGCCTGGGGGGGTAAATGACATGCCATGTCATTTTTTTGGTGAGGTCTGGGTTAGGAAACATGTAGGTATAACTTGATCCCTTCCCAACCCCCCCAGAGTATGCCCTGGGGAAGGCCCCTTTGCCTTAGCCTCCCACAAATCCTCCTCTCATTTAATTGCTCTTGGAAACAGAGACAGCAGCTAACAAAAGTCAAATGCTACGCAGTCTGTGTTTCTGTCTCTTTTGCCAGAGTTTGAGGTACATACAACTACTGTGGTTTCATGCAGGCCTATATTGTTATTAAAAGTGGACTGGAAATGTTGTTAGCAAGGGAAGTGCAGGAAATGAGTAAAAAAGTAATACATTCAGATACATTTGGCTCTCTTCCGGGGAGCTCTTTCAATATAAAGAAACTCAACAAAGTTGTATTTTTAGATCTGGAAAGATGCGTTCTCGTATTTCACACACTAAAGGGATTTGCCTCAATACACTCAAATTTCCCCCTCCCTCCTCCTCCCTCATGTGCTAGAAGACATGAACTTCAATCCTCAACTTAACCACTGGGTATACGTATTCTGTTCTCCCCATTGGCCAGAATAAAACCCAAAAAATGTATTTAATTTCTTTTTTGGATTTATAATGGCACCTGGCAAGGATGGTCTTAATCTCCTTACACTGCTTGCACCAATGAAAGAAAACTTTGCAGTACTTTTTGCTAAAGAAAGGAAAGGATAACAGGAAAAAAATCTAGAAATATAAATATAATCTCCGTGTAGATCTGTTATAAAATGTATAAAATCCCTATCCATGTTTCCAGAGGGCACTTGGCATAACAGCACAATTTAAACAATGATTATTGAAGACAGAAAGAAATATATTCTACTTAATGATGACAGAATTGTTCAGAGATAATTGGGAAGTATGGGGTCATGTTTAGACAAGAAACTGGTGGCAAATATCTAGTAGTAGACCTGTCAGAAAAGATGTACAGATGACCTAAAGTCAGTGGTTTTTTCCCCATTGGTATGCCAGGCAAGCACATTTGCAGGAGTCACGCTGCTTTGTTTCGTCAACATGTTTGTTAAGCAAACACAATTCTATTGCAGACATCCAAAAGACACTCTGCTATTTGGATGTGGAACCATCAGCCTCTAAGGTGGAAGGATGGTAGTGTATTAATATATTGAGGAATTCAACAACATTTCATTCTTCTTTCTGCCCAGTACTGGTTACAATTCCAGTTTTAGGTGGGACAGTATCAGTTATTTGCTATGCTAGAAATGGGGGTGACAAAGACTAATTTGTGGAGAAAAGCTAATGGCTTCAGATAGCCTCAGGTTGCCAGGATATGGCCCAAAGTTTGCTGACACTGATCATTGCCTTGTGATTTAATGACCTTTGATTCAGACTCAAAGGCCAAAGGCATTCAGGCAACAGATTGAAAGATTTTAAGCAACTTTTAGTTTAAATGGCTAAACCTAAAGCAACAAGATACGCTTTCTTACCAAAAAATGCAGCTGCTGTGGGACAAGATCAGAAAGGAGTAAGTGGTGCACAGAAGTCACACAAGGAATTGAGTTACTCCCTTATATTCATAATCTTCATAAAATGAGATGTTACACTACTCATCGCAGTTTTCCACCTTCAGTTTCCATAATAAACCAGTTATAGAGGCCCTAGGGAGAACTGACCGGGCTCTACATCAAGAAAAACATCAGATGTGAGAAACGCTTATCTACAGTAAAGTCTCTGACTTATTCACAGTCTGGATCTCCACACTGCAAATTTTGTGAGCGTGAGGTGATGGCGGGGATAAAGATGTAAATTTTGCCTCTCT
The DNA here is from genome assembly GCF_023638135.1 of Falco biarmicus. Taxonomy (NCBI): domain Eukaryota; kingdom Metazoa; phylum Chordata; class Aves; order Falconiformes; family Falconidae; genus Falco; species Falco biarmicus. The sequence continues at coordinate 15,164,643 of NC_079296.1, forward strand.
TGCTGTACCACAGAAGCCTTTTTCTATTCTCTAAAGAATACCTTCTCCCAGCTACACTTGTTTCAGAAAAAAAAATATTAAATTAAACCCAACATTAAATTACTGTCATACTTTCCATGTTCCCCCGCATTCCCTTCAGTCTGTGAATTTTACTCTTGCAAACTTCTCACTGGTACCCATTTAACTTTCCACCTACTTAAGTATTAATTGGAAGGGAAAATGGAAGGGAAAAATCTAATCTCCTCTTTAATTATATCTATCACCAGAATACCCACATTTTCACACCAGAAGAATCACATCATTCCTGCTGTTTCTCTCACCTATGTTCGATGTGTCCAACATCTCCAAAAGATGCTCAGTGTTTTCCAAATTAGTGGAAAAGGAAGTTCTCAATTTGCCTCAGAAAATAAAAATACACCTTTCTCACTCTGAGACTTGGCATTCAGACCATGTGTGTTTAATTTATACCTTGTGTAGCCCAACAAGCTGTGCCATTCAGACACCTGTCAGTAGAGCATGCTGCTGGCTACTCTGCTTGTAGTTCATATAATGGGTTAGCTCAGCCTTCAGGTAAAAAAAAAAAAAAGACATGTTTTAATGTTGTGGGAAAAAATACACTTTTTTGGAGTGAAAATTGAAAAATCTGGAGGTAATGAAACTGTTATGATAGAACAGAGAAAAAGGAATATACAGGGGTGCAAGGCATCCTTCTGTATTCTTGAGAGCAAATTAAACTGTCTCCCCCCCTCCACCTCCTGCAACACTTTGGTTTTCACTGTGCTTGAGTGCAAGATCTTCAACAACTACAAAGCTTGTAGATGTCCAGCTTAAATATCAGATCTCATTCTGGGGTTACCTCACTTCCATGATTAATTAGGAGTGCAACTTTAAAGTGGGCAGAGAAGTGACGCTCAAACATTCATATGACTGAATTTACACTTACTCATGGCAATGACTCTTCCATAACAACCTGTTCAGCTGGTAAGCTACCAAGTTATTTTTCTAAGTGGTATTCATACATGTCCATCAAATTATGTCCTTACTGACTTTGACAGCAAATGTGCAATAAAACACCCTGTGATTGGCTGACAAGTTCATAGGTGCCCAGGCTATAACAGACTCCAACTCCTTTCCTCTGCTGCATTTCAGAACTAATACCATTAACCAGGAGCACTGTGGCGACTTTTCTGATAAAGATAGCATGTGCGATTCAAAGACACACGGGAGCACTGCCTGTTGTATGTGGAGATAGGATTTTCAGAACCAACACAAGGCGTAAAGATAGAATGCGTCAGTAAATAGAGGCATTTCAATATTTTAAGCCTGGCACTGGGGAGTGATGAGCTAGTTCAGGAAGTGACCAGCTAAACACTCAGAAGAGAGAAACAGAGGTAAACAGAAAAGATTACTTTTCACACAAAGGCTCGTACTGGCAGAAGTTGGAGACATGAAGAAGTGTCCCACAGACACTAGAGGAAAGGACCAAGACAGCAGGAGCTGGCTTTACACAAGAGCACGCTGGAAATTATTGATGGAGCAAGCAGTGATGGCATTCATACCATGGAGACCATCTAACATTTATCTAACTTCTCCGAAGAAGATCCATAGTGCTCCTGGTGACCACAGACTTTTAAACCAGTAGGTATTACAGGCACAAACAGCTGAAATCATCTTGTTAATCTAAACAAAACTCACCTTAGGTCCAAAAATGAACCACATTGCCATATATTTCACCGTGTCTCACAAAAAAACGTCCTTTTCCCCTCATCTCAGGCTACTCTCAAGTTTTCGAACACCAAAATTTCCCCCAGATCTCAGCACTTAGTTTTCTTCCCATTCTTGAAAACCATGCACACACCTATGCAGATAGCTCAGCCTCCATGATCGCAAAGTACCATAATAGCAGGTTATTTTAATTAAGGGTCTTTTCCAGCTGGCTGTTGTGTAGGTCCGTTCTCCCCACAAACACACAGTGAAAGGAGACTGACAGGGCAAGTACCACATCCTTAATTTCTGCCTCTGTGGATAAAGAACGAACAAGCAAAGCTGGAAGTTTCAGCAAATACAAAAACAAAGGTTTTTTTGGTTGCAATGCCCAGGAAATTGTATGCCTTGGAAGAAAGGCAATTAGTCAGCAGGATACAAAGTAAAGAATCTTTGCTCAGAAATAATCATAATGGGTAGTTAGGTCTGGTGGTTTTCGTTTGGTTGGTTAGTCTTAATTATTGTTCCTAGCCCAAGCACACAAATCATTTATTTAACTAAATAAAACAAAGGATTCCTGGCTTCAGGTGGAAATCACTCATTACTGACCAAAGCACCAATAGCTGGGTTTAACTCCTTGGGAATGCTTGCCATTTTCGCTGGTGGGCCCCAGAGGACCAAATTCTCCTGGGAAAAGACAAAACACCCAGAAACCCAGAGCAAAAGAAAAGCGGAGAAGCCACACGTCCATTTGTTTAACAAAGCACAGCACTGCTCTCAATGGGCAAACGCCGCTTCTCAACCGATAGGGAAGGCGGCAAGAAAACACACGCAGGGAAAGTCTGGAGGCCACATAATGGTCTTATAGCACTCCAGAAATAATTAAGAACTGCATTCTTGGGAAAAGTGGTCTCATTAAATTGCTTTCAGACTGCAATTTTCTCCCAGCTTCTCCCCCCTATTCCCCCTTCCACCAGCAATCTTGGAGCAATGAAAACATCAGTTTGCTTTCTAGTGCTTGCATTCTCTTAAAAATGTCATTATTCAATTATCTGTCTATTCACTGGCCCGAAGGTCCAGTGGAGCAGATATTGTGAGCCTTCATTTAATGTTTTTAAATGCACTTTAGTCCACTCGTGCTACAATAAAACTTTATTGAAGTCTGTTCCCACATCACATTTACCATCGATGCCACACTTTTTTGGATATGTGAGCCCATCTATTCTTCTGTCAGCAGTAATAGGGATATTTCTAGCAAAGAAATGACCTTTCCTTCCGTCAATACAGTAATTGGGAAATGTGATTTCAGGTTCCATGTGTAAAAAGAAAAAAAGTCTTAAGAAAAGATGAACCATGCTCAAGTGTTGTTTTCCTTCCCCTTGTTAGCATTTAAGAAGCAGGAAAATCTCTGTAAGCACCAAAGATATTTGGTGCCTTCATAACATTTATTAGCCCATTTACCCAGAGGAACAGAAAGAAAGGATGAATCATCTTTCCTCAGAAGCCACAGATATTTTTCCCTTGCGGGGAACAGCCCTTTGAATAGATCTCCCCAATATTAAAAGCTGATGGAAGACTTGTCGCCTGGGTGCAAGACAAGTTATCATCACAGTGGGCTATGCCATGCCTGGGCCACCTGTCTTGCTCCCTTCTGCTGCCATCCTTTCCGTTAATGCAGCAACGGCCCTCGTTAAGCCCCCATCTTTTTTACACTTTGTCCTGCCCCCTACCTTAGATTTTCCAATTCTAGTAGAAAAACAGACTGTTTCTGGAGGACAACAGTGCACAAGTTATTCTGCGAACTCCAAAACCTAGAACCTAAGGGAACTGAGAGTTCAGAAAAAACTGAAGGTAAATTTCAACTCGGCTAGCTAAATCCTCTTCCTAGCACCATGCTGGATCCTTGGGAGCCTGAACAGCTGTCTCAAGGGGGAAATGAACAGAAAAAGCACTTTGAAATACCTCCACACATTCAACTCACACTTTTTTTCAAAACTAAAGTAAAATCTAAATGCAGACAATCCCTGATTTTCAGTCAAAGCCAGTGGGGGGTAGTTGCTCACATGTTGGAAAATCTCCCCCTGTTCTGACTTGGGGTATCACCCATGAAGGGCAGCACTGTCGCTGTGGCTCACAGAGCTCCCATGCTCAGGAGAGCAAAGGCAAGGAGGCTTGTCAGCCCCAAGTGGATTGTTCTTTCTCTTCATCCATCTTGAAAATACATAAAGGGCTACTAAAACATGGATGGTTTACACATACTAAAGGCTGTGTTTCTATACGGAAAACCAACACGTTGGTTTGAGTTTGTCAGATTACCAATACAAAAACTGGCTACTTACAATGACAACTAGCTCAGCAGCTCTCCCTGTCACCAAAGCTCTTGCAAAATTGGACTCTCTTGGCTGTCACCAGTCTCGTGTATGGCATTGGACAAATTGTTCATCTGCTTTCTGTGCTGGCTCATGAGCAAAATGGGAAGTTCTTCAGCACATTACAAAGGTGAAGTAAGAAAAATTACAGTCCTACATGTACTGGCGCCAGGACAACAGGACTGTACAAGCACCAGAAGAAGATACTGACGTGTTTCTGCAATCGGAGAGTTGGCCTAGCTTCACAAACCACCTCCACCACTGCTATTCTCATTATCCATTTAATGCTGCTTTGTAAAGGGAGAAGGAGAGAGGGAAGGGATGCACTAGGAAACAACAGAGTACTGGATCAAAGGGACCCTCGCAGAGCAAGGTTTCTCATACTTACATACAGAGCAACACTGCCTAAAATGCAGTTTCAGACATCTCTGCAACGTGCCATGTATGCGCAGCTCTAGCAATAGCAAACTACAGGTCTGGAGTAGCAAATAATTAATAGAAAACCGGGGAAAAGCTGTCTTGGTCAGAAAGAAAATTCAATTTAAGAAAACTGGAGTAGTAATTTCAGTATTTTGGAAGAAAAGGGGCAGTCTTTAAGGCAGGTGTCAGAGGAATAAAGAGCACATGCCAAGGCCTGCTCTGACAAGGACAAAAATAATTTGGCAACTTCAATGCAACTGAGGCCTGTCAGTTTAGGCCCAGTATCTTTTAACCTGCTGAAATCATCAGTTTTTCCCTCGGTTTTCATTGTCAGAGGGCAACAAACAAAGTCCAGAGATCCTTGGAATGACTGTCCATTTTTTCAGACAGCATCTGCCATCACCTAAACTGACTACAGCATCAGCAAAACGAGGAGACAACCGGGCTGTCTGTGTGATCATCTGTTTTCCTCCCCACATGTCAAGTAACTGCAGCCTCATGAAACTCTCATTATCAGGAGTATCTGTACTGAACACACAGGAAGGTGGTGCAGAGGGTAACACAGAGGACATTTTAAAATATATGAACTACTGAAGTTAGAAGAGGTTGGGTTTTCCCCCCCTCCTGACAGGAAAGGGGGATGCTTTCCTTTTGAAAATGAAATGAGTTGTTGGTGGAAAATTTAATAAATAAATAAGAGTTCAAGAGGAGTATGCTACCCAATGGAGTTTTAAATCTTCTGTAATTTTTCTCCAAGGGAATGTATACACTAGCACTATACTGAGCATAAGCACCTAAGGTCAGCCCTAACAACATATGTTAAAGATGACTCCTAAACGCTGGTCTCTTGAGACACACACACACTCCCTTCTGCTGCTGAGCTAGCGCTTAGGTAAACTCTCTCTCTCCATCCATAAGGAATAATTTGAAACCATAAGGAGTAACTCATCCAACGAGACAAAGAAAGCTGGAATTGCACACAAGTACAAGTGCCTGCTGACATATTAATTCCTTTGTTACGCAGCTGCTGTCTTTCTTTAGGAGGTGGCCATATGGCAGACACCACCATTCATTCACCAAGGGCTTGGTGCACGAAGCCACTGAGGAAACGTCAGCGGATAAGGAGGGGTCGTCCCCAGTAGCAGCCAGCACCATGGAACCTGTAGAGCCCACTCCCCTCCCTCCAGTGAAGCATCACGCAAGGCAGCTGGGTGTGGGTAGCAACGCTAAGAAAGCTGGACCTGAAAGGACATGGGCAACAGCCCAAATTCAGCTAGACAGGCTGAAGCACGTGGGCTCAGTGACAAGGGGACCAACTGACCCACAGCAAATGGCAGAGGTATCACCAAGGGCATCAAAGGGGAAACAGATTTCATCCGCCGGGGTAGCTTTGGTCTGACCATACCCTCGCTGACTTCCTTGTCCAGAGCTGACACCTTCCCCATCACCTGGATGGCCTTCACTCATGGGGCACTCCTGGGGCCCAGGCAAGGAACATCTGTACAGCTGAGCTGACCATTTTCAGAGGGCAGAAACGGAGGAAGTAACAAAGCCAGACAGAGACTGAGGTAGGGCAAGAATAAAAAGGAGGCCTAGGTTTCCCCCTCCATGTCTGCAGATGAAGGGACACAGTTTGCCTGAACACAACCAACTTCCCTGGAGCTACACTGAATAACAATAATTAAGGTTTGACCCAAAATATCCTAGACGATACAGAAAAACAAGGGCGGAGATGGGACCCTATTTTACAATGTGCCTCCCCCTCATTTCCACCCCCATAACTGTACTAGCAGAGGCCCTATATTTGGTTTATAAAGAAACTGAGGAAACAGCCAGCTAAACCACTAACTTAACTGTAAAGGCAGCATGACTTGTCATTATTGTTTTCCTCCCCACATTCAGTCCATTAAAATACACTCAATCCCTACGGTATGTTTGGTACTCAGCAGCCCCTCACAAGAGTTACTTTACATCTTGTACACAGGTCCGATTAACACCTCAGGGCATAATATTCACATATTACCTTTCTCACGAGACACCACTATTCCTCTTTGTTTTATATGCAACAAGGGCTACAGAGGCATACTATGTAATCACTATTGCTTTACCAGCTCAGCCTCAGAAGGGAGCAGCATGCCTCACGCAAATCACAAATCACAAGGAAATACAACCTGCTATGATAAGTAGAAACCAATCCCCTTGCCCTCCCCACACACAGTGTTGTGTGTAAAATGAAAGATCTCATTTAGAGTGGAACAACTCCAAACCAGTAATTTGGTACGAGCCTGCTAGGGCAGACCCTAAGCCCTGATGTCATTCTTTCCATGGGTTTAATAGTTCACCCCATTAAAAATATTCCAGCACTGCCTTTAGAAGCTTCACATTTTTGTTTAGAAAACATCAAATATGGTTATGCCGAGACCCCTGCCAGCAGACAGAGTCGCTCAGCAGAGAGGGTCTCCTTTGCTCAGAGAGGTGGTCTTAGCTGCATCCCTCAACTCGTGGTTTCACAAGCAAAACCTTGCACAACCTTTCCACATCGTAGTGGCAGACAGGTGCCCACCTCCTGCATGAGGGACAGGGACCACCCAAAGGACTGTAAATTCTTGCTTCCCCTCCAGACAGCATGTCTATCATTTGTCAGCCACATCTGCTCTCCAGCAGCCCACGCTCAAGGCAACAAAGAAGATGCTTTTAGTCCTCAAGCCAAATCCTGGGTTTCAGCAAACTGAAGTCTAATGCAACTCTGTAGCTAAGAAGCATCCATTCCTGTACCTGCTTTATTATTTTGAGAGCTGTGCTATGAGCACTGGCCTACACAAACTGAGAACCTAGAGATGGTGCTGCTATTCACCGCTCAGCCTTTACGACTGCTAACAAAAAGTGCACTCCTACTATTGCTGTTTTTATGTCTTTTTTGAGGTATGCCATTTTTGATAGTAGGACCATAACTGCACCTAACACATTTGGTTTCTACAGGAAGCAAAACCTGAGATATACTTAACTTTTTGTAGCTCTGACACTTCCCATTTGGCACATATTCTGTAATCCCAGATGACTGTCTGTCTACCTGCAAAAATTTAGGCTAAATAGCTTGCCTGTAATTTGCCTTCATAATCTTAGAAGCTAATAAATTAGTATTTTCTATCATCAAACATCAAATTTCCCGAAACACTAGCTTTCTACCTCCTCAGTGATACAATACTGTATTTAAGGCACTTATTAAATGTCACCAATTACATGGACACATGCTGGTCAAAGTGCGCTGCTGTATGATTACAAGCATAAAACCCTGGAAAGAGAAACTATAAGCTAGCAATAGTGCTTCATTCTCCCGGTCTGCTTCCCAAGTGTTTTCCAAAAGGAGATATGTCACTGTTACACTGTACTACATGGAAAACATGGGGCACTATTAGGATATTTTTAACATGAACACAAATCTTGCACAGAGGAAATTTTTTTACAGCTTGCTAGCTCAGTCTCATATGATGTACCTGGTTTGTCACCAAGCATTTACTTGCCCTTGGGCAACAACAGACAAGCTCAAGGATGGCCTAGTCTCCACAATCAATCAGATCTCTATTAAAGAAACAAAGGCAAATATATCAAAATACATACTGTAAGGGACGCATTCATACTGCACTTCCAGGTACTTGTATGTCCCAGGGCAAGGGTCTGGAAACACATCAGGGCCAGCAACAACTGCACATTGGGTCCGATTACTGCATCTGAAAAACAAGAAAAAAGGGAGTCAGAAAACAGTCCAGACAGAAAGACAGGTCAAGAGGTTGAGCAGCAGCCCCCACAGTGTCAACAGGAGTGAACATGCAGAAGCCAGGACTTCAGCATCAGCTGGGGAAGCTCGACAGAGAGCATGTAAAGGCTGATGGCAAACGCTGATGTCTTCATCAGCTTATTGCCAGAAGCGAAGACATATGGTGGCACAACCCCTTTCCCTCCAAGCAGTTCTTACAGCACTAGGAATTATTTTTTTAAAACAGAACTGAGAGGATGGTTTAAAACAAATAACAATAACAAAACCCAAATAATTACAGATATGTGGTCCTCTAAAGCTTGAAACCCAAACTCCATCACAGTGATTTCAACTAACCTTAAATACCAGCATTCCCACGAAACAAAATGCAAAGACTAAACCGACAACATTTGTGGCAAAAATAATCATTGTATATTTTATAGCAGGCATAATAAATACATTTTACAACATATTTATAAAGTGTTCCCACAAAAACAGTCATCTCAAATAATGTTTAATACAAAGACTAGAAACAGCAGCCTTTGAGGGAAAAAAATAACCACCCAATAAGGTGTCTAAAAACACATTAATTTTAATTTTAAGTGGATTTTTAATTGTCAAGTAGTTTTTCACACAGAGCCAACACACATCAGTTATAAATGGCCAAGCTTTAGTTACTCATTCTGCCCAGCATGGATGCACCTACTGAGACAATGTATTTTTTCCAGAAGCAAACCTTGTTCTCACTAAAGAACTTGCCATACAAGTGCACAGAGAAGGAAGCGACCCTGTCCGCTGCAGCAAGCATCTTTCAGGTTAAGATTATGCACGCACACAGGTTGGGCTTTGCGAGATGCTTTCTCTGTGGCACATATGACTCACATCCATGGGTGACTGATTTTAGCATGTGTGGAATGCCAAATTACTTAGTTTACAGCAGTTTTACAGAGAAGAATCCTCAGCTTGTTTGTTGGGGTGGGGGTGGGGGGGTGGTGTATGTGTGTGAAGAGAGAGAAGTATAGTTAGCATTTGATTTTTATGCTTTTGCACGACAAAGAGACCTCCTAAGGGCTAGTTCATTGCATTTACTTTCTCTGCGATGCTGCATCCTCTGATGTGACATAAGACCCCTGACACTCCTGCTCTTCTAGCAGAAGCTGTGACATCCAGCACAGAACTCATTTAGGTCTGCGGTGGAAATGCTTCATGTTTACCCGAGGCTACAGTTTGTCATCCTTAATGCAGATTTTATTTGAGCCCATAAATTAAAATTGATTCATTAGTGACTGCCTTAAGCTCCATACTTTCTTTAATTTTATGGAAAGATTAATAAGAGCTGATACGCTTGCTCATCAGGCTGTTTTGCTGGATAACACACAATCCAGAGGGCTGGGTTGTTCTCTTTTTTCCTAGCTGAAAGATGACAGTTATCACAGCAACTGACTAGTTTTATTATACACACAGAAAAACAGTTGAATTAACAGAACAGGGTAACTATGTTGTCCTCACCCTTGCTACTTACACTTAGGTGGCTTGGCTGGGATATCACAGGTAGACTAGACCATGCAAGTGGGCAGTCTTCCAGGAGAGGCTTTGAACATCATCCAAACCTTCACTTTCAACAAAAGTCGTTTACTGGGCTCAATGTGCCTTTCAAAAAGCAATTGCGCTGGCCTAATCAATAGTCTCTCTGGCTGTAGCGACATTCCTGGCCACGCTATATAGAAGAGCAGCAATGGATCAAAGAGACATTTCAAAAGCATGAGCCAGGATCAAAAATTGCGAGGAACTGGATGTGGGGGGAGAAACAGACATTTAGGGTTCATCTGTGTGTTTTTTCTTTCTTTCTATCTGTAAGTGTTTGGTTTGAATCACCACTTGACCAAGCGTTTCCTTGTGGTCAAAAACCAGAAGTGAAAACACACAACCCAGAAAGCTCCAGGTTCATAACCAGTATTTCAAAACTTGGTTTGGAAGTCGAAAGTCGTGAACACCAGCTTTAACCTCTCCAAATGCACACTGCCTTCTGAGATATCACCAAAGAGAGTAAAAACACCATGATACAAGAGGTCAAGTTGGGAATGCAGAGTGGTGGTATGGGCTTTTCCCCCTAACTCTAGGCAGTCCTGAAGCCCCCTTGCACATCCCTGGGGATTGGGGGATGGCAAAGCACTGTGCCTACCAAGCACAGAAACTTCAATAGCAGGCAAAATCAAATCAACAGTATCACCTTACGGGGGTAAACAACAGAAAAGCAGGTGAAAAAGTCCTAAATAAAAGCTCAAATAGTATGCCATGTCACCTCACACAATTTGCAAAAAAGGGCTCATACAAAACACCCCACCAAAACCAGAGAAACTCAGCCTCCTCTCTTTTTCACAGCCATTTCGAATGGGCAGCAGTCCCCAGTCTAGACTTGGCATTTTTAGTTTCCTTTTATCACCCCAGGGTGAAACATGCAGGTTCCCATTCTAACACGCTAAGAGATGAGGGCAATATGGACTAAAAACCTCAGGAAAAAACCCTAATAACTGTTTAACCAACTACTACTGTCAGACATCAGTCTATGAAAATTGTAAGCAGAGAAAGAGGTAAAAAATACTCATCATTAAAGCTCTGGTCACTGTGCTTTTGCTCAAACTTTTTCTTCATTTTCACAACAGCTTCCTGGTCCCTTCAGGTTTTTTTTTATTTCTTTCCCGACAGATTAAAGGCCCGGGTGACACTATGTGACACACAAGAACCGACACAGAAAAGGAGATGTTTAAAAGAAGATGCATCTGTAGACTTGAAAACACAGGGGTGGGCGGTGGGGAAATATAATCTTGCTTTACTGCATTCCCAGCAAATCAGCCCATGAGCTCTTCTTTGTAAATTACGGGACTATACAATGAACCCTGGGATTTCTTGGTGCTTGGGTTTTAGTAATACTTGCTCCAAACTCCTGCAAGGTGCGAAGCTCGCTGCTGGGTGTTGACCTTTCCAGCCAATACAACAAGAATCCCTTGTTTTAATTATGGGTTGGTTTTCCTTTTCTTTTTTCCCCTCCTTTCTTGAAGGAAGATCTTTACTAACTACTGGAGTTACAATTCGCAGTAAGAACCAGTGCTGCATCATTTCATAAAACTGTCTCTTCTGTAGGTCGATTGCAGGAATACTACCCGAGTCCCTTAGCTGTATGCTAGAAACAGCAGCTCTACATCTTGCCAGACTCCCCTCCAAAACAGGGCAGAAACTGTTTGCATCATTGGCTCTAGCATAACTGTACTCCAAAAAACTACAGTCACCTTTTTTACAGCCATCAATACCTCTTTTACTTTCTTTTGGCAAGCAGTATATTAGTTTATATAAATATATTTCCAACACTGATTCATCAGCTCCTTCAGATGAAACTACTTCCCTTGCCCCTGCATTACCCTCACGGCACATCTTTCCCAAGCGAACCCTGGTGTCTTGGAATATGTTCTCATTCTCCATATGCTCTGACACCAAGAAAACAAGAGAGCTGTGGGAGAAATCTGTGAATTTGGGGGAACAAATACACAAGTTTATGCCTGTTAAAAAAGTAGCTTCGATTTTATGAGTTTGTACCATATTTTAAGGCAAATGTTCTGGAGACACGGAAGAATTAAAGGAGCCCCTCAAGTGGTTTTAGTTCCCTTTATTGCCATTTATCATTAAATCTGACAAGAAATTTATCACCATCCTGTTGTTTGGGGTTGGTTTGTTTTATCTGGAAATCCTTATTTCTAACTGTAATCGCTCTCTCTGTTGCTCCCTGAAGTGCGAGGTGGGCACATGAAGATACAGCTTGCTTCTCGGAGACCCTGCATGTCTCAGGCCACCTCCATAACTGGTGCTGGGATTCGTGGACACTTTGCCGCGACCAAGAGCATCCACACAGCTCTTCAGAAATAACTCACCACGCTGCCACAGCATTCAGGCTAGCAAGGCAAAAAGCCTGCTGCATCTTCCATTTCGCAAGACATGGAAACTGTGACTTGCCAGTGCCCAGGTTTCCTTTGAAAATGCTTATGTTGGTGCAAAGGGCAATGAAAAGGCCAGTACGTCACATCCACTTGCCAAGGTGCAGATGCCTACCAAGACCAACGAAGAGATCAGAAACCAAAGCATAACCCGAGGTCTGTATTTTCACCCCGACTTGAAAGACTGATGGAAATATATGTTCCTGTGGTTCAGGAAAAGAGAATAACTCAAAACCCTCCTAAAAATCAGTCTGAGATACTTAGCAGTCTTTAAGAACCCAGCATCTCATAAACAGAAGTTCACGTTATTCACTTATATGTTTTGGCGAGGAAAAATTAGCCCCTGGGAAAATTATAAATTGTCCCAGTCATAAGAAAAAAAAAAAAAGAGAGAAAAAGAAAGAAAGAAGAAGAAAGAAAGGGGGTTTCTTTTTGCCTTTTTTCTAGCTACATTTATTCCCACCACTTACTAATATACCTGTTCTGTCTTTCAGATGTGGAAAAGTATTTATCCTAGAAGAGAAGCGTCAATCCAGTGTAACACAGACACTGTAACAGAAAGCATGCATCATTTTTTCAGAACTTCTCCCAGTTCCAGTGGAAAATGACTTTCAAGAGTTTTAATGTGAAACAGTAATAATAATTCATGTGGCATTTGTTTTACATTTATAGCAGTGGGACTGAAGGAAGCATTTGAGTTCAGAAGCAGCTGCAGGGCTCAATGCTGCTTGCAACTCCCAGTTCAGACTTTAAAAAAAAAAAAAAAAACAAAAAACCACACCACTAAAACTTGATTTCCCTTCAGCAAACTTCCATTCCTTCTCCCTGGCAACAGTTTTATGATTTTTAAGTGACAAGGTCGTTTTGTGATAGTGAGGCAGGAACACTTTAAGACATAAACAGCTCCTTACTCCTGCTCCAATATCTTTGCTTTCTTCCAATGCTGACATTTCTGATATATTGACCAAGAGAGAGAAAAAAAAAAAAAAAAAAAAAAAAAAAGAGAAACAATAATAGTTTGGCAGGTGATGTTTATTTTAGGCCTTTCCACAAACGTTAATAGCACAGACATGTTGACAGCATCGGGCTAGATATGTCTGTGGTGATATGTTTGCCAGAAGAAAAATGCAAAGGCAGCACAAAATAAAAGATCAATCTCAAACAAAAGCCTTTCAGCATTAATCATTGCAGGTGCAATACCAGTAAGAAGACAAGAAAAACAGGTGCCAAAACCATGGGGGCAGGCACCCATCATACTAGGGTCAGCAGGAGTAGAGCAACCAAAAATCCGTGCAGAAGTCCACAACAAGCCTAGAGGCTCAAACATCCATTTCATCCCAACGCACCCTCTTTCTCCTCACCCTTATACTCTAGAGACAAGCACTTCTGAGGTAGAGCAAGGCTTTCTGTGACACCAGGGCAGGGAGCTCCTGTAAACAGGGCGTACTGGAAAACACTACAAATGGGGAAGTCACCCGCTCCCTCTGAATTCACAAGCAGATGGTCAGAGTCCAGGGCTAGGCTCTTAAATACCCTGAGGATCAGAAAATTTCAGGCTACACGTCTGTGAACTTGGACCTGTGCGGAGAGCACTGTGCTGCCATTTCCATCCCTTGCTGCTGCTGCTGACAAACCCTGCTCAGAGCTGGCGCTACCCTCCACCTACAGCAACCTATAACAAGGGTTTCTTAATGCCCACATGTGCAGACCAAGCTGCCTCACCTGCCTTCATGAGCACCAGTCACCAAAAGCAAAGATAAAGAGAAATTTCACTTGTAAAGTGGAGTTAATGTGATGCCTTGCAAATAAGAAGAAAAAAAGCAAGCAGAGAAGGAAGGCAGTGGAAGGTGGAGAGGGGAGAACAGAACCGCAAGCCCCAAGAAAAGCCTTTGGTTCACCACATTTGCTTTCAATAACGCAGTACACAAGAGCAAACCTAAATCTTCACCTGTTTAGCTTCCAGAAACAATGAATTCCTCAACAGAATCTTTTTCTGCCTCTGCAAAACCTTAAAAGCAAAGGATCTAATGACAGGGAGATGAAAATCCAGCCTCTCTAATGTTTTCTCCATTATGAATGGGCCTTGTTATTGACCTTTCAGAGCACAGAGAAGCTGGCTTTCCAACCTCTGCTGCAATACAATTATCTGCAGTGTTTAATGGTAGTACAGGTGATTCCCACTACATACTGCATTTTGTTGTTTTGTTGATGAGTTTTAATTATCCATCTGGGTGCTAGAGCTGTCAGATGGGCTGCTGCTTATGTGATCAAACTAATACAAGGAGAGGCAAAGCACACTAATTGCAGCCTCACCAAGTGCCTTTGTGGAGATATGCCAATGAGATACATTTAAACTGCTGTGTTTATTGTAAAATATTATTATGTTTGATGAGAAAAAATAGTCCTCTTTCTATAGCCTCAAACAATTTCGTTCCTCTGATTATTGTTCTACGTTGAGAAAAGCAAAACTGAGGAAAAACAAACCACCAAAACCACACCCAGCCAAACAGCAGAAAATTCCTGCAGAGCCAAACTGAATCAGAGTTGTAAAGGTCACCAATGGGATTACTTTCATATATTATGGAGAGCCTGGGAGCAAGACGGAAAACAGGTACTGGAAATAATTTAAATATTAGTTTTACATAAGGGAAAAAAGTAATTATGCTGTTTCAACTCATTGATAAGGCCCTTAAAATTTAACAAGAGCATTAAACAGCAAATTCATAAGATTTTACAGATTTAATGGCAATTTGGGGCACCCCTTTAAATGGTGCACCTGCTCCCCTGCCAGGAACTCCCCAGCTTAGGAATCTGAGGTCTCGGACAGGACTTGCCAGTAGGGTGTGCTGCCTCATCATCACCCTCCAAGGAGGGTCTCCCCCAAGCGATGAAAGGTTTGTCCTCTGTGCTTCATCATGTAATGCCTCACATTTTATAGTTTCCTTGGATTTCTTTCTGTCCCATCTCTTTGTGATTAACAGAGTGAGAAGGGGAGATGAAACCCCCAAAGGCAATGAATGTGTAACCCAACAGGAAAACCTGCCGAGAACCATGTACTAATGCGCCTGGCTACAGCATCCCTGCAGCAAAGGCAACCTGAATGCAAGGCTAGTGAAAGAAACATTCAATGTTAGCGCAAGAACAACAAAGCAATGTACCCAATTCTGTCCAAGCCATTGGGTATGTTTTGACAAAAGCTTTGGGTCACCATGGAAACCAGATCTGCACTGAGCACGTCTGAAGCAGTCACAGTGCTGCATCAGCTGCAAGTAGCTGAGGTTCCAAGCAAGGGCAGGTTTGCGATATAGACTAACGTCTTTCATTGGATGCTGGTCTGTAGGGCTGAAAACCAAACTAGGCAAGCCTTAAGGCTGTAAAGTACATCTTTTAAAGGACTACATCTGCCTTTTTACAGGTATTCTACTTCTTCCAACTCCATAAACTTCTGTAGCACACTAATAAAAATCCACTTTACAAAACACTGACAGGATATCTGGAGAGGAGAGTAAACACCTGAAGTAAACCAACCGATAAAAGGCTCATCAGTTTAGCCAGAGTTAACACTACTTAAAATAACTGCAAACAGAAAACAATTTGGCTTTTAGTTTGGATTATGAGTTCAAATTAAATGCTAGATGAGGTCAAGGCTGAATTTCAGCTGGTGTTCCACATTACTTTGTCTTCACTGCCACTTTAACAAGAGTCATTGCAAGTTAAAGCCCATTTTTTCTTCTTTAGTACAGCTGCCGAGAGCTAGGATAGCCAGGGGAAGTGGCAAAGGATTATATTCTCTAGAACAGCTCTGAAGTGCTTTCAGACCCTCAGTCTACTATTGCCTACCTATCCACCGAGTCGGCAGCACAGGGAGCCCACGCCATGCTGCACACCAAGGTGCTGCAGCCGTGTAGCAGCACAAAGGTGTGAACTTGGCGCTCAGCACTGGCAAAGCAAAAAGCAAATCTGAATGTGAGCACGTAGAAGCCTTTTAAAAATACTAACAAAAGAAATTTTTTTAAAAAAAGATAATTCTGTCCTGTTGTTAAAGCAAAATCCAGTATTACTCCCACTGCATCCCCCTTCAGTAACTGTCAAGTTTTCTTGAAGGACAAGGAATTACACAGCCTGTAATAACCACAGTGCTGCCGTTTACTGTCACCACCCAATGCCCCTGTCCCAACCACTGACTGATTCCTGCAAAAGGAAAAACTGAGATTAGAGAGTATTGTCTGTAAAAGGGCTAAAGTAATCTGTATTCATGGGTTGGTAGGTTTAATGTATTAGCCTTTCGCCGCTGCAAACAGGGTTAAAGAAGGGTTTGGGGCCAAAATAATTTGTACTGCTCTCCATCTCAAATTTGACATAATAATTGAATGACTCAATGAAACAAAAATGAATACATCCAAACAGCACAGGAGGTCGAAGCTGGGCAACTCCCTGATGAACTCAGGAGTGAACCGAAGGCAGCCATGCAGCACTGCTTCTAAAACCCAGAGCAACCGCTCCCTTCATCACTCTCGCCGATGACATGATACCAAGGTGATTTTTAAGTACAGGTCTATAGATTTTAGTTAAGAAACAATCATCCCTCAGCCTCTTGGGGGGGGGGGGGGGGGGGAGCTTCCCAACTGAGTCAGATTTAGGATCAACATGTGACAGGTTATGCCTTTAGCATCATTGCTAAATCAGTTCAGACAAAAAGGTAATACTGCCAAGTAAAACAAACAGCCTGCCAGGGTTGTATGCTGTTAATACAGCATCTGTTTATGGTGCCTGATTTTGTATAGCACCTTGTGCAAAGGAGTCTTGGCCCCTGTCTGTCTGAGGCATTAAATCAGTACAAATATTAATCAGAAGCAAACCAAATTTTCTCAAAAAATAATCCTGAAATGAGCTAAATACGTTTTTGATATTCAAAAGCCTGTGGTGGGGTTTTTGTTGTTGTTGTTTTTTGGTTGTTTTTTTTTTTCCAACGTAGCCAACTCTGCCTCTCTGATCTTCAGCCCAAAGCTTGAATATAGGCAGCCTGCACTTTGATTCTAAGCTCAAGAGAAAGCACAGCCTCACAAAACCTTCATGTGCTTCCCAGCCCAGCACTGCCCAACCCAAGCATACACAAAAGCAAATGGTAGGGGGGGTGGGGAGGGCAGGAAGCCTATTCTTAAATATATTACTGGAAACGTCCATTGTGAAATTCCTCAAAATGTCTAAACACAGCCCTGAACTTTCTGTGGCTGCATGCAGCAACACGGAGGGGCTGGAGGGATGCATTTTTGAGAACACCTGTCCAGCAGCTCCCCTGAGGCTTTCTCATGCTGTGCTCAGCACTAAGCTGGGGAAAGTCAGGGATCAGACTCTGCTGCCTGCCCTCCCACCACCCCATTCCCTCCTCGCTTCTTCTTCCAGGGGTAGTTTTCAGCATATCTATCTATCTATCTCCGTTTTCAGCTATATACACCCACCAGCTCTTTTCCTGCTCCACCCTATCTGGTCACCACCCTGAAAGGGACACTACTTGCTCATTACATATCTTATCTGCCTGTAAAATACATGATTAAAATACATACAGATTTAGCTAAAAAGACTATGCTGAAAAAAAGTCTGATAGGAAAATGGCTTCTGAACACCTGTGGGACAACAACTGGCAGGAACCGAGCAACTGGGCTTCTGCAAAACTCCAAGTCTTTTTTGTGAGATGCAGAAACTACTTTGTTAGTGGAGGATTGACAATTTCATGCTACAGAGCCTGCCTAATGCTGTACTCACAGAATTAAACTCGCTGTATGCAAGAACGTTTCCTTTGAGGAAGCTAAACTCAAAGACCAAGTTTTCTGGAAAGGCTATGCCTCCCTCTGGAGCTGAATTTTTCCAGAGCTTGGTTCTTGGAGGAACTACAAAAAGGCGTAGCTGCTGAGCATGGCCAGGGACTCCTGTGTTCTCATGGACAGCAGTGAAGCTGCTGGCTATGAAGCATTTTTCAGGCAGCAGGCTGTGTCATGGAGTGCGTAACCGCTTTAGTAATCCAACCCAAACAGCTCTGCAGAAAAAAAACCCTGCCTGCCTGGGATTCCACAGGAGCCTTAGGTGGAGCAGAAACTGGGAAATCCACATTCCAGAGCATGGAGCATTTCTCCAGCAAGTCAACTTTAAAATATGTGACTGATGCTGCTCAGACATACTAGCTGAAGCCCAGGGAGATGGATGAAAGGGTAAAGATGCAGAATAAATTCATCAGATGTCTCCATAAATCATTTCTATAGTTCACATTTGTTCTCTGCCTTTCATTACTTACATTTCTAAAGCCACCGGGTGCCTTGGTGCAGTAGATCTAATAAAAAGGAAGATAAAGTTTAACATCCCTTTTTGAAACATATTAAAATGATGTAGCTTTCTTCTGAATGTTAATGGCAAGCATTACAAGAAACATACTGTCTCAAAACAATTCACTGGGGCTGGGAACGAAAGCAGAGTCCCACTGCAGCCCGGAAATTCACGGTCCTCACCTCCACTCCCCCACCCCCATCTCCACTCCCCCACCTGGTAGAAAAGATCTTATTTCTGACCCTAATGTTTTGGCAGTCTTAAGTTTGTCACCAAATCCTGACCTTGCTTTGTGCAGACCCTCTGACTCAGGGTCAAAATTCCATACTTGAGGAGAGGAGAAAATATTTTTGGAGACTGGCATTTTGGGAAAGAATCTAAGCTGTGTGACAGCTGTTTGGAGATGCGGCATGCCAGAGGGGTCCCAGCGGAGCATACAGTTTTACACACACGCACACGTACAGAAAATCATTAAAGTTTCTGTCTCTAAAGTTTCACATTTAATGAAAGAAAGCAAGAGAGATATCTGGAGAACTCTTGGGTTATATTAACAACTAGTGATACTCCCTTTGCCAAGAGCACAGGCCTGGGAAGCTCACCGACAGGGATGGGAAGGACCCACAAAAACAACAGCAGGTCCAAGCGGTGTGGCGAGAGGGAGCGGGAAGAGCCGAGGGGGAGCGGGAAGAGCCGTCCTGCCCTCTCCCTGCCATGACCCTGGGCAGGTCAGGAATTGAGCAGAGAACCTGCTCTTGCGGCTGGAGTTGTTCTACGACAGAGGCAAGGACCTTTATAACAGAGTTTAATCTGCTGCAGGTTAAACAAAACAAATGACTGCACAAGTGAGCAATTACAGAGCATTCCACAGCCAGCACTCGGAAAGCCTTGCCATTGATTAATTAGGTTCTGAGGGCCAAGGCTAACCTCACAGTCCCCTGAGAAAGAGAGACCACTTAGCCCCTTTAAAAAACAAACAACAACAAAATTAAGATTTTTTTCAGTATTCTTATTTAATACTTGAGCATTAGTTAAACAGCTGCTAAAGTATTTGAACAGTTACTTGGGACTGACCTACATTCAGCTGTATCGCTTTATTACACAGGAGAAACTTAGTTAAGCTTCTGTTCCTTAACAAAAGCAAATAAAATCCTCCACTTTATGACAAGGAGCTGCACTGCTACAGCCATGTAAAGCTTTCAAATTTGTCAGCAGTTTCCCAAGAGTGTGGCTCCCACTATCACATTCCTCCTCTTTGCATTTGAGGGATAACAAGATACAGGGTATTTTTATGCATTAATGCTCCTCAAGGCAGGCTAGCTCACTCTGCTAGCCACCGCCAAGGTGGAGAAGACTGTAGCCTGTGATACCCACCCTGTTATCTTATGAGACCTACTGTACCTGTGCAATATGGTCTGCTCCCAGTCACATCACGGGCTAGGTCATGAGTACTTCAGCCCTGCCAGGAGGAAGGCATCAACTATTCACTTCATGGCAAGAAGTAAAAGAGTAACCTGTGCCTTGAAAAAAAACACAAACGAAACAACCAAACCACATCCTGCTGGCCATATAGTTGCACTTACCCATGGGCCTGATCCGCACCCCACTGAATTCAGGGGGTGAATGGTCATTTACAGGCACCACTAACCATTAACAGGGTTAATGAGCTAGGTAGTGGCAGCGTACAATGAAGGATGCTCCCGTTTTAAGAAAATACACAAGAGTTTCACCAGCTCATGTCACCAAAGCGACCCCCCAAGTCACCTACCCAAAGCCTCCCATGAGCATTAACATTTTAAAATGCTGTTAATGAAAAGAACCACCCCATACATGTGACCCACACTCAGCTACACTCACCACTGTAACTGTGCCGAACCTCTCTACAGGATTATTCAGCCACATGTTTCGTGCTCATCACCCTCCTCCCTAAAACACTCATCTTGGCCTCCTTGTCTCCTGCCCTCACACAAGCAGCTCCCCTGCTCTGACTTATCAGAGATCCATTTTGGGGGAGAAATCTGTCCCCAGCCTTGTACAGCTAATGAAAGCAAGCGCTTAAAATATAAACAGCTAGACAAAAACACTCACCAGCTGCCCAGATCCTCTAGATTTTCGTTGAAGTGACTACAGATACTCAGACAAACCCTTGGAACTTTGGTGAGGTAACAGGATGTTTTTTTCTACATGAGGGAGAAAACCCAAAAACTGTTCGTTGCTGAGCACAGACCGTGGGTGGGCAGCCCTTCCAGCACCGGCATCATGGTCAGAAAATTACTTCTGAACACCCGACAGCTCCTCCCATGTTTCCCAATCAAGGGATAATTTTCCAACTGGCTTTCAGTCCTGCTGAACCCTGTGCTGAATGCTTGAGACCATGAAGCTGCTACTGGACTTTTTGCCAAATCCAATTCTATATGTGCCTTGCTGACATCTATATTTATAAAGCTCCCGATTCTCTCAAGAGGATGAAGAGACAGGTGCAGAGGTGGGAGTCATGCACCAAAGAGCAATTCCCCCAGCCTCATGACACAGGAGTCCTTCTACCAGCTCAACAACTCACAGAAATTAACTGGTACAAATGCTACAACACCTCCCAGGCTTTAAAAAAAAAAAAAAAAAAAAACACAAAATAAAAAAAAAACCAACAACAAACCAAAAAACACCAAAAAACACACAAAAAACCAACCAACCAAAAAAAAACCAACCACAAAACACAACAAAAAAAGAAAAAACAACAACAACAACAAAAATACCCAACAACAACACCACCACCACACAAGAAGCTCTTAAGTCCTGCACCCCATCAGGGCCATTAGTGCTGAGCACAGTGGCCTGATGATGCCTTGTCCCTTGGGCCTACTTTATTCCTGCTCTCTGAAGGACCACAGACATTGTTCAGGATCTGAAAAAGTTGGATTTAATTCCATGGATGGCTGTAAACCTTTAGTTCCCATCCTGTAGCAGAACAGCCTTACAATGAAGTCCAACCTCGTCTCTGCAACGGGCTCCACTTTTTCTGAATAATTAAGGAAGCATTTGGGTAGGGGCTGAAAATGGCATCCTCACTTTCTAGTATATGTTGGACTGTTAGAATGAAGTATCAGGCAGGCTCTGCTGCTATCTGTCTCTATGAATATTTGACTAATTAACATATAAGCAAGAGCAGCAATGGAAAAAATGATGCATTCAGTTCTATGCAATGCCGTTACAATTGTGATGACTTAAAATCCTGCAATACTTTGGTAGGCCATTTTACAGCCTGGCTGTAACAAGGAGCTGTGGTGAATGGTATCTCAGGTGCTGGAGAGTAAGCAGTTAGGGGTGAAGACACCTCAAGTCAGCTTTGGGGTTAAAGAAACTCTCCGTATACTCACTACTGCCAACCCTGAAGGCAGTAAAAATAATGGGTGACTATCAGTATTTTATTTGCTTTGTTAGTGTAAATAAGACTAGCTTAAGTCACAGGTTGCATATAAATTCGTCCTCCTTTTTTTCAGTGCATCTATGGAAAGTAAATTCTTTTCCAAGTGTTGAGAAAACGATGCTTTCCCTTATGTCAGTCAGTGCCTTTAACAGCATTCATCTCACTCCAGGCTTTTTGAAGCTTTGTGTATAGAAAACCAGTGCCCCTCAGTATACTGAAGTAGCCAGTACAGGCATCTGGACAGCGCTGAGGAACAGTTTAGTGCAAACAAATTGACAGGCGAACTGTAAAATACTGACCAACGAGGAAATTCTCTCTGTGTCCCAACCAGCCTCATCCTACCGGTCACTCCCCGCAACCGTGCAGCCTGGGCAAGAGAAGCTTCAGTTTTCCAGCTAACAGCAATCTACCTGCTAGTGCCAGGGGATCGGGTTTGATTCTGTGGCCTCTGCCTTTACAAATACTCTTAACAACTCTCTCAAAAAGCCAGCAAGCCTCATCTCACTTACTCTGACGTGACTGAGTAAACAAATAATGCTATTTATGCACTGCAAACCGTTTGTCAACCCATTTGTCATTTCCAATCTTTCATTGCTCATGCAGTAAAAATATGTGGGATTTTATTCAAACCTCCCTTGCAGGTGTGATGAATGCTTTATTTATACAACAGCACTTCATCTCACAGAACTGTTACTATGCATATGCAGCCCTTTAAGTCCCTGTGTGGTGTAAGCAGAAGGTGTAAAGAGAGATGAAAACAAGAGGCAGTGCTGTAATTATAGCCAAGGGGGTAATCATGGATGGCTCAGCTAAAACTGGAGAATGTGTGCCAGAGGAAAGTTAACCACTTCAGAAGAGTTCAGTCCCCATCAGCAGGCAAGGTGAAAAACATGGACCCATTCTCAAAGACCTCTTAAAGGTCAGCGTTACACTGTCAATCCCCGCTCAGCTTATCAGCGTACTCATGGCATCAGCATCCACTGTATATAGCGAGCACATTATTTCCAGGCAAATCATCTCCCATTGACACCCCCCAATTTGAATTTCAGTCCAGGACTGAAAAACCTGGAAGCAGACGCTGCTACAAATAACTACAATTTTGCAAGACATGAATAAATTCCTTTGGGCAGTCTTCTAGTGGCCAGATCAGACAGGGAGCAGCAAAAGGGCTTCTACTGTAATTTCTACTGCAAGGCAGAGTGACCTTGGAGGCAGCACCTGTGCTCTTCTGCAAAATGGGAAGAATGATAGTGAACTCCCTGCAAAGTCTTTTGAGATTCACAGATAGAAAAAAAAAATATTACTTTGATTACTATTCATTGATGTGTGAAGTCTGCTACACAAACCTGCTGAGACCTACGGCATCTCCTCTAGAAGTAAAGCACCACTGGGATGAAGGGCAGCAGAACCTGTCCCTTGTTTCTACTTTGCATCACTGACACCACAGTAAGACTTGAGTTTCATTCACTCATGCCATGGAGCACACCAAATGCTTCCCTGGCTTACAGAAGCCTCACAACCATTTGACTCAAGCCAGTTTGCGGTAAAAAGAGTAAAGGATCGGTCCCAAGTGGATCCCTGTCTCTTGGAAGGCACATCCCTTGCAGTTTTTACCATGAGGGCAAAACATCGTCAGCTCCAGCACGATCTTCCTGGAAGCTCCTGGTTGCCTCTGATAAATCTGCAAGAGCTACCATCAATTTTCATATTTCTGAGGGTGTGGGGTAAAGAAAAGGTGAGAGGAGCAGCTGTGGACCAATTTCAGGTACCTTGATATCAAACCTCTCTTTCCTCCACCTTTTATTAAAAATTTCAAGGGGAGGGTGGGATTCACAAAGAACTATGTAAACAGACACCAGACTTATGTTTATTGCCTAAGCAAAAGAAGATTAGAATTGACAACTGGAGAGGTTTTTGGAGACACAGATGCTACAATCATTTTAATATAATTTGGATTTCCAAATCAGTAATTACTCTATCACATATCTATGATTTTGTAGATGCTACTAGAAATGCTGATGTCTTTTTCTATGCATAGTAATGAGCAACAACAAGGGCTGTTAATATAAAGCCTGTAATGTTTGTATTCATATGTAAATAGGTTATGTAAACGTTTTAGACATTTTTCAGTAAAACACTGAGTTCTAACCTAAGTGGCTCCATTCCTAAAGTAGAAAAATTGCACTCTACATAGAAATTGTTTACTAGTCTGTCAGCAAAGCCGCCAAAGCAGTGAGCTGAATTTATAGGGGCATTTACATCTCTCCATTAGATGCGATATTAGAGTAACTGGAAACTTATAAATGTGCAGACAGATACTGGTTGATATTTAGAAAGTTGCTTGCACGTACATGGTGGCATACACATTCAGCACACATGCACCTTCTGCATATACATATGCACAAGCACAGGAACCTTCTTGGGAGACTGAGGAAAGCAGTAGTGTTTGATTTAATTAAACTCATTTAGTTAAGCTGATACAAACCCCTGGTTAAGAGTGACAGAATCAGTTTCTGTCCTGTTCTGCCTGCTAATTGACTTATGATAAAACTAAATAAGGCATGTTAAAACACCAACACATGTCTCCAAGCAGGAGTAAATTACACAAACACGAAACCACAGCTTTAGCTGACTCCAAACAATGCTAGGGTTGGGAAAGGGGTGGGGGGGTGGAGGGTGGGGAAGGGGGGGTAGTGGGCTAAATTACACTAAGGCCGCCCTTTGTACCTAAGAATGTTACCATTTTCCTTCCGACCCCTTCCACTCACGCATGCATAACTGTGGCCTCCACGTGTCCCACCTGGTGCATGGACAGTGGTCCCTGCGTCTTACGCAAGCCATTTCTAACTCAGCTGGAGCACAGACACACCACCATGGTACTGTTCCTTACAGGACCCGATGTGCCTATGGACGCAAAACCCTGGGACTCTCTACTCTTTGAACACCATACGACTAACGTGCATTACCTTCAGTGAGATCCACTCTCAACTCTATGATGCAGAGAATCACATCGTGAGACTTTTTCCTTGGTGTCTTTAACAAATCATATGCAGCCTCTCATCTCCTTCTCTTCTCCTCGAAGGTATGTATTTGAAAAGATGGTTTTGTGCCATTAAAGGCTTTAGAAAGACAGCTCAGAGACCCCTGTGTCTCCACTACAGCACGAGTAAGTCCCAGTTGTATAGGAGACAACAGACGTATTCTCTTCGTAATAGATGTTCTTCTCTCGTAAGCAAAAATTAAATGGAAATGACAACAAGGGAGCAAACATACTGCTGTTGCTCCAGCAACTCTCAGCACCTTCTACCATCCTAGGGGCAGTATTTTCAAGATCTGTTCAGTCCTTCACTTTTTATGAGGCTGCCAAAAGCTGCCAGAGGTAGCTACTGGCATTTTGACCTTTCTCTCTTGTGCCTTCTCTGCTCATCCTTCCTCACCACTTTCCCTCTGCTCTACTTCAGAGCACTCTCACACTGTTCCTGGAATAGTATTAACACCAAAAGAGTCAAGGTACATTTACATCTCATGCAATCGTAGCTTGACTCATCCTGTCCCCTTAACTGCTGCCTTCAACCAATGCAAAGGAACAGCAGTCATGCCACAAAACAAAAGGGAGACAGCCTGACATCCATACCAAGTAGCTGAATTATTGCCATTTCCCTGGTGAGCTGCAGTGATGTGGGATGACCTCTGGCAAACAAGGCAGTTTTCACCAGATACAGGAAGAAAGAAAAGGAAAAAAAAAAAAAAAAAAAAAAGAGGCAGATAGCTCTACTGGAAAAGCCAGGCCACAAGTGTAGACTCTGTTATGCCCATGCCAACAACAGTTACTTACACAAGTAAAATTGAGAGGACTACCGACTAGGTGAGTAAATCCATGTCCACTTTGTTTCCAAGGGAAGAAATTCACCCTGGCAAGATTCTGTTTGTACACTGGAATAGCAGTATTGATTTCAGCAGTTATTCCAGTCCCCCAGTACTAGAACACTGCAGTGCGGCAAATGGAGAGACGGGACACAGCTTGATGCAAGCAAATGTCAAGTTATTGTACAGAAGCACGAGTTTTTATACACTTTCAGAAGCTGCGCGTTTTAAACAGATTGGTCCTTGAAGCTAAGCCTTGCATACTAGGCAATCCCTGATTGGTGGTTAACTGCCAGCAATTAACCGCAAGGTGTTACCTTTCCTTGGCGCCATCCGTCCCCCACTCCCCTGTGCTCTGTAAACATGCCTCATCATGTTAATTGCTGTCTAGACAAGCTCGAGCACATTCCCCTCAGCTAACCGATTGCCACGCGTGGTCCTAGTTTCCAGCCCGCTCCTGCACTGCAGTGAATCAAACCCGCTGTGGTTTTGCCCCCGCTACCTTTGTGCTAAGAACTACTGGGATGCCCAGTGCTTTAAAACCGGCTCATAGACTGCTTTCAGGTTTTATTCCCTTTTAAAGGGGACACTCCTGGATATGATAAATGGTCAGCACTTTCTTGTGATGATGTAAGTGTCAAAAGCTGGTTGCATCTAAAAAAACCCATGGAACTGAAAGACATTTTGCCTATTCAACCTGGAACTTGTTACATCAAGTGAAATAGCAGACAAGCAATCACAGCAAAATGAAAGCTCTTTGCTCCTGTTTGGTGAACCTTCACCTATAAATTCTGTGAAGAAAAAGTAAATAATGGCCCACATGGCACATGCTCAGCAGCACTGGTGGTCTGACATCACTATGTTACTTTATTATAGCTGTATGCTTATCAAATCTAACCAGATTTCTCATTACCTAATGATTTCCAACAAGGATGATTATTTTTACTACATCACCCCAACGAGAGACCTTCACTGGGTGTCCAAAGCCCCCCTTGGTTTTGAAACACAAGCCCTGACCTGATGAGTTTGCAGTCTAACCTGCAGACTGTAATAACTTTGATGCTCAAAATGATGCTCTGAAATCGGGGAAGCACCCAGGCCCCTCGTGTCACCCAAGAGAAGGGGACCTTGTCTGAAGGGGCCAGCCTCTGTCTAAGGTCTGCATAGGGAGCAAAGTCAGCGCTGTCTCCGTTAGAAGTATTGCAAGTGATGTTGAATCCAGTTTAGCATTTGTGTTTAATAACAATAATGCTTGCTTCATAAAAACCTGATTTTTGTGTAACCATATCCAAACTAAACCAACTGAACAACACTGTGAAGTAAAAGAGGTTGATAAGTGAGGGCTTTTGCTGGCAGAGCTTTCCTCATGCTCTTTGTAAAACCAGCTACCCTTGCAAAACAAGTTATTTGCTAATAGTTATGTGCTCAAATTATGAGTCCCTGTAGCATGGCACAACTTCCCAGACTGTTAACAAACGCACTGGCAAAATGGTCCAGTGCAGACCAGCCTGCAGATTGGTGTCCAGTGTTGTTTCCAAAGGCTTCCCCCTCACATCAGGAAAATCCCATTCAGCTTTTGATTCCTCTGGTGCTGATATGCCCTTAAACATCTGCCCTTAAGAATATCCATCCACTTTACCTCACAGCATAATTACAAGGGCACAAAGCTGGAGTCTCCCTCCCTATCCACTCCAAATCCTCTCTCACACTGGCCTGCCTATTCCTGTGTTGCCACCCCATTCCAGGCAAATCCCAATTATAGCAACAGAAAAGGAATCAGACGTCTTTGTTCAGATGCAGATTGAACATCATCAGCAAGACAGATACCGAGTGCTTGTATTTGTAGAGGTCTCTGCTGCCTTTGGGTTTTTTTTCCCCTTTTCTTCTTCTGTTATTGATGTTAAAGAGGGAGCTAAAAAGTCTGTAACCATTTCACCAATTAAAAAATCACAATGGTCTTCTGCAAAAGCTACTAAGAAACTCCATTCTCTCCCTCTTTCAGTTATAGCTGCTACACGTTCTTACATAAGAGATACTGCTCCCAAATATGTTTAGGTCCCTATTGATCTAGCCTAAGTCCACTTGGCTATGGGTGGGAGAGAAAGCAGGAATGAAAACTGAAGCAGGAAAAGGTTCATAATTTTGTACCACAATTCAGAGGGCTGTGAGGAACTGCCAGCTTGTCTTGCCTTGAACTTGTCATCAAGTCTTGCCAACTCATCTGTTTAATCAAAGAATTTTAATCAAAGTACAGTTCAAGAAACCACAGGCTAACGTGGACAAATGATAAGAATAATTAAACCACTCAGCTAATCTGTAGCTTGTCTGTCATTGGCTCCTAAGTATGCTGGAGGCTTGAGATACAACTATCTTGCATATTTAGCAAGCTAGATCCTTAGCAGGTCTCAGTCAATAAAGATCCCATGGAGCTACGAGTAATCCCTGCTGAACGCAGAGCTAGTACCACCAAATGTTGCACCACTCCAGTCTCTGTGTTTCTTTAGACTCTCACATGCATTCCCAGGAAGAGCCACCATGTTGTTTCTTATCAACACAACTGAATCCACATAGTTGTCACAGCCAAATATTTTTGAGGGATGGTTTTCCTTAGGAATATGATGGAACCATTGAATCAAAATGTTATGAACAAGTTTATTCACATTGTCATTTAGGAAAAAGCTTTCCAGTTTAAAATGCATTTTATGTGTTCTCGTTAAAATTGGTTATGTAGCCTTGAAAATCAGAATACTCCGATTCAACAGAAATATTTCTTTCAATGCAAAAATCAGTTTTCTGGACTATTTACAAATGTTTGATCTTATGTTAATACAGAATTGTTTTACAATGAAGTTACATTGCCACTTCAATGACAGAATTTCCTGCAGCACAGAATAATTGGTCTCCAGTTAACTCCAAAAGTTGCTTATTTTTATTCCTGTCTTTTAACTGAATATATATTTGCTCTCCAGCAGCTGACCATGCTTTCAGCAAATGCCAGGTAATGCAGCTTACGAGCTACCTAGAATTGACTTGGGATTACTATATGGTCCCTCAAAAGACATATATATATATATATATATATATATATATATATATATTTGAGAGTTACTGCAGAGCCACTGTTCTGCAGTGCCTCACTGTCCAGACAAAGCCCTTCCCTTGGTCCCTAATCCTGGACACTTACAGTATTTCAAAGGATTGGCTGAGCAGATTTCTGGGCATTAAAATGCAAAAAACAAGTGTGCACACATGAGATGTTGATTGCACTGCAGCCTAGGAGAAACTACTCGGCAAGAGACAACCTGAGCCTTTTACAGGAAGCAGGCTTCTAAGGAGGGAGTAAGATTTCATGTTGGTCCAGCTGCATTGTAAAGCCTTTTAAGTTAAGCAGTTTGTATACCACTGTGTGTTTAGCTCTCATAATACGACTCCTGTTTTTAAATAAGAAGTTTTCTTATCAACACATTTCTTATTTTCTCCTCCTCAAGATGACCCTTCACTCCACAGCTGCAAGAGTGCCGGGGTATCCAGCAGCCACTGGGACAACCATTGCCATTCAGATCTTGCTTGTGTTGGTATTGTGACACAGCACTTCTGAGGTTTAACCTGCTCCTACCACTGCCTGTTGGCATTGCTGACCTTCACTCAGCTGCTTTTTGAGGGAGGCCCCGTGATCACGACACAGCACTTGAATTCTGCTGGGCTGAGGTGAGCTCAGTATTTATCTGAGAGCAGTGAAAGAAAATGAGAGCAACAGGAACTTCTTCCTGTGCTGCAGAGGAGCTGAACCCATACATGCTCACCAGGCTGAGGGAGCACAGCAAAGTCTAAGCTTCAGGACATCACCTATGGTCTAAAAGAGGACATTTGTAAAGGAACCTGCAGGAAAAAATATACAAGGAAGGGTAAAGTAGAGTTGTTGAGCAGGGAACCCTAGATGATGCTCTTGAAAAGAAAAAAAAAAAAAAAAAGAAACAAAACAAAAAAGCATAGTATTGTTCCCCAGAGGATATTTCCCAACATTTTTGAAGTAGGTCTGGAAAATGAACTAATGGCCACAGGAAAGGTAAGAAGATGGCCAAGGCCATTTTTCCTACACTGTTAAAAGCAAAAATTGTACTAGCAGAAAATTAAGGTCAACATGTCCCAGTAACTCAGGAGATCCAGAGGGGAAAAACAAACAAACAATGGGGTCCCCCCTTTGGGATGTGGGTGGGCTGCAGCAGTCACAAGAGGACAAGGAAATCTTTACTATTTTGTCCAAAGCTGTACTCATAATAAAGAAAATGGACATTCTAGCTAATACCTGCAAACATGCAGATTATGAATCAGTGGGAAAACCAAAGCATAACCATAGGCAGACTGCCACCTTTTTAAAAGCAAACAAAACTCTTTGGTTACAATGGTGGTAGTTCTTGTATTTTTGTCTCAAGTTTATCCTTCGGTCATCCCTGTGAATTGGAAATGTGCTACCAGGACCAATTTATTATCTAATACATTGCAACAGCTACTGCTGCTTATTATGAAATGCTACAGCAATGTTACTCAAACATTCAAGAAGAGCAATTTCATATCCCACCTTAGACTGCTTGTTCGGCTGCACACTGATACTGATGCTACCCAACATCAAGTTAAAAATCACACATTAGAAACACTAGCTTCCACCTGTTTTGCCCCTATGTTTTATCACCAAGGATCAGATAAATCAAAACAATTTTTTTTTCCTTTCATCTGCTTTTAAACATATTCTACTGTACATTGGTTTTACTTGGGTCGAGAGATGGCTGTATAATACACAAGACATTTGCTTCTGCAGACTTGGAAAGGCATTTAATCAGTGCATGAATGAGGCTTAAAGAAACAGAAAGCTTCCTAATGCAAATGCAGCTGTGATTGATAAGAAGGACAATGGACAGAAATCCTTGACTTGATTAACTTAGTGACCTAGAAAGAGGGATGTGTCTCAGTCCAACAGGGCAGAACAGAGAAACACTCATGAACTGTTCCTTTCTGCAGCGCTCACTTCCGCACCCAAAGGAGCCATTCACCAGAAACCTGGACACACTAGGGAAGCCTTTCTTTCAGTTTCTGACTGTACAGAGTCGAACGGAGGGACAGACTTCACATAAATAAGTGTCTCTCTCCCCTCTCCCTCTCTTGCTCCCTGTGTTGGCTTTGCAGAGGATTCAGCTGGTCCTAAACCACATACAGTAAGAAAGATTATTTCAAAAGGCCTTAATTCACTTTGATGTATTGTTTTGGTTTAATGCGGTGTCTTTTCTAAGGACACACAAGAACTCTGAAGTATTTCATATCTGCGCATCTACTGTGCACATCTCACGGTAATTGTATGGGAAAGAGCAAAAGTCTGCAAAACTCAACTTAGTAATACATTTAAAAACATTTCAGATATACCTTACACCTTCAGAGCCCCGTGGACAGCAGCTAATTAAATCTCTCAACACTGTTCTTACACAGATGGGTAGTTATCTCTGTTTTGCAGATGGAAGGAGTGAAATAACACGACATGCTGCAGAATTTACAAAGGCTACAGGCGCTTCCTTCTCCAACTCACAGCTCTAAGTGCACACCGCAAAGCCTCACAGAGCAGACCGACTGCGAGGGCAGAAGGGGTCACAGCTGACCCTGGGGGACAGGGAGGACATGAACCCTGAGCCAGTCTCCTGACCCCAAGGACTCATGCCACAGAGCAATGCTGCCAAACAGCACTGACATGTTTTGCACAGAAAGAAATGGAGCACAGAGGTCTCATCAAGAATCAATTAGATACTGCAAGAGAACACAAAGTAAAGGTGGGACAGCCACACACACATGACGTATCAAATGGAGAGGAGAAAGGCAGCTGGCTCACGTCCCCACCCCAGGTATCACAGGGTTAACCGGCACACAGGAGGATAGGAATCCAGAAGTGTAACAGAGCTGGAAAAGAAGCCAGATGTTTCTTATCTTGCCACTATGGTCCCAATTCATCCAAATGACAGAGGTTCGGAAAATTAATTAACATTCTGAAAGGAAAACCTGACTGTAAGAGCAGATTTCTAATTAGCTACAGACAGCGCTGGCAGGCTGCTTAAAAGTCAAGGCTGATTCTACCCGCCACACATCGGGTGTGGGCCCTGGCCGAGTAAAAAGCAAACAAACCTGGAGACTGCTTACTACCGTGATTCACGGGTAGCAGGGCAAAAAGAGCACATTAATATTGGATTATGAGATAGTGGGATTGCAGCATATCCCTAAGGATCCTAACAGCACTTCCTAAGAAATAAGACCCATGTGTCTCTGAATGCCTATACGAGCCTAACCCTTTTTCCTTCTCTCATCTCAAAACAGCAACGTACAAAAGATAGCATAAAAAAATTGTGAGAGCTTATCTGAGCCTCAGCCCTGTTTTGATCATACTGCTAAGCATATAACTCACGCTTGGCTAAGGACTGCAGAAGCAGTGGGATAAAAGTAATGGGAAGGCAGTGGGAATGCCAGGACTCTTCAATGAATGGAGCTCTTTCATTCCACCTGACCAGCATTATGGGAGTTAAGTATTTTTGATGATAAAACCAGCAACAGAGATCTTCAGGAGTGTCATCACTGTGCCGAATCTCGGGAAGCTGCCTGAGATTTCCAAAGTCACTTTAACCTTCCTGCTCCCACCAGCACTACCATGCTCTCCCCTCCAAACACTTCTTGTCATAATGGAAGTCTGCTGTTTTGGAGGGGTCCAAATTTTCCCCTGAAGCTTAAACTCATCTTTTGCAACCATATCTAAATCAGAATAACACTCGTAAGAAATGAGAGCATAGGAGAGATTTAATGTAGAACTAGAGCAGGAAAGAAGAGCCAACCAATAAGAGTGAAAGGTGCCGATAAACTAAGAGACTGAAAACCACCTAAGCACAGCTAAATGCAGTTAGCAGGGAAGGAACATCTCGTCTGCTGGGCAGGAAGATGCACCAAGGGTAGAACGAGGTGTGCGAGGGGGCGCGCCAGCTCTGCAGAACAGAAAGCACACAAAAAGAAGCTGCAAGTCCTTCCGGGAGGCATAAAGGCATGATCCACAAGTGGAATCCCTGGGAGGAGGGGGGAAGCGGGAAGTGCCAACTTCTCCTGACAGCCTCTGAGGCTGGCACAAGGTGATTGATGGGGGACATGTGAGATGTATAAAGGAAAGGAACTGCAAGGAGAAGGAAGAACCAGCTAATTTTCCCACAAGCAACTAATACAGCCAAAATCGTGCTAGGGTCAGGAGGCAGGCAAAAATCAGGAGCTTTGACTTGACAGGAAGGTGCTCAGCAAAGAGACAAAGACAACCCAGTTTCTTTGTAAAAAGACTGTGGAAATGGAGGCTGTTAGGAGGAACACACTAATTGTTTAAAAAAAAAAACCAAAACAAAAACCCAACAAAAAAACCCCAACAAAACAAAACCAAAAAACCAACAAACCCACAAGCAAAAAAACCCTCACAAGATGTAAGAAGAAAGGAGGTAACGAAGGAAACCTGTTCTAGAAAGGGAGTGGGGAGTGAAGTGCCTGACATGAAGCTGAAAGAATGAGCTGGTCAGTGGCAAAAGAAAGAGGAAGACGGATTTATGATTTTGGAACAAATCACTGAATTACAGACAGAACAAATAAAGCTTTCACCTAATAACCTACTTCTTAATGAAACTCCAAGATAGTTTGCTGTGTGCCTACCGCTAAGAAGCTAGTTCAAAATAAAAGGAAAACAAACACAAACCTTCAGGCGCTTACAAAAATCCAGTATATGGTCTTATCCTGCTGGTAAGATTCGTGTGACTACAGCCAGCCACATGCAAGCCATTCGCATTTAGCCGGCAGGAGAGGCAGATCAGACCCTGGAAGGAGCAGGGCTCTTATTCCAGGGAAGCAGCTGACAAGGACACGTGGAGGCAAACACTCAAACACATTGCCAGAAATGCAATCTACAAGAAGTGGCTCCTTCGTAGTCTGGATTAGGGACAAGGGCCAGCCCTGATAGGAAAAAAGGTCTACAACTATAGCCTGAAACTGAAGTGGGGCGGGGGGGGGGGGGAGGGGGGAGCATTAGTGCCCCAAAATAAAGCTTGAATGATGTTTAATTCAAAACAAATGTCTGAAAAATTGCAGGAACCTCTCTAATCCCATCACTGACACCTTATTTTTCAGCCACCTTATCTAATCTCTCTTTTTCAGAAGGAAGAGAGAAAAGATTTTAGTAATTAAATTAATAAAATCCCTTGTTGACTCCAGTCCATCCTGAGTGATAAGAAATCCTTTCCAGATGGATTGTAATTTCCATTTAATCTTTTATTCCTCTGCTGGTCAGCAACCCACAGGGCATGAGAACTCATTTTCTGGCCATCACTGGCGTGGTGCTAGATGGTCAGATGTAACCATTACAGCCCTTTAAAAGACTTTAATCCATTTTGAGATCACATTCAAAATCAGAGTCCTTTAGTACCCCCATAGAGGTGAAACACTGAATCACACCCCAGCCCTTCAGTCATATCTGTGAAAACCTCTCTTCTCAAAAGTTACCCAAAGATGAGCAGGATCTGCTAACGTAACTCCGATTCAAATGCTGGAGGCTTAGATTTGAGAATGTGCTGCATGTTTAGGTTCATCCTCTAGCCCTTTACCATTACAAATCATGCTTGTGATGTTGCTCAATATTGTCATGAGTGTGTGTCTGCATTGCTAAATCGCTGACTGCAGCTGCTTTCACATATACTTTAGGAAGCTGTATTAATAGCATGACTGAAGCTTGCACGAAGGGAGTGAAAAGTGCCATCCTTCTTAGAACAATAATAATAAACGACTGTTAACAAGGAAGAGCTGAAAATCCTATTTTAGTGCTACAGCTCTGTGTCTGCAGATCATTAATTAACGTCTTTGTGCATCACAAGATTCTGCCCTTTGATTGAGCCATTAACCAGGTTTGGAAAAGGATGCTAGCAGCGCTCTCACCTTTTTTCTCTCTCTCCGTTTCCTTGCCCCTCACAGGGCAGCCACAATGAAGATGCCCAAAGAGGGAGTGAAGGCTCCTCCTAAGCCCATCACAGATAAGGAAAGGTGGAAAAAGCAATGTAGACAGCACATTTTCTCAGCCATTTTAAAACAAAATATCCTTTTATCGTCACTTGATAATGCATCACTTGATGCACTTCCCTGCATCAACTTGAAAGAACAGGCTTCCTTTCCTGTTCAATGATAGTGAAGGGATTAAAACAGAATACCCTTGCTATAAACGACTGTCACACACAATGCAAATTCCTTAGCCTGAGGTAAACCCTAAGAAAACATTTATTAATATTAAGGGATGGGCGGGGGCAGGAGGGGGAGATGCTGAAAATCCCTGCCAAAAAAGATTCTCAAAGCCCCTCACTTGTTGAAAACAAAGTAATAACAACCTATACATTTACAGGAGGGAATACATTCTCAAACTTCAGCCCAAATTTCCAAAAGCTACGAAGGGATTCAGGAGTCCTGACAAGCTGCCAATCCCGGGCTCTCAGCTACCCTCAGAAGGGGACAGTTTAACAAAACAACAGCAAGGTGGTCTCAAAGGCTGACACAAATAGCAAGAAGAGAGGCATGAAGACTGTCTTAACCTTTCAATTTGCCCAAGCTGGCAATTGAACAGTGTAGTTTTTGCAGCTGGGTCTCTGTGGTGCAGAGAGCTCCAAAATGCAAAGGAACAGCCGGAACCATGAGCCCACATTATGTTGCGCTTCATTAGACCTAGGGTCTAGGTTTCCATCCAAAAAGAGAAAAACTGCTGTTCAGGTATGTCCAGAAAAAGAAACCATCTCTTTCCCCTTAGCATAACCATTTCAAAACAACTCCAGTTCCATTAGTTTACCTATGTTTAACCGTTGTGTTCACATAAAACCAAGTAACAGCAGCACTGAAAGCCACAATGAACTATTATGTCAAATGACTTATGACTTCTCTCTTCGGTGGTCACTTAACTCTGCAGCAAGACAACTGAAATAATGTTTATTTTAAGGAGTAATGAAGAATAGCCTTAATAAAATAAATCAAGTTTATTTTCCCTGATTATTTTTCCTGTTTCCTTGAATGACTTACCTATGCTCATTGAAATACCGTTCTTGAGTGCCTAGGGGTAGACAGTTAATGATTTTAATAGGAACAAGATTTCAACCACTACATTCAGATGTTGTTCACATCTGCATCAAATCACATTCCTAATAACAGAATTTAATTCCGTACATATTCACACAGAACAATACGTACAGGGATAGGCCAATACTGGTTTCAAACCCAAGGGTACTTATGCTATAGGCATATGTACTTAAATACAGATCTTTTCCAAAATACACTTATAAAACTACACACACAATATACATACGCACACATCTAATGTACAGGTATAACATATTCAATAAGATGCCGCCCAACAAATGAAAGAAAAGATTCTGAATATGACTGAAAATAGGGTAATAGTACAATCTAAGACTTGCTCTTTGCACGCGTTTCTTAGAAATGTTCTGTGGATGACTGAGGGCTGCTCATACATCTACAATGCTGAATGCAGGAATGTCTGGGCATCTGGTAGCCCAGATGAAGCTCCTGTATGTCCACAAATCTTAGCTATGCACACTGTACAGGCTCTGGTGAAATTACACAGCACATGCACAAAGGGTCCAGGAATTTGGGAAAAAGTTTAAGGTGTAGGCAAAGAAGCAACTCATGCATATTTAAACACACACTTCCCAAGAGCATCCAGCTGATTTTCTGTACAGGAAAGAATCATGCAGACAGTCATGGATACAAAACTGGAAGATTCCTGTACTGTATCACTGAAGTGCTGCTTCAAAGATGCTTTGGAAAGAAATATAGTAGCTGTAAGATTCAAGGCACTGACATGTGTCTTCATTTGCATTCAATCAAAAAAAAAAAATACCTCTTTGGCTAAAAAGTGAACCAGTACACCATCCATTTGAAACACACACACATATATATATATGTATATATATATGTAAATAGTTTCAAAAAAGAAAAAGAAAAACCAGAGTTACTAAGTTAAATTAGACTCAAACACAACACTAGGACATTTCTGATGTAAAGCATCTGAAGAAACTCTATCACAACTAAAACCTACCATACATTTCTTAACTGTGGAAAGAGTCAGCTAAGAAAACTTCGACACACTCCCCATATTGAATGTTCTGTACAAAGTCGTTCTCATTTCCCTCTCTTCCTTTGGCTGTCAAAATGAAGAATTGTAAAGTTTTTACCCAAAGATTGGCAGAGTCTGTCAAAGATTTAGCAATGTAATTGATGGGGAATCTAGTGTGTTTAAACTGCACTGACTAAAATCAGCCTCTACAACATAATGTGCCAGAATCTTATGCCATTACAAAACATGTCCAACAAAAGCAGTCCAAGTTCCAGCAGCTTGTAATGGCAGCTTACTTGGATATGACCAAAAGCAGCTTTGTCCAAAAGAGAACAGAACATGGATTTACGCTGTTAACTAATAAAAATGGGTGCATTGCCAGTAATATGTAACCGACATGGAAATGGAAACTGTAAACAATGGATGCATACGGGACAGTGGCATCGCTGTGACAAAAGGAAGTTGACAATGTAATGTTCCTGAGGTGGAGAAAAACCAAGCAGCTAGAATTAATAACAGCGTAACTACCTACAAAGCTTTCCAGCTAGAACGGACATCAGATCATTAGTATTTTTTACTTAGACATCTTTGACGGCGAGCAGAAGCCTGGAAGCTGCGAGCATAACAACCAGCAGCAGAAAGATCAGGCTCAACCTGCAAGGTGAATTTCAATACATAGTTCTCCCCCAATGGGAGTTCAGTCAGGTACCACAAAACACATCAGAAATATTTAACAAAGCTTAACTCTCTGCAAAGGCATCTGCATGCTGCTTTCTTGCACCATATTGACAGTTTGAGTTACTCAAAGCGGGATTACCAACTCTATTGACAAGTCCACCTCGACATTCCTCAGTGTTCAGCAGCTCAAACTAACAAGATGCGGCAGTTTCCTAACAAACATGAATTAATGTCATCACCAGTCAATAGCAAAGTTTCAAAATAAAGGCTATATTCACAAACACAAGAGGCCAATGACAGGGGCAGTATATCAAATGTGGTATCAAGAAATAATTGTGATTTAACAGTCTAAAAATTTTTAGGTGAAATTTCCTGCAAGGCACATTTTCTGTGATATATGCAGGTTTAACATGAATGCTCAGCTTTTACGTGCTAAGCTATGTGTTATATTTTTGCTTTATAGGTTTTCTTTAAGATGTCTTTAGGCAGACAAATGGTTTACGACTCCAAGCTCCCCAGAAGGCAGCCGAGAGTATCTATTGGTAGGCAAGCTTTCACAGATTAAAGAAAGGAAAGGTACTTCCCCAAGAAACAAAAATAGTAATGGTCAACTGATTTTTCTTTTATTATTCTTTTATTATTTTTTGGCTGGCATACTTGCAGTTGAAATCAAATTCCTCCCTCCCTCTACCAACGCATCATCTAGAACCAAAGCTGTGTAATGTCAATGCAAGTTTGGAGTATCAACGATATCATGATCTGTAACGGTGTACAGGACATAAAGCTAGGCAAAGCCTTTTATTGCATTTCTTGACAAACTGTTCAGATGCATAATCTCAAAATGGAAAAAAACCAAACACAAAATAAAACCCAAATCAAAAAGCATTTGTGTGCTTAAAAAGTTACTGGAGTTTAATAAACACAAAGGGAAACGAGCAGCAAAGAAATCTGAAGTATTGGTCTCAAATACATAAAAGCATACGCTTACTAAGATTAGTACTACAATGTGTAAGTAAATGTTATCAGTAAAAATCAGTAATATTTTTTTCCAATATCTGCCATACCTTAAAGGAGGGTTTTATAAGAAAAAAACCTCTGCATTGCAATCCACGCTTCATAGTTTTTGTATTTAAAAAGAAAAGAAAAGACAGCTTTATAGAAATGCACTTCCCTCTACTCCATTCTGTGTAACTTGTGTGGGTAGCAAACCATACAAATCAACTAAAAATACAGAATTCGTAAGTGGGAAAAAAAATGCATGCCCTAACTCTAACAGTAAGGTGGCGATGTTTTCCTTCTCACAGTTTTTTTACTGGACTATTTCTTCATTGTAATAACAATTCTTCATTTCTTCACAAATTTATATATCGTACCTAAGAAATACAGGGAAAGGGAGGAAGTGTTTGGGATTATAAAGAGTATAGACGGTGAATCATTATTTCAGTTTTTTAAGGAAATGGATGAAAAGGCAACAAGATTCACCCGAATCATGTACTCCTTAAGAAGAACCTATACTGATTGCTAACTGAGTAGTATTGCCAAACCCAGATGCTTGAACATCACGTGTTAATTCCCTTAAAAACAGGATGATTTAAGAAAAAAAACGATGTAAAAAGAAGGAACATTTTCCTGACATTTCTGAGCATGAATCTCTCAAATAAAAGTCTTTTTAAATAGCCAGTGTAAAAATATAGTTTCAAAAATCAAAATGGTAAAAAATAACATGCCTGCAGCAGCTAGAGATTAAGGTGAAAAAACGTCCAGTTTGCTAAAGAAAACAAGATCACTATCACACTGGAAACTTCAGAAAGCTGCTCCAGGGTTTCTCTCCTCTGCAAAACTGGGATACCGTTAAAGCTGGTAAAGACTGGCTGCCCTCACAGAAGCAAATGATGGCCCTAATCCTGCAGATAGCTTGCAAGTGCTTCCAGGACTAGGGCAGATGAATTGAAATAATTTCCTTTTTATGGCTTGCAATAGCAGGATCATCTGTATTCTGCACAGAAGACAATTCATTGCAGGCAGGCAAACAAATCAGATACTCTTGGGGTTTGCAAGCTGAGCTTATTATTTGTCATTAACAACTTCAGTAACTACGCTGCAAATGACCACCTGTTTAAACTACTCGGGTATCTGTGTTCCAGTCAGACTACTGGAAAATCTAGGCCTGTGGAGTTTTAGGGAAGTCAGTCCATAGCTCAATAATTGAGTTTGATCTTATTACGAAGAGAGGAAACCTTAGGAAAAAAACATAAAACACGTGCAGATTGAGGAGTAACCATGCACACAAACTGCTACCACACACGCAATTGGAGAGAACAGCCATACCATACATCCTGCTCTCTGGGAAAACTTAAGTGGTTTGATTCCTGATTTTCCTTCAACCTCCAATCCCTGGCTGCTCTCCTCCACGCCCAGAGTATCTGCCTTAATTCAGAGCCGCTCCTTGATGTGTTCTGGCTTTCTGGCCTAAATTTAAATGACACCATTTTGCTCCACATTTCCTTGTCGCAACACATTATGGATTTACCATTCCCACTACTGCTCCTGAAAAGACGCTGTCAGATTTCATGCAGAAGAAATCTGCACACAAGTTATTTAGACCACGTGACATCTCTACCCAGAGAGAATACTTCTGGAAAGGGAATCTAGGAAGGCTTCTAGGAAGTGATTCAAAAGGTTTTAAACACACACTTGTTAAATAACTATTTCTGAAACTTCAACAAAAGCCACTGGATATAGAAATTAACTTACTAACTTGCATTACAGACCATGTTTGCCATCTCATCAACGCACGCATTCCTCCAAAGTGGGAAGCAGGGGGATTACCTGCTCACTGATAGGCGCCGATGGAAAAAAATTCGGGGTTTTGTTTGGGTTTGGCAGGTGGCGGACTGTTTTGGGTCAGTGTAGCTTGTTGATTATATTTTGTATGTTATCTCAAAAATACTGCAGAGATTTCAAAGTCTTACTCTGCTAGTCCGCTTGACAGTGTTGACAGTCTGCAATATTTTGGTTGTTAAATGAACTACATTACATTTACTATGCAGCTCAGGGAAGGGAAATGGGAAACCAAACTAACTTACAAAAAGAGGGGCACGGGGAGGTTTTGGCAGAAACAGTAGCCTGATAGGCTGTTAATAGGAAATGCACCCTTAAACAAGTAGTTAAGAATTCCAAATAAGATGTGAAGAACTTCTTGCTGTATTAACAACTTTCATTTTCTTAAGACAATGCTGTGGTATCCCCAAATAAGTTCTTGGATATAGAACAGAAGCGTTAAGCCTTTGCTCTTGCCATTACTAGCCAGCTTACTTAGACAAAAGCTTAATGGCAAACTACTTTCCACTGCTGGAAATACCCATACTTTACCGAAAGGGTTAGCGATTTTATAGCATGCATTAGTTGCCAACTCTCTGTCAATTTACTTTCCAACTAATTTAACACACCTTGACTCTGAAGTGGTGGTTTTTTTTTTTATTTTCTCCCCTGCTGGTATCACAGTGTCAGAGATCAAAGGC
Organism: Falco biarmicus; assembly: GCF_023638135.1. Taxonomy (NCBI): domain Eukaryota; kingdom Metazoa; phylum Chordata; class Aves; order Falconiformes; family Falconidae; genus Falco; species Falco biarmicus. The sequence continues at coordinate 15,205,833 of NC_079296.1, forward strand.
TTGTCCCCATCTTCCAGCTTGTGCTACATTCAACTAAATTACCAGATTGGTTACAGAAAATTTGCAGCACTCATCCAAGCACGGTCACAAGCAACCCAACAAAGCCCTGAACACATCAGTCAGGGGTACTGACAAGCTGGGGCTGGAAAGGCAAGCTAATAAACTATGAAAATGTGTCTCCTGCACCAAGCAGGCACTTACACATGTGTGGGCTGGAAAGAAAAACCCCAAATCCTATGGGGGTAGGAGGATGGGGGTGGGGTGAGAATAAAGGAGAAAGAAAGAAGATATACGGGGTTTCTTTTAGCTTGGTTTAATAAAGCTAGTAAAGACGTTTGTAAAGCTTTGGCAGGTCTACATGGTTTTTAACCTGTTCTTGTCCACAGGCATGAGGAAGGACTTGCAAAACATTCAAAAGAAAATAATGAGCAAATGTCTAGTAAAGACCAGGTCAAGCATTTCTATCTCACCTCTCTACTCCTTTCAGCACAAGCTAATCCTCCTCCTTTGGCACTGAAACAGAGAAATACAAACAGAAATCCCTTCTGCCTTGGCTGCCTGCCTGAACTATGGTGACTGTAAACTTCCATTGCAAACGCTGTTGTAGTGAAAATTAATTCGGTGAGGACAATTCATTGCTACAGTAAGTGACTCCTTCATAACAAAACATACCTGACAGTTCAGCTTTATGACCTACATCAGAGGAAAAGACGTATGTATATACAACACATGGCAAGTATGCACTGGAAATGGGGAATAGTTGGCTTCTGACTTGAAGTTTGCAAGAATACATCAAAGTTACAGACCTGTGATGAGGATTTTCCCATTCAAAAGCAAACAGTTTTCTACTTCCCTTTTCCAAAGGTATACAAAAGAGAGCATCTTTTAAATCAAGCACTGTAAACCACTGATAAGTCTCCCTTAACGCTGTTAACAGTGTATAAGGGTTTGCTACTACAGGATAAATATCCTTAACTATTTAATTTACTGCTCTCAAGTCTTGCACCAGCCTATATTCACCCGAGGGTTTTCTGACTGGTAAAATAGAAGTATTATACTCAGATTCACATTCTTCCAAAATTTTATACTCCAAAAATTTACCAATCAATTTCTTCAATTCCTGTCTCACTTCTGATTTGATTGGATATTGTTTAATTCTCACGGTTCCTGCGCCTTCCTTCAAATCTATTTTAACAGGTTCTGCTAGTTTTGATTTACCAGGAATATCCGTTTCCCATACAGTAGGGATCACTGCCAAATCCACCTCCGGTGGAGTTTCTTGTTCCTTTACTTTTTCTTGTATCATCAGGATTTCTCCCGTTTTTGACTCAGGTATTTTCAAGAAAAGTTCTCCTTCGTCAAAAACAATTTGTGCATTTCATTTGGATAACAGATCTCTTCCTAAGAAGGGTATCGGACACTCTGGTACATACAAAAATTCATGTGTAATTATCTTATTTCCAAATTTCAAATCCGGGGGTTGCAGGAATGGCCTGGTTTTGTTCCAATTTTTCCTTTACAGGTATTTAATAAAAAAAATGTCGCTCCTGTATCCACTCCCAATCTCACAGGTTGAACAACATTTTTTTTCCACTTTCTTATTATCAGAAGTTATAGCCATTACCAGATTATCTCTAATAGTTAGCTTACATTCATCCTGCCAATCCTTTCTTTGTCTTAAGTTAAAAGAACAAATCCACATTTGGCATTTTATTCCATTTCCCTTCTCTTTTACAATACAGCATTAACTGCAGAACAGTGTTATAATTCAGCGTCCCATTCATGGGCCACTTTTCCTCATCATCCAATATATACAAAGGCCACCAATTATTACAATACTCAATCATCTGGCTCTTTTGCAGAATTGTAAATTGTAAATTGTAAATTTCCCCAATGTGCCAATAAACATCCCAAAAAAGAATTTTTCGGGATTTTGTCATTTACAGCAAGATTACCCATGCTTTTACTTTTAAACAACCGAGTTAACTTAGATGCCCTGGTATAATCACTCACAGTACAATACACAATTATTCAGCTCTGTCACTCTGATCCGCGGATCCACTCTCCACACTCGCTTTTGTGCTCAATTACACGTCTCACCCTTACAGCCACACTCCCACTTTCCCACAGTTACTTTAAACAAAGACATAAAACACAAGATTATACACTTCTTAATTTTCTTCTCAATACACAAACACAAGAAAAAATTCCGTACCAAAAAAAAAAAAAACCAAAACCCTTCTAACTTCTTGTTAGAGGCACTACCTTAGAGAACACTACAGCATATTCTTGTTCTCTTGTTTCCACTTTTGTCCAACCCTGCAATAGCTTTCGCTTTTGTCTTACGGGCAGACGCCTAGGCTTCCAGTTCCACAAGGATCCTTTTAGTCCAACCCTGCAATAGCTTTCACTTATGTCTTACGGGCAGACTCCTAGTCCTACCCTGCGCAGCTTTCACTGCGTCTGACAGGCAGACTTACTCAGTGGGACTCCAACCCACTGGTGGGACTCCATCCCACTCCTTACCATACACTTACTATAGTGGGACTCCTACCCACTTCCTCTAGTGCACTTACTTACTTACTTTAGTGGGACTCCAACCCACTTACTACAATTAGAAAAAGAAGTGTCTTACCAAAAATCCAGGGAACGTCGCGAAGAGCCTTATGAATCGGGGATCGATGGGTATCCCCGAGAAATCCTCGGTGCTGGCTGGAACCGATCAGGTCCCCGACTCCTCCGGTCTCCTTCAGCGAGGTCCCATCTGGGTCGCCAAAACTGTTACCGAAATCTCGGAATGAAGAACTTATCGACACCAATGTGATGTAGATAAGCAGACACATCTTTATTGACGGCCGGGTGCGTGAGCGAGTCCTCTCACGATCAACGCACACCAAGACTCAAAATTAGACACCATATATAGAACTTATTCATACATATTCATTAAGTATTCATGCATAACCATGATATTCCCCATCAATCATTAACATATTCTCCTCCTATATCCGATTCTGCGCAGTAGAGCTTAGAAAGGTCCAGAAATGGGTCTGGGGTACGATTTGGGTAGGTGGTATGTATATGAGTCGGTGGTCGCGATCTCCCCCTGCCGGAATTACCTTTTAGTAAAGTTCACGATTTCTTGGCAGGTAACTACAAGCTGTTCCAGTCGACTCTCCCCAGTTTCCATTCATCTCATATTCTGACATTTCAATACACTTCTACATACAGAAGACTGGTCAAATACAAAGGAACCTTTCAAACCCTAAAGTTATTAGCTAAGTTTTAACAATGGTTCTGGCCCATTCTTCTAGCCGTGGTACGGGATGCACAGAGGATCTCATAGCAGCTTTTACTGTGCAACTCTAAGTTTCATTAAAATATATTTCTTATCCTTCTATATTTCTAGTCTATAAAATAATTTTATAAAATCAAATAATCAATCGAATAAAGGAAATCAATCTTAACTTATTAGCAAATCTATAACATTGGTACCCCCCCTTTTCTTGGGAGTTTGGAAAATCAGCTTGCCACTGTTGTCCTGGATAATTTCCTCTACTAATGTTCCCTAGTTTTATTTTATTTGCTGTATTGGGATTATTGCGTAAACACATTTCACATTGCTGAGTCACCTGTTTTATTACAGTATACAAGTTTTGCCCTATCAATTTCTGATTTAGACTTTTATATAAAGTATCAGCTCCCCAATGAGTCTCATTATGTTCTGTTAGGGCTGTGGTCCATATTAAATTGGATGGTACCACTATACGACCATCCCTTAAATAAGTCCACTTACTTATTTTTATTTTATCATTCATGTCCTGAATTACCTTTAAGTTTTCTTTAGAATAGTTTGGCTCCTGATCTGTACTTACAGTTTGGATTTTATCGTCTGGTATTAAGGATAATTCCTCCTTTCCTACCTCCTCTGTTACTCGTCTGGCCTCATGGTCGGCCAGGCGGTTTCCAATTTCCAGATCAGTCCCTCAATGGGCCATCTTATGTTCTTTCTTCCTGGATGACCCTCTTATAACAGAGGGGGCCATTCCTCACATCAAGGTCTCGCATGGCATATGTTCCCACTGCTCAGCACCTACTGGGCTGCAGCCAACAGCAGAGCTCAAGATTCTTCTCGGTGGCAAACACAGAGGCCAACCCAGTCTTGCCCTTGACTATGGTAGGAGGCACCTGACCAACCTTATTCCTTGTACTTCGTTGTCAATGCGGAGTTTCATCTGCACATCCCATAACAAGTCACCGTCATGGTAAGACACACAGATTTACATTAGTGGAACTACTAGAGAGTGTATTTTATTTCAGTTTTTCTGCCAATATCCCCCACAGCCTTGCTGACCAAGGGATATTGTTTTAGCTGAACTGGGCAAGCCTCCCCCTTATCATTTTTACTGTAACAGGTAAAGCATTTTTCACCTTTCCTGGAATTTATTTTAAGATACACCTGGTTAAAAATTTCTTTTACTTCAGGGAGGTCCTCTTTTCCTTTTTTCTGTTGAATTAAAGATAAGCTCAATATTTCAATTACTTGATCATTTTTAACTTTTAGTTTCATTTCTCCTTCTTTAAACGTCTAGATGTTCTAATAAATCTCATCCCAACAAAGATTTTGGTGAATTTGGCATTCTTATTTGTTTTCTTAGTTTGTACTTTAAAGGTTTCAGGATGTTTTCCTGTGGCCAGCAGCTCCCACAACTGTAACAAATTATTTAATTTTTTTTACTGCAGTTTAACAAATAAGTTAGTTTTGTATTCACTAAAATTCCACCTCATTTTTCCTAGTCCCTAGTTCACCAGAACCCCTTGATGGTTCTTTAGCTTAGGGCCATCTCGCTTCCAGTGTCCACTTTCCCCACAACATGCACAGTGATCCGATCCCATAGGAGAGGGATTCACTCTTTCACTTCTGCCCGACATTCCTCCCGTCCCTGCCTCATCTCCTCTACCGGTTTAGCACGACCCAGCTCTTCTTCTCTTACCTTCTGTACACCTTCCCTGTTCCTTCTATCAGCTTTTCTATATCACGCTTACCTAGTAACTCGAACCTTTCTCTAGTCCTATTAGATCATCCTGACAAATCTTCCATAACCAACTTTCAAACATCTACATTTCCCATCAAAGGTTCACCTTTACTCTCCTCAGACCCATTGCCTGCCCTAAAGGGGCCGTTACCGGTCCTGTTGTACTGCAAATGCTGCAGCAATTGGGCTGACATTGTCAGGTCCTTCTGCTCAATTGTCAGCAACAGCAACCCCCTCCTCCTCACCATCGGAAGGATTCGGGGCAGGAGATGCTCTTCCTGCTCTGCAGGTTACACAAGCCTGCCTCTGCAACAGCACTTCTGTTTTAACTCTTTCTTACCCTGAATGCAAATCTGCTCCTTGTTGCTTTAAGTCTGCGTTCTTACATATCATGCCTTTGCAGGCAAACAGAAAACATCCTGCCGTGCATCCCAGCATGACTCAGTCGCACCTTCGAGGGGGTACGGGGGTTTGTACAAACTCACCCCAATACTTTAACACTTTCACAAGGTCTTTGATTCTCCACCCCCACCCCCCACCCCCGCCTCAGGTTTTTACATACATTGGTACAAGTTTTTATCTTACAACGCGTTTCATTCTGGTTGCTCCACAGAAGGAACTACAACCTGAGCTTTTTAACACAAAAATTTCAACAAGAACATCCTTCTAGTTTAGGTCTCAGTTTGGTTTTTTTTCCTATCCTTTTCTAGAGCCATAATCAAAGATCAGGTGATGTTAATCCCGCACTCTTTCTGCCACACAAACATATCTGCACACATTATTTCATCCCACTTTTGTTCTCTACGAAGAAACAACATAAGCTGTAAAATCGTGTTGTAATACAAGACCTCCTTCAGGTGGCCATCTTTCACCATCACCTAATGTATACAAAGGCCACCAATTCTGACAATATTTTAAAAATGTCTTTTTTGTTCAAATTTCCTCCGGGAATTCCGCCAAATTCTTTCCAATGCTTCAAAATACATCCCAGGGGTATTTTGGTATTTATTTCTTGGCTCGGTTTGCCCCCCATCTTCCTAATAAGTCTGATATATTTGCCTACAATGTATTAGTTATTTAGCCTTATTTCTTGGTCTTTTTTTTTTTTTTTTTTTTTTTTTGAAAGGAGATAATATATTTTAGCAGCACCTACAACACTAAGGGCAGAGGTTAACCCGTGTTTTTTCCAAATGATGTTAGCTCTAATGTTTTGTCCACAGTTTCCCTCTCTAATTTCTAATTATGCATTCCAACACTTCATAAATTGATTTTTCAATCGCTCCGTCCCTCTCTGGCCGGCCCCTCGCGGGGAACACGGACACGCAGATCGGGACTCCCGACTCACTGCGCAGTGACACTCACACACTTCACACTCTCCGGGCAGCCCTCAGTCACACAAGTAGTATGTTATACGGTACCGTGCACTTATGTACAACTTTTAGGAACACTGACAGTTCACAAAGTATGCATTTCAATGAACAATTGCCAAAAAACCAAACAACAGATTCTAATTTTTCCTGGTCTTAAGCAGAGTGTTAAGTTTTCCGCTATTTGCCTAGAATTACCAGAATATTAGTATTTTTCAACATACATTTCATTGAACATGTAACAAGACAACACATAGAACCAACGACACAGAGCGCTATTTCAGTTGTTACATTCTAGGAATTCCCCAATTCTTAAGACAACCTAAAGGAAGTTTTTAGCTTCCCAGATCTTTATCAAGTATTTAAGATTTTGTTCCTCTCATGTTTTCCTTTTTTTTTTTTTTTTTTTCCGACCTTTTGCTATGAGGTTCCTCTTAACTTGTTACTGTGAGATTCCGCCTTACTTCGCCCCCCCCCCGCCCCGCTTTCCGTCACGAGGCCTCCGGGCTTTTAGGATCTGGCAGTAACCTCGGGTTTGCTCGATCTGCCCTCAAGATCGCTAGCGGCCACCCCTTGGTCAGCAAACCCCCTCCCAAGGTACCTTTCCTCCTGGGGACTACGCTGAACAGCTGAGAAGAGGAGGCTCCTCCGAGGAAATCTGCCGGGGCGCGCCTAGGAGCGTCCGCTCCGCAGCTGGTCCCTCAGCCGAGCAGAAACCCTCCTGCCTGGCTCGCCAAAAGGACGTGCGGAATTAGACTCTATCACTCGAAAGTTATAAAGCAGGTATGTTTCTTGCGCGCAGATGCACGGGGATCGCTCCTCCACAAGCGTGCGTGCCCGAAGTGACGAACCATCTCACATTTATACAATAAAACAAATGAATATTCAATTAACGCCTATGCATACTCGTTACCTAAAATTGCTTACTCTCGCTTCGTATGTTAATTAGCTTACCAGTCCTTTGCCTGGAATGTGGTGGTCTTGCAGGTTTGTAGGTGATTCGTGTCCTTGTGACCATCCGATCTTCTCCAGCAAGGAGACTTAGCACTCCCTCCCTCTAGACAGCATTTGAATGTCTCTCATCCTTTTCTCATTCTTTTTTAAATAGCCCCTTTGTTAGAGGAAGAAGGGCAGGCGTCTCCTCAAAGCTGTGTGCCTATGTGACCAGACACCGCACCCATGACCGGTCACCATACCCACATTCCTTGAGCAGACATACACAATCACAATCGATGTCCATTGTCCCCATTTCACGCTATTTCTCCATATCATGTCAAACCCAAATGGACTGCACCAAAAAAATCCCAGCTGGCAAACCACCAAATACAATTTTTTACCATTTTCCAATGGTTTTCGTGCCGCATACCTTCAAGCTATTCGACTGCACTACCTATCAGACAGAATGGCTAGATAGATGGGAGGTGATTAGCGTCAGAGAAACTCCTGCATAGGGGCTGAGCTACCCAGGGCATTAACAAGTGAGGATTTAAAGAAAAAAAAAGAAAGAAAATGAAAAAGAGCTGCACAAAAATAGAGTGAATCACATAGGGTGATCGATACTTCATTACAAAGGGTTTATCCTGCTTTTCTGGCAGGGCTGCAGTGACAAGTACCAATGATGAGAAACAACTTGAGAGACAAATTTCAGCTGTTACTGGGGTTACAAAGACAACAGCTTCCACAGGGTGAAAGCTGTCAGGTTACAGCAACCAAGCAAGAGATAAATGAAGGTATTTAAAGTAGATAGTGAGGTAATCTTTGCCCCCTCCCCCCCTTCATTGTTCTTTCTTACTATTCCCCCCTCATTCTACTAGCGTAACTAACCATCCTACCCCTTATCTTTGTGAGCTAGTTGCCACACAGCAGGCAGACCTACCAGTTGTACTGAAATTGAAATGGTGACCAGACAGATGTTTTCAGTTAAGTTTATATGACTTCTTGTTTCAGTCCTCTTTCCAATAAACTGCAATTGCGTGAATCTTGCTTGTGTAAATCTGAGGTATCCAGCACCAGGTCATACATAATGACTGTCATGTTTTCTGGGCTAAATTCTCCAACGCGCTCAGCTCCTGTTTAGAGTTGTTAGGTGAACCAGGTCATATTTAAAGGGTTTGGCAGACAGCAAAATAATCAGTCTCACAGCTATTTCCCAACAAATGTACTTTCCAAAATGACATGCCTTCTCCCTTCTCATTGTAAAAACAGAGCCGAAAACCATGCTACCATTCCTCATCTAGAGCGGGGGTTGTACAAACAGCAAATGCCAAATCCCTCAAAACACTGGAGAGTCACACGTATCATCACTAGAAGGACACTGCAAAAAAAAGTTTTCAGTTGGATTATTCACCCATTCAGCCCCATTTAAAAAACACCAAACAAGCCTGTCTTCCCGACACTTATTGAGCACACAACTTAAAATTAAGTATGGGTCCATTGCACAGCTAACTGCACTTTAATTACTGCTGTGTCTTCCTAAATCTGCTTGTCCTGATACTGGGTCTACATAAACGGGACAAGTACTAGTTGTATTAAACAACAGCAAAGAGTTAGAATTAATCTTACAAGCACGAACAAAATATACTTGGTACTAATGGTGAGAGCAGCCTGCCCACACACAGCCTGTCAACCCAGGCTACAAAATCCACCTGAAATTCAAGTCTTTGTAAAGCAGGAGATTATCTGAACTGGGGTTGATGCGGTCTGACCAGTTTTAATTGTCTTCTTTTCTTTTTTTTTCCTTCTACCAACTCCCTTGATATTCCTTATTCTTTTAAATCCACGCACGCAATCCTTCTACAGCTTCCAAGTCAGGCATTTCCAAGACTCCTCCCCAAGCCGTTTACAATGTGCCAGAGCTGACTCGGTGCATTTCAGTACTGAACACTGATACAATGAGAAAGGTTATTTTACCCACGGCTCCTTGACCATGTGAGGGAGCTTTCTTTTACTGGGAATGGTCTGCTGTCACCTTGGCTGCAATCCTCTGTTAATGTGACTTGGAAGACGGTGCTAAGCTAAAGCCCCCACTTCTTTCGCTTTTCTTCAGAGAATCAAGCTCCGCATCTTGATAAAATGACACAGAGTATCTTCCTCAAGAACAGAACCGATTTTCCAGCCTTTGATTGCTGAAAGCACGCTTGATAAATTGAATGGGTTAGCATAAAAAAAAAAAAAAAAAAAAAAAGGTGTGTGACAGAGAACAAGACGTGTTAACAATGAAGCTCTTATGTGAGGAGGATTCAGGTCATCAATTTTCCTTCAGTATGAATCAAGTACTGTTAACATGGAAGCGGCTCCACGATAAGGCACACAGACGTGCTTCAGAAATTTAATGCTTTGCCCCTCATCGCAGAATTTACAGCATTTAATCGACCAAATGGAAAGGCAGAGGCTCTTGTCAACTGGAAAGCGGGAGGCATGACAGGAGAGTAGGCTGGGATAACGAACGCACAATGAAGTCATAGGGATGCTTGCAAAGTCACTCCAGCGTCTGGATGATACTGAGGTTCTCCGAGATAATTAAATTACATCTCCACATGGCCACAATCTAATTTGGGATGTGATGGAAGTCAGGGATTGCCTCCGTTTTCTTCCATGGCCCAGAGGACAGGGAGAATCACTGAGACAGATGTCCCATGATCCATGTCAAGGTTTGCATCCATGTCAGTGCACTCTTCTGCCTTTACCCACATTTCCCTCCTTTTCTTCCCCAGATCCTCTCTCCAGGCTCCTTCCCAGAATACTTCCCTAGAAATCTCTCTCAGCTATCACACAGATGTCCATCCCTGCCACCACACATTTAATACTAACCAAATTTGTCTGCCTCCGGGTTGTGCCTGTTGCATGCTTGTTGCATGCTTTGCTGTCTCATCATTCTCCAAATTAATGTTGCTAGTACACAGCATGTAGTAGGTAACAGCAGCAACACCGCCACCACCACCACACCCGCTAAAAAAAAAAACAAACAACAAACCAAAACCACAAACAAAAAACAACAACCAAAAAAACCCCCAAACCAACAAAACCAAACCATCCAGCACTCAACAAGACGATCCAGTCCTTCACCAGGCTTTCATACACATCTCTTCTTCCTCAAAGGTGGTTACAATATCTTGGAGGCTTTTTCCAGTCTAAATTTCTCTAAGAGACAAAAGTACTTCTCAAGCGAAAGCTATCTGATACGGATGCAAACTTTTACGCGCAGAAAGATCTTCATTAAACAATGTAAAGGACACAACATTTAATTAAAATATAGACTCTGCTAACAGAGACAGTCCCATTCTTCCCCGTTACCTTTTTAATGTTGGTGGAAAGGATACCAAGTAAGCTTTACAGATTATCCCATATTTTTTTTTAGCATGTATTGATGTAACCATGTATTTTAATACACAAGAATGTCAAAGACACAGAGTATTCTAATATTTCTTGGAAACAGAAATCACTTACTGTTCACAAGGAACTTGTCCTATAAAAATTCAGGGTAAAATTAATATATAGCACCCACATTCAGATCAAGCAACCTGTAAGCAGAAAATTGAACAGAAATGAAAGGTTATTGGCAGTAATAGTTGCAAATGGCTATCCAGGGGACTTCTCCCTGCTCACAACACTCATCTAAACATTGATTCAGCACACAAAAAACATCTTTGGTAACCTGAATGGGACCTGCTAGTACCTGTTTTTATTATGTTAGTTGAATCACACCATCTTTCAGCTTCTGGAGAGCCAAGAAACAAATATATTCAAGTATCTACGGTGTCAGTTTCCCCGGCACATTCTTCCCAGAATTTCTCTTTTGACAAGCATTTCATTCTTTCTATTGATCCAAAACACACACTAAAATGACTTAACAGAAAACGAATTACTCTATCCTTACTGTACTCAATACTTGCCATTCTCCAAGGCAAAAAACCCGGTGCCTTTCAATTACAGAAAAAAGGGACAAACTGCAGCTTCACCCAGAAGTTCACTCAGATTCCTGCGACACCCAGCTTTCCTTACAAGTTTGGTCTCAATAACGCTCCTTCTGTGAAGCTGCTAAAACTTTTCTGCTGCCTTGATGCAGCCAAAGGGCCCAGCTAAGGATGTGGGAGAGGTTCTGCTTACACTCTGCAGCTTGTGAGCAGCTGCTGCCAACACCACTGATGGCCCTCCTTGTGATCAACTAGTACAAAATCATCATCTCTGACATGGGAAGGATCCATGTTTCTCCCGAAAGCATGCATTTACTTGTGGAGAAAAGGCACTGGTGGACAAAGTCTCAGCCAACAGTCTCTCTGTTTCATGACCAGAAATAGTCCTCCCTTAGGAAGGGATCTCAAGGTGGCATTTCTTACTTGACAGCAAGCTGAAAGAACAGTTTTCATCAAAGAACAACATACTCAGGTAAACAATAATTAAAGAATAATCCTCACACTTTATTCACATGCTAATTGGTCCTCTTTATCTAGGTAGATCTAGACACACAATCAGGTAATCACATTTTTCATCACAGAAAAGACTTTTCGAATGGCATCACTTCTGGATTCAGAAAACGGAATCTACTGCACACTTCAAATGAGGGGAAAGACTTTTCTTCAGATTGCTTCTGAGGAAGCACATAAAAGACAAAATTGTAGGAACACGAGAAATGCCAGAGGCTTTGACCATCCAACTCTGCTCTCACTGCCCTGGTGAAATTCTCATTGTCTGTCAGCAATATAGGCAACAGAGGTACACAATGATGAAATACCATTATTGCAACTTAATTCCTGACTTGAATACATATATGCTTTCCGTTTTTGGACAACAGAGAATGGGAATTACCCCAGCGATCCACACATTGAGTGTTTCAGGTGGAATTGGGATGAGGAGTGGAGGGCATGGGAAGCTGCCTTCTTTCCTCTGTTGAACTTGCCAACAGTGTCTGCACTGGAGAAGGAATCAGAGATTTTTACCCTGCCATTGCCCCTCAGCATTTCTGCCTGTGCGCCTACCAAACTGAAAACTAGTTCTGTTTTACTGTGTAAAAGCAACTTCGGAGGCACCTTTGGGACTATACATAAAAAATACAAAAGAAAGAGGCTCAGTTTTGAGTTCTCTGCAAGGATCACAAAATACCTGAGAGCAAACCACACATTTTATGATTTTCAGGACCAAAGCGACAAATTCCTGACCATATTACTGCAGGTATCATTGAAGCAATTAAGCAATAACACAGAGATACAGACTATCAGACAATCCTGTTGTCAGCAGCAACCAAAGGCATCTGCAACAAAAAGGATCAGCAGAAGCAGAAGCACCAGGGACATCAATTCATTCCAAACATCTTACAGGAAAGTAAATGCCACGGACAGGCAGGAAGACAGATCTCTCTACACTGAAGCGATATATAAGCCTTAAAAACCCCAGAAGGTATTCACACTGAGAAAAAGCAAAAGCACAGTGCTGGCAAGGCAGCTGGTTAGGAGAACAGAAACCTCTGCCACTTGCCCCAGGGGTGCCCAAGAGCTCTAAGACACTATTAGGATGCCAGAAAAAGAGAATAGAGAACAACATGTGTAATATTATATCTGGGGAAACCTACTAAATCAGTGACAGCAAGGATCAGAAAGGAGAGGTGGCAAGAACTTGCCCTAAAGGCAAATTTTCACAATTGCCTGCTTCAGGACTACTCAAGTCCTAAGCACTACTCCAGTTTAATCTCCATAAAATCAGTTCGCAGTGCTGAATACTGCTAATTTTGAAAACAATTTCTTTATAAAGATTAGTGATAACATGTATTCGCATATAGCGTTAAGTGGAAAAGTCAGGAGCAAATAGTAGATGAATTCTGATGTGACTCGGTCTAACAAACCCAGGATAAATCATTCCTCCCCTCACTGTATAAATCCTTGGTCCACAGTGTTAATGACACATCAACAAAGCACTCTGCAATCACAACCAGAGGATCAATTCTACCCCAGCCATCCATCTGAAGGTTTTTTGGAAACAGCCCTTTCTCCCCCACCATTATATTGCAACTTAAGTATTTCTTTGTAGATGTTTTGACTTCATAGCTAAAGCTCTTGCAGCTTAGAGTAGAAAGCCTTTCCTTACCTAAAGCGCTGGCATCCTTAAAGATATGAGTAATAAAACACAGTTTGAGATACAGCCATTCAGGATAAATTCTCTTTTAGAAAAGACGAAAAACCCATTCTGTCCCCAGAGCCAAGCTGAAGCAGTCAGGAGTATTCATGTCTTTCTGCTATTAACTCAATTAAGTAGGCAATAAGGATTGCTGGGTAAAATGCAGCGCGTATTTGCATGCATGTAAAATGCAGACTCAAGGAGTCTTAAAATGCCCTTACAAATACAGAAAAAATAGACCAATAAAATATTTTGTAGTGACTATTTATGTATGTGTAACAACTCATTATTTCAATTCTCCGCATCAGGGATTTCTTGTTTCTTTCCTCTACCCCTTAAATAAGTCTAAATAAATTATACATTTAAAAACAGTCTATGCATCTGTAACAACAGAAACAAATTTCATTTAGCACCCAGCTGTCAAAGCCAGCCCTTCTGTCACTCTTTATTCAAGTTTGTTTTACAGAATGCATGCCATCTTAATTATTTCCTTCTCTTCTGGGTAGGATAGCACTTAAGGACGAGCCACTTCCAGCATAAGTCATTTCCTTTGGAGATGGTATGACTGCGTGACATGATCCGTCACAAAAATATACAGTGATCTTTTAAGGTCTCCAGGTGGGAAATTATGTATATGCAGAGCTTATCATGATGGGATGTCACTTGATCCACATACTACAGCAATAAAAATAACAGTATATATGCATAATACTGTATTTTAATGCAGACATACTGTACTGTTAATAGCCTCTGATTTTACTTCTTTAACTCCTTTACAAACAGATGCTGACAGAGTTTATGGAAAGCAGAGGAAGAGAGCATTGCTCAAATCAAATTGAGATTTTGGGGGTGGGCTCTCCCACTCCAAAGTCTCCAAAATTCAAAATCCTTAACCCTCAGCCAAGGTCCTTGCCATCCTTCACCACTCCATGCCATTAGTTAATTAGCAGGAATTACAAACAGACCTTTAATCACATGTATACTAAAATATCTCTAAAAGCAATACAGGCATTACTGTAGAAGTATCCTATCCCACCTGCACAGGATAAATTAATAAATTGTCTTAAGCGGTCTAATCTATTAACACCTGGAGAGGCCTTAATTTTGGCCACTAAATTTCAAGAAGCTACGTTCATCAGTTCAATACAGTTAACAGCCATAAATCAACTTCCTTGCTGTACATGACTAATGAATTTACTACTTGATGAAAAAAGCCAATTCCTCAGATTAAGGTTTGCCTCAAAAATGTTCTTTATTCTCCTTATTGCGAAGCACGTTTCTCTTCCACCTCCCTCCTTCCTGTGGCCTCCTGAAATCCACAGCAAGAGACCTTCAAAAGCAATAGGCTGGATCTTGCAAACATCACAAAGATGACCACTATGACTCAGGAAATGTCTTCAGTTGAACCAAGCCACTAATGCACAACAGCGCTTTGAATTACCTCAGACCCTCCAGCATCAGGCTTTTCATGCTCCAAAACACCGTTAGAACCATCATTGACCATGGCCAATGCTTCCCAGGCTATAAACTCATCTGGTTTTGCTCCCTGTGCATACAGCCCTGTACTTTCCACCCTACTGTGCTGCTCAGGATGCTTTGCACACCATCTCAAGCTATTCAGAGCCTCAGGGAAGCATGACCACTTACGCTGAGCTGAGCTGAAATGGCAGGAAGAGTCTCCATGCCCAGCTCAGACCACAGCCCAAGGCCAGGAATACAAACACAGATTTATCTGCAGAGCCGCACACACAGCACACAAAGTCAGGGCTCCCACCTCATTAGGTACTAGAAAGATTGAAGGGATTGAACACAGCCACAGAACAAGTGCCTTGCAAAATATTCACCTAATTCCATACCAGCTGACTGTGCAACTTCAGAAAAATTCCCCTCTTCTCCAGTCATGCAATGTACCTCACTAAGACACAGATTGCCTGTCCAGTGCAAAACCTGAATCTGAAGATAGCCTGCTGCTGGTCATATGAAGTCACTAAAAGCAGAAACTTCCCTCCCTGGTGATGCTATCCCCATGGAAGGCATTTGCTGGTGCAGCCATGCAATGGATGTATTGAATGCAACAGATCCTCAGAACTTGCAGATCAGGTGCTCCAACTGCATCAGCAAAGTGCAGCTTACCTCAAGCAGTTCAGGACCTAGACTTCCATGCCGCGTAATGAAAGTCCCTGCAACCACATAAAACCCCCAAGCATAAGGATTACCTATAAATAAGCAACAACAGTGTGGGTTTCACAGTTACAGAGAAAATGCAGTGATCACCCGGGAGCAAAAGGACGCTGAAAAGCTCCTAGGAAGAAAAAAATCCAACAGATATAAAGTCAGGAAAAAATAGAAAGTGTTAAAAGCAAGAGTTACAGCTTTCTCCACTGCCTAATAATGAGATGATAATAATACGATAATAAAGTTAAAAGCTTGGATAAGATGGAAAAATTTATACAGTTGGAAGTCAAAGTCTAAATTCTTGGGTGTATGTATTATGGAGCCAGCTCCCTTGGACCCTATTTGCCTCCCATGGTCTTACGCACCAAGTGGGCTATAAGGTCACAGTGTGAGTTCATTGATTAGGAGTCATACAAGTTTGGAGGTGCCAAGCTGAACGTCACAACACCTGTATGGGATATGAAGACACAGCAATTTTTCAGCCTTATGTGTGGTGGAACAGTGCAGGCTTAACAGACATCCAGGACAGTGCAACTTTCTTACTTGCTTTGTGGTTTCAAAGAAAAACAAATGACCAACAAATATATGCATCATAAACCAATGTGGACTTGCCAGTATGCTACACCACCTTTGGGGTCTTCTGGACGTTGATAGTGGTTTTAATTATCTTCAGAGATAGTGAGCTGTTTCTGCTTTCCTTCTTATTTTAAATCTGTTCTACTCTTTGTGTACACGAAAGGGAAGAATTGTGAAGTTTCCCATTTTAAAAAGGCTGTCATTTGCTATTTTTCTGTGCACGTTTCTGTACTTTCTCATCTGTATATCCCTTTCTACATATATGCAAGTCAACCTAGATATATACAAACATGCCAAATGTTTCACATTAAAGAAATGCATATATTTAAAATATCATACTGTATACTGTCTATTTTGGCAATAGCCATCTGGAAGAGGAAAAAACCATAGAAGAAATACTTAATGTAATCAAACTAGATTTTGTACACTTCTGCCAACCTACACAAAGAAAATTTACCAGCTGCTTTTCGTTCTGCAAGCAAATTACCCATTACTGCAATAGCTTTTTCAGAGACACCCAGGCTACATCAAGTGGCAACCAACATCAGCAGAAGACCATCTTGCTTTTCAGTGCATTGTAAACTGCTGTGGAAGATAGGACAGACACA
This sequence comes from Falco biarmicus, assembly GCF_023638135.1. Taxonomy (NCBI): domain Eukaryota; kingdom Metazoa; phylum Chordata; class Aves; order Falconiformes; family Falconidae; genus Falco; species Falco biarmicus. The sequence goes on from NC_079296.1 coordinate 15,222,699, forward strand.
CTTTTATCACCGCTACAAAGGACATACCCCGTGAAAATCGCAGTCTCTCAGTATCTTTTATTTTCCTGTGTGGTCAACACATTTTTTGTACCATTTATTTCTAGTTAAGTCCTCCCCTGGACCAGGTCTGGGCAACCAACAGCTGACAATGGCTCCTGTCACAGCACAGGGATTTCAGAATCACCTACTGTTTACCCCAGGGCTTCATATCCACGACTAAGCACTCCAGCCCGTTCCTGCTGCCCATGCTAAGCATGTCTTTAAATTAGCTTCTCTTCCAGACGAGTAACACTGGACTGTGACCAAAGCCCTACCTGTCCTATAGATTTTCTCCTTCCTACAACACCTTTAATAAAATCTGTGTTATCAGAAAGTGATGGGCTCTTGATTTCACATTCCTCTTTCACAGCTGCCTTATTCCTGCTGAAACAGTGGAATGAAATTATGCATGGAAACTCCGCTGAAAATTTTCTTCATGGAAGAAGAAAAAATGCCCAACATGCTCAGAATCCAAATCGGAACCAGAAGGGCCCTGATTCCATATACATGTTATCAATATGGTACACATTTGAAAATTGCACAGTACTTATCAAACGTGAGGGTCTTCCCCTGGGAGGAAGAGGATTAAGATGCAACCTTGGGTCAAAAGAGGTTACACAATCAGGCTTTGCCATACCAACACCGAGGATACTAAATTCATGGTGGAGATGCTCACCTGCAGAAATGCAAGGGAACACTGGAAGAAACTAAAATGATTAAAAAACATAAATTAATTACTTTATGCAGAAGAGCCCCAAAACACAGATTTGGCAGGAATACTCCTCAGACTCACTTATTTATTCATTCATTTTAGTGGCCATGCTCTACTTTGTGAATTATTCTTGATAATTCAAGCAGACATTTGGGAAAGTACCCAGTTCCCACATATATTAATATATATTATACAGCTTCAAAAATGAGTTTTTGAACTACATATCCATTCCTGTGTGTGCCTATCTGTGTACATCTCCAAAGACGACAGCTGAAAAAGGGCGTATTTGTTTTTCATCTCTTAATTATGCTTCCCCTCCCCTCCTCTTTGGCTGCTAAAGGTTTCTGCTCTCACTGAAGGGTGAGACAACAGAGCCTCTCAGAGCCCCGATTTTTGGCACCACCTCACTCCAACTTGATGCTTGAGGCTACTTCCCCTCTGACTGATTCTTAATTTGAACAAGCTTTCACAGAAGACTGTATCAGAACTGCAGCAAGTTAATCTTATTAAACCACATGAGTTTAAAAACTCAGAGCTTGATGTCAGGCAGGCTGTTTCCAAATTGGTATACTTAAGATCCAAATTAGATCATGAGCAAAATATTAAAAGGCACTAAAGCTACTTCAGAGTGAATTTCACTTTCCAAAAGAAATTTCCAGACATTGGGAACCCAGGACTCGTGCCAGTTCAGTGGGAGTCAGGCTCCTGGCTGCAATGGGCACTTTTGAGTGTTTTTAAGCCCTTAAATTGTAAGCTACAGAGAAAGGTTGTTAAGACGTAAAAGAATTTACTTCACCTATTGTCAAACCCAGTGAAAATACATGGGTCCTTCTGAAAGGATACTTTCGTTATAGGAGGTTTCTGCTCCACTCAAAGTCTCCTGACACAAAACACCTTTGGCGGATGCTGTGTTAATTGGCACTGAATCTGTAAACTGATGAAACAGCGTGTTCTTTAAACACTATAGAAGAAAATCTCCATCCTCTTCCTCTCCCTTCACTCTTTATAGAGTACTTTTGGTTTTTAATTAATTGACAAATATTTACAATTTCAGTTTCACTTCAGCCACCCCTGGGCATAGAAAACTGCAGTGATCAGAAATGGGGGAAGTGGTGACTAGGATACAATCCACCCTTGGCTTGCCAACCCAATCACCTGCACAGTTTGCAGCGAAGTAGCTGGCTGCTTAGTTGCCCTTACGTCCCCTTGGCTTCCAGTGACTTGGCAAGATGACCCACCATGTGCTTTTGCTGGCCTCGATGCCATCCACGACACACAAAGTTTGCAGAGATCTCATGGAATGCTTCTACCTCTGCACTGGCTTCAGACAGCTCCTGTCACATGCATGGCATTACACAAGCACCAATGTGTTTTCTGGATTGCAGCCTGACACAAGAGACATTAGTCTGTGTAGCCTGGTACCTGGCTTTAACTCTTTACATCTGGCTACAAGTGCAACTAATCAACTGAAATTGATTTTCCAGAGCTCAGTCTAAATCCACTGCATTGAAGGTGACCTATATTATTTGTGTGTATGTATAGGTAAGGGCTTTAAGTTTTTTTAAAGTGTCTCAGATATTAGATGTCTGTGTTCAGCTGTCGCCAACATTGCCAGTAATTCCAAAGAATGCCAAGGAGCAGTTCTGACACAGGCAGATTTTACAGGGTTCCTACAGATTTTTCCCCTGCTCCCCTAAATGTCAACAGAGATTATTCGTCTGTCTCCACACACGCAATTCTCTGTTACCCATGGGAAAAATCACAACTTGAGCACACCTCCCGTCCACCAACATCCCTGATAACAGCACAGTGCTCTGATATGCAGCGCGGTTAAGACCCAGGACATCTGCAACAAGCACTAATTTTTTTCCAGAATTAACCTTGCTCCCTCCAAGCTAACGGTTGCTTTTGTATTTTACTCCACACATTTGCTAGTACTAGCATCGAGGACCAAACTTTACTTTCCATCAGTGCTAGCTGGGCACCACTGTAATCATTTAAGTAGAACAACCTGTTCCAAGTGACCAAGAGAGCTAATTTATCAGCAACAGAACAGGCATTTTGGGGAAGGACATAGCTATATATTTATGTGGCTTGTAATATTTGAGTCAAATGGGACATTCTGCTTAATTCAAAGCCACTTTGGGGAAAGGAAGAGAGGAAGCAAGCTTTCCAAAGAGAAATGGCTCCAAACTCTCAAATTTATCATAAATTTATCATAAAGATCTTTTTTCTCCCTCTCCTGTCCTTTTGGTTTTGCTTAAAATAAAGAAAACCCTCAGCATTTGGAGTAGGCTTCACAGGGGGCGGGGGCAGCAAGAGCACATAATAATAAAAAAATAACATCTTGCCTTTATATAGGTCAAGATGCAGCCTGAACTGAAACACTGTACAGCTCATCTTGCCTCAAACATGGCAATGTAGAATTAAAGGGTAACCAGGGAAAAACAAGAAGAACCTTCACATACTCAATAAAAACTCAAAACACCACCCATAAGAAAGATCATAACTTTCTCCCTTGGAGAGCAGCTAAGTTAGAAGCAACATGACGGATGCATACAAGCTAATGAACAGAAATGGAAAAGGTAGCTTGGATGCCTCCCTCTCCACAGTCTGAGGAGGGAAAATTAAAACCTGACAAAAACCCAATCATTTTTCACATGATAAGCTGTTATCCTGCTGGAAGTCATCATGGCCGGGGATTTGATGAGATTCAGAAAGGATTTGGCATTTCATGTGGACAGCAAGAACATCTAGCAATTGCAATTAATGCTAACAAAAAAAAACAACCTAGAAAGAGTATTAACAATTTTGGGCATTGGGGTGAAAGCCCCTCTCTAACTATGAGGGATCAGGATAAAAAAATGCATGGGAGTGGCAGAGACAGTTCTTGCCCAAGGTGGGCACGCCAAGGCACAGCGGTAGCCCAGTGACTGCATGGGGGAATCCTATTCCCATTCTGGCATCTTTTCTTCTGGCTAGCTCCAAATCATCCCTTCTTCCCTTGCATTAGTTTTATAGTTTTCTATGGTTTTCTTGCCCGTAACTCCATCTCCCACTCCTCAAAGCATCTCTGCCATAAACGTTTTCCTCCTTTGTCACCAGTCCTACTCTGGGTAAAAGCACGTAATACACTGTCTACCACAAACTGCAACTCTCATTAACAGACTGAATGCTGAGACCGTAATTCAGTCCAGAGGCTCTACCACTGCCCACAAACTACTTGCTGTCTCCCAGTTTACGATGTCAGCAGGACTCCAGCTGAATTAAGGCTTCTACTGCATATAACTGACACCAATGTATTATCTTATGCATAATGCATAGAAGATGGCTCTAATCATAAATTCCATATCCTGCCCTTCCTTTACATCACAGATGCGGCCTGGCATCTCTTATGCACTCTGCTTACTGATACATAAACTCCTTCTCCTGAATCATAATGGCAGCAAAACCTTTTCTTGGGTCACTGCTCCTGATAATAGCCATTCGTTCCTTCTTTTCCTCAAAGAGGTTGAAATAAACTCCAGTTCATCCCACTAAAAAACTCACACTAAAATGTAAGGACCATGTTGAACTGATGATCCAGGAACATTGCCTGCATCAGTCTGTATTTTTGACACTGGGAAGCAAATGATTTTTGCCTAATACCCATCTTTTGCCTGTTTGCATTTGGTATCAGCAGAGTGGTTACACAAAATGCAAAGCTACACTGTGGATGCCAAAGTACAAACGTGCAGAGGTGAGTGAAGACTGCAGAGTGCATTTCCAGCCCCGCAGAGAAGTACAGAAAACCCAGGGATACACACAGAGAGGCTGTGGTATAACCCAGCACAGGTTTTACATGTCTTGGAATGGAATATGGAGTTCAAGCTCCAAAGATTCCACAAATGATGCAGTCAAAAACGTGCTGAATGCAAGCTTTGAAATATCCTGGAGAACAGACAATCCCCTCTGTATAAACCCAGTTTTGACCTCAGGCAAAGACTAACTGAGCTCTTTTGTACAAGAAGAAAGAAAAAAAGCAAAATAAACCGATATAGATGCATTACTTCAAAGTCATCTTACCTCTCAGCCTTTTAGCCATTATTTCTAGCCAGAAGACTAACTGGAGAAGGAGCATGCATGTATCTATTTCCTGAAACTAAATTATTTCTTTGTTATCTTAAGACAGTGTAAGTCCATTTAGCCTGAATAAACTCATTACACTACCTTGCAATGCTCTAAATCAGTTTAAGCCTTGTGACAAAAAGACCAAGCACCTGAAGAACAAGCCCTGAGATGGCCTTGTAAGGCTGTCACATTCAAGTGGACTGAAGATGTAGGAAGACTGAGCAGAAGCATCTTCAATGTTGACTGCTTCAGCAATTTAGGCAATGGACAGGAGGTACCATGGGCACCACGCAGATACTTGGTTTAAACTTTGCTTTTCAGGCATCTTGGATAATGCTTTTCAGGTACAAAATCTGTTTCAGCAAAAGCAGAGAACGGTACCTGAGGGTCTAGAGCTGCATCTTCCCCGACTGCCCTCCCTGCAGCTACAGGAAGGCTTTCTATGAGCTTGCACCTGCCTCCTGCAACGTAGTAATAAATGTAACACACGTTTCAAATGGTGGACACCACTGTCAGCAAGATGTCTCCATCTTTGCTCAACACCTCCTCCTTGGGTACAAATTACTAGCTGCTATTTTCAACAAGCCTCAAACGTTCAGAAAAAACAGATGACAGGAGCATGTTTCACATAGGCCTTCTCCCACTGGCAAAAGCTACACGCAGCGAGCTGCCAGGGGCTGGCCGGTCCCTTCCCTCTGACAGGCTTGAGCTGGCCACTTTCATACTCTTAAAGAAATGGATGGAGTAATAAACCTGGATTTTCCCTGCTTGGTTTTCAGCACACCAAAGTGTTCAGCACTTCTGAGAACACTTCAAGACAGGATTTATCCAAGAGATTATCCCATGCCTTCTCTTTGTCAGTTAAGGCCAGCGAGGGGGAAAAAAATGAAATTAACAAAACAAAATAACCAGAAAATTTAAAACAGTCTTAGAAAACAGCAATGATTAATTCCTCCAGCTTCCTCCAGCCTGTGCACTTCAGGGTGGCCTTTCCCTTTGGCCACAGAGGTCACCAGTTGCACATCGCTTTCCCAGTGCAAGCCTGGATCTTCTCAAATGATAGCAGATTGGAGTTGCATGCTAACAGCAACAAAAAGCGGCCATGGCACAGCACACCTGTCTAGTCATTTATTTAAGTGTGGTGGTTTATAGCAGACCACGGCTACCGGTTGGTAACCAAAGACGCCTAAAGCATTATTTTTGATCTACAGAGCCTTCCACGATTTGGAACCTGATTACCTTCAGAAACTGCTGCCTCCTCATCTGTTACCATGGCAGCTGCAATCAGCTGAGATGCTTGGACTGACAAGACCTGATTTACTAAGGTACCAGGGCAATTCCAGGGGGCTGTCTCAGAATTTACTCCTCTGCTCGGGTCTGCCAGCATTTTCAGGAAAGGAAAAGGTGGGATAAATTAAGACTGTACAGGCTGGGAAGTACTGTCTTTTTTTACAGTGATACAACAGCTCAGTGCACGCTGCTCCACCCAGCACTTACCGGGTTGTTTTTTTTTTCCTTTTTATTTCTTCCCCACTCTTAGCAACAGTATATGTGCCCTTGTCCCAGGGTCAAAGTGCAAATGAGATCAGTATAATTTACTTCACTTTAAAATATCTTTCCACATGGTGAGAAAATAGATTGTTTAATCAAGTCATGAGGCTAGTTTTCTAGCCTTTAAAAGCTAAATCCTGAGAATATGAGTTTCAGTATTCCCTATTAATTTCTGCTGGTTACAGAAACTACTGCTTAACTGAAACATTAATATTTTTCCATACAGATGCTTTTCACGTGGTAATCTCAAAGCACCAGACACACTTCCCAGGAAGAGAAAAAAGCTTCCCATTGCAACAACTCAGTCCTTCAAAAATGTACTTCCCATGCCATCTGTGTGATAACGAATTTAGAAAAATGAGTAGTATCTTGGCAGTCTTTGCAAAATGTACTCAGGATGCAGGGAAAGGAGGAGGGGTTCCTACCAAATGGGACATTCAGTATCCAAGTCAGAGGCGATGACAACGTCTAAGCAGGGGGCTTTTTTTCTGAGAAATATGCCATTAATTTGGAAGAGCCTGACACAACTGTGCTGCAATTCAGCTGAAGTCTGCTCATTCAGTCCTACTGACAGCCATGTCATTACAGAACTTCCAGATCTGCAGCTCTCCTTGTCCTGCACATTTCCCCCCACGTACGCCGTGACAAGCTACTTTATAAAAAACTCTGCCAGAACATCCCAAAATTGGTGTGATCAAAAACTGTGGCTATTTCTTGAATTGTTGCAGTGAATTATCCTATCTGTAAAATACGCACATCTCTGCCTCTTATTTCCCAATGCAAGAGCAGATCACTGGCATTTGAGAAGTGTCTTGAAAATCACAGGTGCCGATAGCATCAATAACAGCACACCACGAGATGTAATATTATTACAAGAATAACGGCACTTGTTTCGGACTCCTGCATTTTTCAGGTCATCAACCAAAAACATTAACAAAACACAGCCCTTCAGGAAATGAAAAATCTTTGCAGTGTAATGCAAGGTGGTTCATACAGTTTCTTTCTTCTCACCCACCACGTGCAGAGCGCCTGCCGCTGTGCTTCTGACTACTGGAAAAGAAACTGCAGGCTTCTTCAACGATGCCAACGCTGAAACCACAGCGACAAACCATGCAGATTAAACTCAAACCTAAAGGAAACTAGCTTAGCTAAGCAACTGCAGCTTGGTAGGCCATCTAGTACCTTCCAGCTCTGCCTCCACCAGAGCTGCTAGAAATTCCCTATCTGCTTGTCCAGCAGAGCTGCAGCGCCCAGCTGCCAGGCCCTGGTGGGCACCACACAAGGGCGCTTTGCTGGGGCAGACGGCACCATGGCCAGCTTCTGTGGTGCTGAGGGCACCCATCCTGCTGCACTGTGCAGACTACACATCCTCCACCGGAGCACCCGCAGTTTCTCTGTCCTGTGAGCAGCAGGTTGCTTTGGGCAAGAGGTGTCTTGCCTGTGAGACACAAAATGGGTCCAGTCCTTCCTTCAGGCAAGGAGAGAGCTGAGCAGCTTTCAGCCCTCATCCCTAAGCCAGAAGTGGCAAAAGCGGCACAGAGCTCTACAATGCTCTGCTGTGGCAGAAAGCAAAAGCTGCCCCCTTTGCAAACTGAGCTGAGTTGATGAGAAATCTGAGTTCCCCAGCAAGAGCTTTCCACGTTTTCTAACTTCCAGATTTTGAAAAGGCAGAAGGAATTTTGCTTTGATTTTGGGAACAGCTGTTGAGACCTGCGAACATTTCTCCCCTGATTCTCCTGTTGTGCCTGCTGGTTTTATCTTGTTATTCCATCCCTCCTTTGCTTCCTCCAGCTTAAGAGTAGCAGACAATGGTTGGGGCAGACAAAGATCCCCTCACCCCTGATACATGGAAAGCAAAAGGAAAGCCTTGATCTTGCCTTTAATACAAAAAAATACAATTGTTCTGCGTATGTGTACCTACATGTGCCAGCTTTGCTACTTGGAGGTTCCAGCCCATAATAACATTCAAGGTTAAAGTCTACAGGAAAGGATAAGGAGCTCAGTAACTGTTTCAAATTACAAAGTTAAAAACAAAAGTGGTATCAAGAGCGCTCAGTTCTGCGAACATACATGCAAAACCTGATCCACCCCATCTTCTTCCTTCCATTGGCTTCAACCCAGGAGAGTACACGGACAGTTCTTCATTCCACAAAATGCTTAAGCACGTGCCTTAAAAAGAAACATGTGCTGGTGTATTTGTCTGAATCAAGGAGGAGGCAACTAAATGTTTAATTCCCTTGCCCACGTTGCAGCCTTAAATTTCTGTGGCACTTTTACAGGGTGACTAGCTCCGCTGACTTGTGAAACCACCAACATGCAAAAAATAATACACAGATTTTGTCTTTCGGAGTGGGGCATTTCCTTGGTGGAAAGCATCCACAAGAAATTCAAGAGAGGATGCTGAAAGCTTTTTTTTTTCTTTTCTTTTCTCTTTTCTTCAGTAGGGTGTTTTTTAATAAACGGCAGTGTCAACACTATGAAAACAAAGGCAACTCTTATGGGAATAGGAGGCTGCTTTTCCCTGTTGTTTGCAGAGAACCCCGGCTGTTTGAATGGATGATATGTTAATTTTGTGGCACAGTTGCTCAATGGAGGACATAGTGAAGTCTCCCATGGTACAGTGCACGCAGTTTACAATGGACATGGCTAGAATGTTATTGTGTGTTGTAGCCCTCAAAAAGACGTTTCTCCCAAGCAAACATGCTATGAAATACATTTTTCTCTAATCATATCAGAAAAACTTCACTCCGTAAAGCAGTCTTTTTGAGCTTTTATGAGCAGCTGCTGCTCGAATGCTTGAAGGAAGAGCTGGCAAGTTAAAAAACAAAACAGGCCACAGAGATTTAATTTCCTATAAAATAGCTCCCTACAAACTCTTTAAACAATTCTTTACTTAGAGCAATACTCCAAAGATTTTAGAGATTTTCAGGGCAACGCTTGCAGTAAGAACTCCTTGTGTTCCCTCTGCTCAGGGGGCTACACAAACACACCATCAGATTTATGCCTTTCCCCTTCCAAATAACCTCACGTACTTGTCTGCAAAATTAATTTAAATAAACATAGAGAAGAAAGAAACATGCTCGCTTTTTTTTTTTTTTTTTTTTTTTTTTTTTCAGTGGCAGTGGGTGCAGGGGGAGGTTGTGCTAGGGGAGCAGTTTCTAATATCTACCATAAATCTGCTCACTCACAGCCTCAGCTCACATACTAATAACATGTCTCACACATACTTTTCTTCCCAACTTTCTGTCTTCCCCAACCCCACAGCCATGCCATAATGTGTCTAAGTACAGCACTGCCGATTAAAAACTGCCAGCAGTTAAGACAACTTATTTTAAAAAAGGGGACTGTGTATTTATGAATGCAATAATTAATCAATGCATAATAAGCATGCACTGCGCATATCATTTTTCTTTCCATACACAGACAGCTTCGATTACCATGCGGGTTACACTGCCACAGGATCTTTAGTTCCCAGTAACTGCTTCCCCACCCCGCAGTGTTAGCAAAGACAAGCTCATTGTATTAAAGTCTGCAAAACCACCCAAATACTGCTAAATTGATTAATTTTGCAGGTAAAGTCTTTCAGAAGAAAATGCCGTAGTTAGTGCCACAGCTACTAGGGCTGTCACAGTTTTGCGTTTACAGTACTTTTTTCAGAGGATAAGCTATAAAGGCGTACTCAGGGCTGTGAGCTGGTAGACTGGTTTGCATTTTAAGAACGTATTTCATTTTAATGGCTTTGTTTTAAAATTGTTTCAACTCTTTGAATTAATCAAGAGTTAAAAAAGACGTGAGACTGACATAAAAACGTATTTTTTATAGGCAACACTTTGCCTATATCAATACCATTATTAATACACTGAAATATTAATGTCTATTATATTTAATTAACAGTCAAAAGTAATGAATAAATATTCACGTGCCGTTATTCCGAGAAATACTGCACGCAACTACATGTCAAGAGCTGTGACTTGCAACTCTTTCCCACAGCACCTCTGGTGCCAGAAAATACCCTGAACAATTCAGCACGAGTTAAACCTTCCACAACCAGGATACCTCTAGGTTGGAATAAGCTGTTAGGCCCTGGTTCTGCCATACAGGAGTCTAAGTAGTGTGTGTCGCAGTTACCATTTCCAGATGCAGTAGCCTGGTTCTGCAATATAGGAGTCTGTCGAAATAGTGTGTATCTCAGTGCCATTTCCAGATGCAGTAGCCACACTTAACAACAATAGTTACTATACAGAAATTTAGCAGGTCTTCTGCAAAACCAGTGTGAATACGAGTCCTTGACCGGGAATTCAGACCTCTCCTAAAACTAAACATGGCAACACAAGGAAAAATGGAGAGTTTTCATTGTATTGTGAAAAATGTTATTCTGGACACAAAATATTAATGGTTTATTGGCCATCTCTTTGAACACAGCGCAAAAAACAATGAATGTGCATTTAAGAAAGACTTCACTTCCATGTTCATTAAAAGCAATGACATTTAGGTACTTCAGAGGTAAAACTGGGACACAGTGAGTATCAAGATAACTGATTAGTAGCACTTACAGCAAATGTTATTTATATTGTGTGATGCTAACCCAGCTCTGCTAAACCCACAGTTTAGCAATGATAGCTGAAATTTTATGCACATACATACAGACTAAGTACCTGCATTTTCTCATGCAAACACAAGCACAAATTGGTGTGTACATACTGGATTAAAAAAATGACAGTCAGCAAACAAAGATTATTAAATACTATACCTTTGAGTCATAATCTTATCTGCATCTGGCAGATAACAGCGGATATTCTCCATCTGAGCAGGATCAGAGTCACAGATTTTATCATCAGTCCTCCCATAGCTGGCACTTTCAATCATGATGACATCTGTTCCCGGGCAGCGAAGCTCTATGGGGTAACTCTCACAGGACAGTTCCCTTCGGACCACAGCCATGGGGACTGGGGCACGGCTGAAAGCTGCAAGGATTAACACAGAAACACAGCAAACATTTACTTTCCATACCGAGGCTAGGATTAAAAGCGGAACGACTTTTAGCAGCAGATTTTATCCATATGCTGTACTGAGATAGTTTCAGTACCATTGGGATATGATCTGCAGAAATGAGGTCTGATCCCCAGTTTGCTGGCTGCCCAGAGAAATTACTTCTCCACTCAGTGGCTTGATTTTCTCATCTCAAAAATAAGCTAGCGATCTCCTTTGTTCTAAAGCTAGCTTTAGAAATACCCTATTGAACGAGGTAAATAGCAACTATGGCATTGTTATTACTTCTACTTACCAGGTGAAAAGCTAGTTGGCTTTGATACATAAAATTACAGACCTTTGTCGTACCTGATCAACCAGGGAAAATTTTCTGACCATGAGCAATCCAAGCACCAGGATCCCACCTGCTCAGTGAGATTGCTTCTGTCCTCCTGCAGATGTAACAGCATCTGCATTGCTCCTGGTACTTCTCTTGGTCCTTAGAAAACGAGCCTAATGGCTTTTGCTGTTGCCTGCAGTGTGTCGGAGGATGGTCTGCAGGTTCTGGCAACCATCCCAAGGTTTGGGCCCTGCAGTGATATTTTCCACGGAAAGGCCAATATATTGGACACTAGGTGATTAAAGTTTAGCCCTAGCTTTGCATCAGATCTGCCTGAATGTTCAATACTGGCACGTACTTGCAAAGTTAAAGATCTCTCAGAAATCTTACCCGTTTTAAAAGAAATCCAGGCTACAGTTTGCAAAAGAAAAAAGAAACACGCTTTGAGATGCTTTGAAAACAAAGCCCTGAATTATTAGTACATAAACTCACATGACAACAAGCAATGATATTTCCCATTTTTACAGAGTCTTTGATTTAAAGATCTTCAACGGCTTGGCAAACATTAATGCTTTAATCCCCCAAATATCCATACGAAGTAGCTATGCATTGCCTTTCTCGTCTCAGCCGCAGAAGGGTTATGTGGCTTCCAGAAGATCTCAAAGGAAATCCATGGTGAAACTGGAAATAAAATACTTATTTTCCAGCCGAACACACCAGCTGGAAGCTGAAACTAAAGCTAGCCCCTTCCCTTCCTTATTACACGGGAATGAAAACTCACCCACACCAAAAGGTTTGCAGCTGCAGGGATGACATGCCCTTCTGGCTCCATGTTGTACTACTTCCAACCACAAAACAAAAGATAGAAACTAAGTCTGTACCTGTGTGACGGTCACAGAGCAGTCAGGGAAGTTTTAACCCTCTAACAGATTCAGGGCCCATCTGACACCAAGCATCTTTCAACAACTCACTCACCCTCAAGCACCATTTTAAAAGCCGCTATACCCTCTCAAAATCAAAAAAATCCCTTCCAAAACTCTGTGCACGGTACACGCACACCAACTTCGCTTATGGAAATAAAAGTGTACTGATAATTCTCAGTATACCCCTTAACTCCATCAAGGCTGTTGTGTTTTTCTAGCAAGCAGCAATCCAATACGTTACTCTGACTTCTGTTAAGCCTTTTATTATTGTTGTCTCATTTAGATTTGTATTATTGGACATATAAGAATTCCCATTTCTGTAAATTTGCAGGGATTACTCTAATATCAGATTCTTACTGATGTGCCAGAGTTGTGGACTAATTGCCAAACTCCCAAGACAGACGTGCATTTATTCTTGAATAATAGCTTCTACAATTAGCACAGACAGCTTTAGAGCTTGGATCACGTACGATGTCCTTCCCTGATATCGGAGAAACGGTTTTGCCCTGAGCTTGTATCACACCATATGTTTGTGTAATGCAGTAAATTCTTACCACAAACAAGTTTTCCTATTACAGAAGGAAGGAAGCCAGGACAATTGTGAACCTCTGAGACACAATACCTTGTTCTTACCTGTGGCTTTACATCACTAAACAACAAGGTGAGCGGAGGAAGAACGGGACATAAAGTTAGAGACAACATTTGACCAAGGAGGTAAGCCTGTCAGAAAGGTAGAGTCAGCAAAGCCCAGCAATTTTAGCCTGTCCTACACACGACATCAAGAGCTATTGACTCTGCTTAAAAGGATCTGTCTGCAGAAGCTTGCAGCAGCCCCTGCTCCGTGAAACGCCAGGCTCTGTGGCAACAGAGGGAGAGTTTATATTCGCCTGCATTACCTTTAGCATTCACAGGCCCAGTGCTGACTAGAAAACGTTTGATGCCAGGCTGCTGATTTTTCACAAGAGCTGTGGTGAGCTTTCTCTTCAAGCCTCTTCTGTACTAAACCTGAGCAGATTAGCGACATGGGAGGCAGAAAGTTTCTAGCAGCATTTGGCAGAACGCTGAGGCCAAGTGCCCTCCCTCCTCCTGCCATGTGCTTAGATGACTCCTATTAACTGCCAAGAAAGCAGAAAAATCAGGTTTACAGTAAACATTAGCTGTTTGGGGCTATGGTTCAGCCCGGTTCTTGGGCAAATGGGATCCTTGTCTCTGGGAGGCTACTGTAGACTACAGAAACAGCAAAGACGGTTGCTAATACTACTTCACAGTTCCCATTACTCAACACAAAACTCAAACCCCCAACCCAATTGCTTCAGAAAGTGTATTTTTGCTGTTAATTCCTATACATTTTTTTGCAGTAACCATCCTGTATTGTCAAAGAAAGCAAACGTTCAACATATGATAGTTGAGGAATATCACGCTTAAAATCACAGAAATGAACTGTCTGGGAGTTCACTCATACAAACCTGGTGTGTTTCTCAAACAGCAATCCTGTACATATGCAGCTAATCTTAACTCTCGTGTTTTGTTGGAAAGAAGACATTAGGATCTGCTAAGAGCAATGTGGTTCTATTAAAATAGAACCTTATCTGAGGGCAAAGGTAGCATTTTCAATCTCACAGCAACTCTATCAACCATGACGATGCAGTACTTCAGGCTTCTGGTGGAGGATTTCACAGTTAATACAAAAATACAGAAGTTTAGTAAAAGCTTTTAAACAAATTTCTTTACCAGATTAGAAAGCACATTTATTGTACCTTGGGTAACGTCCCTGTACATGAGACTCTATGGCATTGATCTACCAAAACTGCATGAATGACAGTGCCTGGTGTCCCCCTAAAAACCAAAACCAACCCACCCACCCCTTGCCCCCAAAGTAACAGCTCACATTCTACTTCACATTGAAGAACATCTGGACAGATGCAAACATTTCTAGATGTGGCTTTCTGTTTACTGGTATTCACCTTTTTGTTTCTCACATAATCACTTGACCGCTTGCCATTAGAAGGGCAGCTTTTACTTACAGGCACCCCGCTGTGGAATCATGGACTTAACATTTATTTCCTGGGTATATGACATAAAGGAAATGGGACACTCCGGAGAAACCGTAGGAATAGCCGAACACTATAATAGAATATAATAGGAGAAAGCAATGGTGCATGCTTTACATCCTGCCATCCTCCCACAAATCAGTTGCTCTGCATGGCTTTTTTTCTACCCTGATAATCTGCAATAAATACTCCAAAGGGAGATTAGAGGTTGGCTGTTTATCTCCTTGTAAGCACATTTCTCGATGCTGTGTCCCTATATGATAATCTTAAACATTTCTACTAGTTCTTCTGTGAGAAGCAAAGATTTTTTGTTGGTTTTGCTATGAAATAAGATACAACAAAGGCCATCTGTGAAATACACAGCACAATTGTATTAATTCATTAATACACTTCTCACTTCCTTGAGTAGCTCTCTCTCTTTGCAGTCTCTCACTGAGCTCCTTATTTAATCTCCTAAGTGACCTAATTGTTGGCTTGAAGTCAAGAGGAGCTGATGGCTGCTCACTACTTTGGAAAACAGGTGTCTTTTTCCACGATCCTATGTGCAGACAGCCATCTAAATACAGATGACAGAACTTACAGATTTTGAAAAACACTCTTTTTAACATTTAAACGTGTGCCAACTTGAGTGTTCTAAGTGCAGCCATTTGGTTGAAAATCGTCCTCCTGAGCCTCTGCAGGGCAAAGCAAGAGCAGAGGGTAAAAAGGCAACAGATAACGACAGGATTTTATCTGAGCGATTTAGAACTTCTTTGTCTCTGCTAATTTCAGGAGCTGGAAAATTAAGTAAGTCATCAAAATCTTGTGCTTTTTCTCCCCCTTGCTTTTGACCTCAGAACATAATTGCCTCTTGTCATGCCTGCAGGGCATGGGTTTGTAGTTATCACTGTGTGCTTAATCAAATGCTGAAATAGCCTTTAAATTACATGTCTTCTTGGCAGCTAGAGACTTGCTGAGCTCTGTTACATTTAGAGCCATGATGGCAGTAGAGGTACTTTTAAAAGAAAAGTGTGGGATGATGGTATTAAATAGGTTTTATATGCAATTTTCCCAGCAACATCATGTTCTGGCTCAGAATTTTGAGAGTGAAATTTCTGTGCATATTTAAGGGCAGTGAAACAGAAGCTGGAAATGTAGAGATAATTATTTTCACAAGCTCTGCAAATGATTTGGTCTGCCCAGGTAAAAATCGGACTGACTGTTCCCAAAGGCAAATACAACATGCTGGCAGAAAAGTTTTCCCGCTAATTTGGAGGAATGCTTCTGTGTTTGTAATTCCCCAGTACATAATATTCATACAGTTCACCTTCAGTCGGGGGTGGGGGTGGCGGGAAATATCAGAAAGCAATAATGAAAAAATCCTTTACCCCCTCTTATTCTGAAGCCTACTCAGGTATGGGTATGAGCTGAAATCCCTTACAGTTCTTGAGTCAACAGGCCTTACGTGACTGTCACTCCCTAAAGAGAAGCAACACGTTTAAGTGATTTTCTAAATCAGGGCCCTGCTTTTCGCTATTAAGATATAAAGTCTCATTAATGCATTCATTTGCAGCATGCTGTATCGGGCCTGGCTGAGCCCCACAGCAGCCTTCCCAGCGCTGTGCTTGTGTTGGTAGCTGGAAAGGTGGTGATAACACACTGGTGTTTCGGCTGCTGCTGAGCAGCGCTCACACAGCATCAAGGCTGGCTCTCCAACCTCCCCACCACCAGTAGGCTGGGGGTGGGCAAGATCTTGGGAGGGGACGCAGCCAGGACAGCTGACCCAAAGTGACCAAAGGGATATCCCACACCATATGATACCTGCTCAGATATAAAAGCTAAGAGAAAGGAGGAGGAAGGGGGAGTATTTGTTATTTACAGTGTTTGCCTTCCTGAGCAACTGCTACGCGTACCGAAGCCCTGCTTCCCGGGAGGTGGCTGAACATCACCTGCTGATGGGAAGTAGAGAATATTATCTTTTGGTTTCCTTACCTTCCATACACATAACTTTTGCTGTTGCTTCCACTGAACTGCAGTTACCTTGACCCACAATTTTTTTCATCTTATTTTCTCCCCCCTATTCTGCTGAGGAGTGATAGAGCAGCTTGGTGGGCACCTGGCGTCCAGCCAAAGTCAACCCACCACACGTGCAAGCACAGCTCAGTGCTTCTTCTCTGTCTCCCTTTTCCTTAATCAAGTTATACCTGGCCTCTGATCTCGTCATTATTAGTAGCAAACAAAAACTCAGGTTAAAGATCGTGAGAACAGACATTTGTCCAATGCACAATACTCCCATTCCCCAGTATTTTCACTGCTCACAAATATCAATCCAGTACCGAACAGCTTAAAATCCTCATTGGTCCAAAGTTCTCTGCAAACTTGGGATTGGTATACGAGTATGGAAATACTATTCTCTCCCACCCAATTTTCTCTACATACGCTGACAACAAATTAAACAGGATACAACACTGTGTCTTTTCTAGGGAACAGTTTTCTTCTACTCTCAGCCTGCAGAAGGGTTAAAGGTGCATCCTACAGACAGTGGCTAGTGCCAAGGCATTGCAGCAAATATTTGGAACAGTTCACATCCAGCTCCCCTGGGGAAGAAATGAAGACTGAAGGCAGCCAGCGTGGCCAAACGGCTGGAGCCATCAGCAATGCAAAGGTGGAGCTCGACAGTGCTACTCTCCACTCCTGCCTCTCCCTCTGTGACTCAGATGATTGCTTTCTCAGTGATAAAAATGGGGATATTATCTGATCTCCTCCATTAGGGACTCCAAAATCTGCTAGAGAAAGGAAAAAGAGAACTAGATATAATCCTCCGAGAGACGAGTGTGGCCTCAGCCTGGGTTGCCTCAGCCTGGGTTTCCCCATGAGAATCAAATACCCACATCCCCCCCCAGGCTACCTTGGATTCCTATTTTATAGAAGATATTAAAAAAAAAACCACCAACCCTGTGACTTTCCTTCAGGGACCTCCACCAGCAGTGATTCCCCTTACCCAATAAACACCCACCTACGAACAGACTTCACAAACTGCAAGAGCATCCTTCTACATGGTGGGATGGAGTATACCAAAAAGACAGAAGAGAAACACATGCTGTGCAACACCCCCGCCATGGCAACAAAAGAAAAGCTAAAAACACTCTCACACACTTCCATGTGCATTTTAGGTGGAGGCTGAGGTCAACTATCTTATGGTTCCATAAACTGCTCAATATACCTCCATCATAACACTCAAGTGACGCTTGCTAGGGATTTGCTCTCAGGTTATGTGACTGAAAATACAATAGATGTTTGTCACCATGTTTACATCTGACACCCTCCTCCACAATGAAGAGGAGACACAGGAGAAGGGTGTAGTAAACATAGAGAGAGTTTTCTATAGGGGTTGCCAAACCTACACACAGAAAACATTTTCCAAGGCAATACAGCCGAGGATGCAAACAGGAGCACAATGAAAAGCCTAGCCAAGTCCCAAACAGCACGTCTTTGAAGCGAGCCTCAGCCCCTAGGTACCAGCCTTCTGGAAAATACCTTTTATTTCCATGGAAGATCTCTTCCTTCCACGTTTCTAGACACCCTAGAGGGTGATGCAGAAACAACTCTCCCTTTCTAGCACCCACTGGATGTCCAAGAAGCCCAGGAACAGCAGCCAGAGAACTAAGCACCAGACAGCTACATCCTTGGGCACTTCTGCTGCTCATACTTCGTACCACTGATATTCCTCATCTTCTTCCTATGCCCAGTTAGTAAATGCCCTTCTTCTCTCCCCTCACTCTTCCAAAACCCAGATCAAAGTATGGAGAAGCTATTCTCATTAGTAAAAATATTAGATTCTCTTAAACTCCCTAAGTATTACATTAGCTCTTCCTATAGGTGAAAAGAGAAAATAAATCCACAAATAATGGGCAAAGAGGACTGGTGGAAGATCACCAGAAAGAGGGGAGAACAGTGAATTCGATGCACTTGCACCTAAGGATGGGCATTCACAAGGGAAACGGGTCTTTGTGAGGCCTTATGAGGAAAGGACATGAAGTGATAAAAGAGCAAGACCACAGAAACTAGATGGGAACTACGAATGGAGGAGTCTGACAGTAGGAAGTGACTGAGGACATGTAAAGAGAGAGAGGCAAGGTGGCAGACTGCCTCAGGGAGACGTGGCATTGAACCGAACCAGACCTGCAGGAGAAAGCAGTGCAACAGCAGTACTGCAGTTTCTTTCTGGTTCTCCACTCCCAACTTTTGGGACTCACCGGCCGTTGCCTCATCAGTGAGTGATGAGAATTGCAACTAATGTTTCTTTTGACAAGCTCTCCTCTTCACAAATATCCCACTTACAGCAGTAAATGCCTCTGCTGCTAATATTTACACCATTACAGCATACTGCAAGGCAAGGCATCACCGAGGGCCAGCCTCCATGCTGCTAAAGAGGCAGCGGTTCAGGGTAAGCTGACATACCAGGTCCACTGTTGTTGAAGAGAAAGTAGGTCCTGCTTCTCACCCAGCCAAGCCCTCCTATCTCCAGCCATGGTTCAGCTGCTGGACCTGCACTCAGTTCTGATGCTCACTGCATCCCTTCATGAAGAATGTCAACTTAGCAGTCCACCAAGAAACTAAACTGGGGGTGGGGGTGGGGTGGGGGAGGCAGAGGAGAGAGAAAGAGAGATTCTGCTGGACCGGTAGAGTTGAATCAGCTCAGAACAGGTTTGCTAAGGTCATAGAAAGGAAGGAAAAGATTTTTAGGTGGCAGGAAAGGAAACTGCATTTAAGTGCTTTCCAAAAACACAGGGCCAACCTACCTTCAAATCAGAGGTCAGAAGTACAATCCCAGCCTGACCTGAACGTCACTTAAATGATTTTAATTGAAGCAGAAGCAATCAGTTGAGAACAACAGACAAATGAAACGCTGTCTCCAACAGAAAGGTTGAATGCAAGTACATTAATATTTAGGCTCCATCATGGGAAAAAGCTATTCCCAAGTATCTTTTCCTTTGCAGTGTACCACCTCATTTGTAATGAAAGGCACGCACAAGAAGATACTTGGATATGACTGCTCTTTAAATTCACAGGCTTCCTTCATGTGAATTAACTTTCCAGTGTAGAAAAATGGTGCACAGATACAGAAAGAGTCCATGGTTAAAGCCCTGTACTGCAGTGCATAAGATGTATAACCAACCGTTATGCTAAACTTGCCCTCCAGCCTAACAGTGGCGTCACTTAAAATATCAGGGTTTCAGATACTGGTCCATAACACTGAGATGCTCATGTTCTCGATAAAGGAAGCTTTAGGTGCTGTGCCAGGTGGACCAGTCCTTTTTACAAATTCACACTGCAAATCAGACTGGGGCCTTCAATATGGAAAACCACACCATTTATTACCTACCGCACTCAAAGTTATTGCTGTTACAATAGATACTTAACTGTTTCCCAAACAAAAGAACAAAAACCAATTAACCCCCCCCAAAAGACCCAAAAAACCAGTGAACTCTAACAAACAACCTTGAAATCTCAAATATAATGCAGCACAAATTGTGGTGAGGCCAGCAGAATCTGAGTAACAACAAAACTCACCCCATTTTTAAACTACTCTACTGTAGCTTTTTATTTTAGCCATTAGTAAGATTAATTTTATGATCACCGGTAAAAAAACTTTTATAAACCACCATAGTAGGTATCATCATAGAGGCAGCTAGATAAACGAGTATCAAGGGGTTAGCCTAAGATAAACTAAGGAAAAAGAATCTGTTTACCATTTTCAGATTTCATATTAAATCATAAGTTCATTTGATATTGCACTTTAGTATCATTTCCATCTAAAACAATAACTTAAATTCTTAGCCTTGCTAAAATAATGCTGATCTGGAATAACTTTTCTGTTACCAGCAGAGATTTTTTAGGTATCTAATCAAAATGGGCTTCATTAGGATTAGTGGTGTCCCCAGATGGACACTGCCCAAACGCTGAGGACATGCTTCTCTCCATCATTTGTATCGCTGTAAACTGGGAAGCATCAACCGTGAGCTACAGGAAGCAGGACAAGGATAAGCTGGCGGAGACTGAAACCCAAATGCATCCTCAAAAGTTAGAGATTGTCTGCCATGGAGGCTGGCTGAATGCCATAGAGGCCAGGCTGACATCTATCTCCCCACAGGAGAAAAAAAAATATGGGGAAACCAAAAAAGCAAACAATGACACAAACAAAACAAAACCCAAAACAAACCACCAAAACAAAAATACCCCCAAACCCCTCCAAAGTCGGGAAGAGATACAGTTCACTTAGCAGGTTCGGAAATTAGAAATTATTTTATGGCTGACCCAAATCGGACAAGTTGGATGTATTTGGAGTTTTGCTAAGGAGCATAGTGACTACAAATAATAGATTCCTACTGAGTAACCCCTCCTCAAAGTTAGAATTTCAGTTCCCTGGAGAGCCTAGGAAGGAGAACATGAAAGCTCTTGTAGAAGTATTTGCATTGTTAAAGAAATTATGAACAGCAGAGTGAGGATTACTTTGTGCTGTTTATGGACTTGTTTGCCAGAGTAGTAAATCTGTTTTTAAGTTTGTGTTGTCTGGAAAGGAGAAGTGTGTGAAACCTGAAGAACTGTCCAGAGAAAAAAGATAGGCAGGCAAAAGAAAAGACTTTCTCCCTAAGTATTACAGCCTGTCATTCAAATAACTGTATAAAAATCTAGGGCGTCACATATTTGTTATTTAAACCACTTGCTTTACATCATCAAATGCCAAGAATTTAGAGTTAATTTTTCAAGAAATTACCCCGACCTTGAAGACTAGCCATCTCCAGCAAGTAGTATGGCTAAACTGTAGATCTTTGAAAAAATAATTGTGATTTTTCTTGGTGTTTTTGACATCACAGCTCCTTTGAGTCTCTGCCATAAACAGCAACTGCCCATGACACATACATATGTATATCATTTATATATATACACATATATATATATACATATATATATACACACATACTTCTATAAAAGCATGATATATATTAAACAGTCAAAATGGAAAGTGTAGTATTCTACATGACAAGATGAAATTTGGGGTCCCCTACTCAGGCAGGACCTGCTCAGCACAACTTAAGGTCACTTATTTTTAGAAACCAGTGGGTGCTTATCAGCAAGATCTGTGAGTAAACTACAAAGAGAATCCACCCTTCAGCTTCTGGGCAAGGATTTCCATAGCATGTCACTTAGGAGCTCCATCTCTGAAACAGTGGCATGAGATCTAAGACCCTTTTTGCTGATATGCTGACAAGAATTACAAGTCGGCTGTGGCAAGCCATTCTTTGCAGCCCCCTGAATCATGACTCTCCCAAAAGCCTTTGGCGTAATTCCCCTCTGACCTCAAAAAATTAAGGATTTCACCTCAAATATGCTAGCAGCTAAGAAGAGCTTTTCAGAAGCATATGCAGTCATCTGAACAGTGGCCAACTTTATCTACACTCCCCACCCCACCGCCCACCCCCCATGTCTTAAAAATAAAAAATAATAGGAGATTTAAATCTGGAGAATGACCTGCAGCACGTACACTTGCTCCAGGTGGAAACATATTCCAAGTAGAAGCAGGTTTTCAGGGAAGTCACATGCCTGCAGATACACATTCTCCTCAGTGGAAATATAGCAAAACATTAAAACTAATGAACTAAATTAACTCCACAACATGGTCCACTTACTGGGATACACAACTAAAATCCTGAGTGATAAAGTTTCCTATTGTACTTACCTGCTCACAGCAAACACTGCGGTTAATTGTTTTTCCACCTAATGCAGCCTGTGCAAACATTGCTTCAGAAACAGTGTGTATGCAGATATGCCTGTATCTATAATACACATACACACACAATACTTCCCTTCTCAAGGTGAGCCACAAAAAATTCTGAAATAATGGTCACCTGTCGGCTCCCAGAAATGCTCTGAACAGATTCACTGTTCCCAGAAGAGTCAGGTGAACAGCTCTGCAAAATAGCTGCAAACTCCTGGGCTTCACACTAGGGAGGTGATGCTTATCCTGCAGCACCACCAGGACTGCCATCCCTAACCCAGCTTGCTTGGGGCTTGGCAGCCTGACCAAACTCGCCTGATTACATTTTTGTCTGCAATAAATGCTCTGAATCCTGCCCTCCACACCCCACAATTTCAGTTTAAAGTAACCAGGGTACACCAGAATATGTTTCCACTTACTTTCCACTCCAGCCTTCAAAAGTGGTTAACAATAGCCTAAAAAAACATTTTAAAAAGCAGTAATAACACATACGGATATCCACAGAGGCATTGCACCCAGTAAGAAAACAACCCAGTACCAGTTAAAAGGTAACACTGTTTTATGGAAGTCCCTATGGCACTGGATATCATGATTTATTACTTGTCTTGTGGGAAAGCATAGGGCTCCATCACAGACACCCAATGAACCAAAAGAGTGTCAGGCCCACAAAGGACGCTTTAAAAAGAAGAGGAAATACATGCAGATTAGAGACAGGAACTACGGTAACACAGAAAAGGACAGCCATGCAGCACGGTTAACAAACAGATGCAGATACTATACTTGAGGGCATAATGCTCACCAGGTCAATGAAAATACGGTTTAGGAAAAAAAAGCAAAATCTAACTTACTTCAGGAAAAATAAAATCACCTGCAAACAGCTATGATGGGTGGAATACTCCCCCAACCCCCACCCTTTTTTTTTTTTTAAACACAATCACTAATCTTGTTTCAACTTTTCTTCCTCTGAGAGACAGATGAAAGAAGTAAATCTTTTGCAGATCTCTCTGGCAAAAACCACCAGGATCTAATTGCCCAACAAAACCAGAGAGAGATAGCAGGTCTAAAGGCATGTGTTTAGCGCCTTGGTGGCAAATTCTGACTCCTCTTCCGCAGAGTGTGGGCTGATTCTACTAACGGTGCTAAACCAGGGGAGGCTGTAAATCCCCCCGACAGCGCGGCTCTTCTCAACACACCGCCAGCGATGGTGATTCCGTCCACACCTCCTCTGCCCCCAAAGCTCCTGTCACTGATTGCAGCGACCCTCACAGCACAGGACCGAGCGCGGGAACAGGACAACTCGGACAATGATTCCATTGACACCGATAAACCTTTGGACCCAGGTCCTATAGACCCGGAAGAGGAGCTAGACCTTTTTCCTCCTCCCCCTGATGCACTGGCTGTATGTTCGGGGAGGGTGAAAGGGGGTCTGCGGGATCGGTGGCAGCAATGCAGGCGGGAAGCGCTTAAGCGAGGGCATTTGGGAGGCGCCATGGCACGTTCACTATTTTGTCAGCCAAATCAACCTGCAGAGTGGCAGCCTGTGCAATACGAGGCTGTTAAAGGGTTAAGCAAAGCCGTGCGGGAAGGGGGGATCCATAGTACTTTTGCAAATAGGTGTCTGCATGCGTGTAGCGGTACATAGCTATGTAACTGCGTGAATGATTTCTGCCCTGAGCCTGGTTGTACGTGCAGCTGCGGTTTGTGTCCGGGCTCAGAGATGTAAATACGGGCTTCTCTGTTACGGTCAAGTGTCTCTGGCTGCATTAAAAAACAAAACCAAACCAAACCAAAAAAACACAGTGACTTTAGTAAGACTGCAACCTGATCGAATTCCAAGAAATGTGAGATAAGATGAACTTCTGAATTTTGTTCATAAGCTGTAATGGAGTGCTACCTATATATGAATGCTAGAACATAACTCTATTTCAGTGTGACCAGAATTTAGCATGCAACTGCATCAGCATATTGACAGAATACCTTTAGAGTCATTTCTTTTTTTCATAACCTCTAAACTGGGAACAGCTCAAGGTGAAAAGAGACTGTTCAAATCCTCAGCTGTTGCCTCAGAAGGAATAACGTGTTCTTTGTGTACAGGTGAATTTAACACAGCTGAACATTTGTTTTGGGTTAGAAGTATCTGTCACACCTTCATCCCCACCACCACAACCTTTAAGGCCGGTGGGAAAAGCATTCTGTACTCTGTTGCAGCGGGGAAACTTCAGTTGAGCTGCAGTAGTTTGCGTACGTAACTGCAGCTCCTTTGGTGGAAATGAAGTTGTCGTAGAAGTTAGACTTTAACTTGAGTAACATACCCTTTGATACCTTGTAAGCGAGAAAGATTGTGTCCTGACAGCATGCTCTTTCCCACGCTTGTGCCTAGAGTTGTACTTGAAATCAGGTTGCGTGTTAAGTTTAAACCTAATCACACAGATATCTCAAAGTCCACAAAGATACATCACTGCTTAGGGGATTCTTGCAGTATAGCAGGTGCAAAACCCGTTCCAAAGTAACGATCCAGTGAAGCGTTTTCTTTCAGGAACACCATTTTCCCACTTCTCATAGGTTATACACCATACAACATAATATCTCTCCATCAAGTCTCTTTTGGCTAAACTGCATTCTGCAAATTTGTGTTAGAAATAGATGCTTGCATTTTCACCTGGTGAAGTTCCCTAAGCTAAAGGATTGTGACCTAGGCATTGCTACGAAGCTCAAAGATCGTGACAACAGCGATGGAGAAGAGTGATTTAACACGTAGTTGATTTATGGTTCATACAGGACTATATCACACTACAAAACCGGTATGAATTCAGAGTTGTGGATGTACTGCATGTTCACGTAATAGTTTCTCTACAATTTTTTTTTTTTTTTAAAAAAGGTGCCTAAGCTATAAATACCGTATACTATTATCTTTCCCTATTTTTTTAAGCATTTTTTATTTCCCTGTTTGTGTATAGTTTTATCTATCTATCTCTATATAAACAACCAACACAAAGCAACCAGAACATTTTGAGAAACTTTTATAGTTAACTTCTGCATTTAATTCCAGTAACAATCTAGAGGTGTCCATTCAGCTGTTTGTTTAGTTCCAAGTCTTCACTGTATGCTTTCAGGTTCTTTGAAAAGCAGCAGTAACAGTTGAGCAGTTATTTAAAGTAAAAGTTTGCCCTACACAATTTCCACTTCCATGCCTTAGAATGGAGGCACAGCGGAACACTCGCCCAAGGGCAAGATTTCAAGAGCTTTTAAGTAGGTTTTATCTTTTCACGTTAGGATAGAAAATGTTTCTTAACAGCTTACATATAGAATTTACAAGTTAAACACAATTTCCCATGCTCAGGATTAGAAGTTCCTGAAAAATATTTTCATAACACTTCCATAGCTTATTGCACGTTCTTCTAAATAATCATAAACCTGTATGTTGACCTCTGCATGAAATGCACCGATAACAAGTTTAACATTTTGTGAACCCGACTGAAATGTACAAACGTACACATAAAAGGCGGCCAAAATCGGTAATTAAGTAGTGAGAAAGAAAACAAAAGAAAAAGAGATGACAACTCCGTAACATGGTAAAGCAACCTTTTACAAAATAAAAACCAACAAAGAAACAAAACCAAAAACCACAAACAGGGGTGAATTGTAGAGAACAGAGACAGTGGGTTGTTTCGACATCGATAATGTGCAGCTGAGAACCTGCAGCAAAGAGTCACATAACTTTGAGGGAGCACGAGAAGAAACCAGCATGAGACAGAAAGAAAGGAGGAATGTGATCTCACCTGTAGAAGGCAAGTGAACAGCAGAGAGTGGCCTGTCGCAGCACTCTCCAAAGGAGCCAGCTGCAGCCAGGTCTTTTACCATCACACTCTCCATGGCAGTCCCTCTGCTGCCTTCTAGTCTCGCCTCATCCAGGGCACGCTCACCCTCTCTGCTTCTTCCTCGGCTGCCCAACCGCTTCACAGAACCAGCCACAGCTGCACCTTGTCTACACCAGCCAACCCACCGCCCCTGAAGCCAGCCCACAGCTGTACATTGTCAGTGCTGATTAACCCAGCTTCGTTCCTCTGCAGTAGCCTACAGTGCACAGCGCTAAGGAATGTGTTGTACGAACCTTCCGGGCTGTTCCGCGTCGATTCACAGTCAGTTACAAAAACTGAAGGACATGTCACAGGGCTTACGGCAGGAACTTTTGGGAGATTGGTTGCGGAATCTTTTCAAGTCTCGGGGAACCACCAGACGGTTGCAGGAGTTTACAACACGCGGAGCAATATTGTTATTGGTAATTGTAGTTATATTGACCATTATTCCCTGTATGCCGAACTGTGTAAGACCTATGATTCAAAAGTAGTTTAACCTCTAATGTTGTTTCTGTTCAAAATAAAGACGGGGGAAGTGTAGAGAGCTTTATGGCCAGTGCTGGAGGCCACGATGCCTGTGAAGGGCCTTGAAGGCTAAAGAAGAGAGAAAGTACGATAAGGTTGGCTGAACGCCTGGAAGGAAGACGGGGTATGAAGCAAGGCCAGAGCGGATGCGCGATGCCACATCTCGGCGGCTGGCTGAGAACATGAAACCGACAGAGATAAGAAGGAAGAGAGAAAAAAAGGCAAGAAGTTCAGTGCATTTGCAGCTTAGTAATTAACCAATTATATGTAGCCAAGACGTGTGTGAACAGCATTGATTAACCAATGATAATTTAGTATGGGGCGCGTGAACAGCAAACGAGGATATTATAAGCGTGGGTTCTGGACTAATAAAAGGTCTTCTGGTTGAACTCGGGAGTCCACGTCATCGTCTCCTCAGGCCATATGCTCCTCCGCCTCCTCGTCTGCCATTGCACGGACCTGCAAGGCCACACCATGAAAATTAAAACAACGTTCATGGTGCATTCACTCCTGCCTGTG
Source organism: Falco biarmicus (assembly GCF_023638135.1). Lineage (NCBI taxonomy): Eukaryota > Metazoa > Chordata > Aves > Falconiformes > Falconidae > Falco > Falco biarmicus. Next base: position 15,250,053 of record NC_079296.1, read on the forward strand.
TTTGTCTAGAGCAGCTGTGATGCTGCCCCTGGTGTTACCTGCTCAGAGAACTGCTGCACCTACTGCTGCCACATTCTCTGCACCTCCTTCAGTTTCTCCGCATAGTGATCTCTTTCTGCCTGGAGCTTGAAAACTGACCCTGAGAGCTGTTCAAAACAAAATAAAACACAAAGAAAATCGTATTGGCTAAATAAATTTGGCAGTGACCGCTTCAGGGATAAAGCCTGAAGAAACCAGTGTTAACACAAAGCTCAGGCTGCATTCTTCTGCCACACAAGTTTCTTTACAGACATGAAGATCTGGATGTCATTCCGTACAACCCCTGAGCAACCCCGGTTTCCAGGCCTGCCTTCTCCTCCAGTGCCACCTGCAACTGCTGCTTTGCATCCAGACTCCCTGCCTGATTTGACAACTGCCAAGAAAAATCAAAAAGTCATGGCAAAATGTTAACACGCCACTTCTGCATAGCCTTTCCCCTGATAGCAACCTGCCACATGATCCATGTTGCAACCTTAAAGTGCTCCAACTCACGGTGATGTTCAATGAAAAAAAAAAAAAGAGGAGGGGGGAAGGAGATTAAAATCAAAAAGCTTAGATTTTAGCCCTGTAAAACAGGCTAAGCTAGACAGCTCCTCCCTACCAATTTTGTATTCACGACTTGTTTGATTAAAACCTATTTTCTTAATCTAAAAATCTGGCTCAGAAACTTTGTGCATTTCCAGAGTCTGTATTACACAGCCAGACCAGATGGTCTAAAAGCTTGTGATTTTAAAAGTTGTCAAACACGTCAGGAATTTAAAGCCAGTGTCTGGAGCATGTCAGTTGGCACACAGTACTTTTCCCAGAAGAGGAGCAGCTGCCTTTATTTCAAGGGTAACTTAAGCCACTGACTGGGGAGGAAAAAAACCCCAAAACCAACAACAAACAAAAGAGCAGTTTCTTCCCTCACAGGCTCAGGTTCACACCGGCTTGCTCTCTGAACTGCTAACAGCTGGCTTCCTGAATTCCCTTCCTAACTGGCTGCTTCTCTTAACTTTCCCCAGCTGACCTTCGAGTTACCATTGTCCAATTCACCTTCTGCAAGGGTGGGTACAAACACCACCCCTATTCAACTGGCTTCTCAGTGAGACCACGAGACAGCTGCGTAACCAAAATGCCAAACAGATACAAAGCAGGAAAAGTCTTTGTATTGTCACGCGCTGTATGTTCAGTCACCCTCTCATATTGTACAATATTCTTTTCGCAGACCAGCGTCACAACAGCTTTCAGTCTACTGCTCCAGCTCCTTCAAACAGACCTTCTGTTCCTCAGAGGCCTCGCTGAAGGCCTGTGACCAAGAGGATGCCTTGATGAGGTTTTGTGCCTTCCTTTCCGAACAAGGGTTAAGCCTTGCCCCCACTCTCAGAAGCAAAGTCTTACAACGGTCAGTGTGATCTACCCTCACAGCCTGGAAGCAGTATGGGCACCTGTTGGATCCTCCGTTCAGCCATGTCCAGTTTCTGATCCCAATCCTTTATATATAACTGCAAGGCCGAGTACTTGGAAACCAGGCAGCAAAATTGCTGTGACAGCTGTGAATTCTTCTGCTTAATTTCCTCACTGCTTTTGCTGAAACAAACCAAAATTAAAGCAGCATCACTGTATGTACTATGGGTCTGGGCAAGTACATGTCATAAACTTACAATCCAGCTAGTCGTAACAGTTAGAATCACAGAAACATCACATCCAGTCACTTTTCTTAAGCTGAATATCCAGCCTCCCAAGTCACCACCTGTGGTGCATGCCCCTTGTGATGTTTTGTGGCTCTACCGGGAAGAGCAGTGACTCTGCAGTAACAAGCAGCAAATGGACTTACCTTTGTTTGTACAGCTCCTGTTTCAGGTCTTCTAGCTCCTTCATTAACTCTTCGTTACGCTGCAGAAAAAAAGAAATGACTGATTCAGCTGCAGACTTCAGCAAAATATTTCACCTTTAGCACATCAGCTGAAGTGGAAAGCATCAGAACTTTGGCAAAACCCTTCAGGACAGGTTGCTTAGAACCTCCTGAATTTGCCAGGAATAAATCTGCTCAGCCTTTTCAAACGCGATGCTACTAACTGAACGTGAGGTCATTTCTGCAGACTTCTGGATGAATATCAACACTGAAGTGTCTGCCTGATGGAGACCCTCCTGAGACAAGGTCTCGGTGGTGCTTCTGTTGCGTGGAGCTGGCAAGACTAATGAAGTAAGGTGCCGGATCTGAAGACAGCAACTGGACCATATGATTAGCGGTCACAGAAACCTGAATGACATTTGCCTTGACCATGGAGAACACAGGGCTTTACAAGGTTAATTAACAATTCAGAATGTTAATTTCTGCCTCTTCTCCGAGCAGGGACTACAGACTTTGCATTAGTGTACTGACAAGCAAATAGCCAAAGGCAGAGCTGCTGGTGAAGCATAAGCAGAGGTGACTCTTACCTTCTCTGCCTGTTTCTGCTGCAGAGAGACGGAGGCCAAAGTACGTTCCAGCTCCGACTCCCTCTGGAGAGATGAACGTAAACAAGCAGCAAGGCTCTCGGCTTCTCCTGAACAAGTCAGAACAGAGTGAGTTGAGGCTGGACCACAAAGAGCTTTTTGGAACTGGCTAAACAGCACTTTCTGCTTTGTCTACAAGCTCTTAAGGCAGCACAGAGCTTTGCAAGTCAGCAGACCTGGTTCCGCCCCTGGCTCTACAGGTGGCTCACTAGCAGCTCTGGGCAGTAAAGCTCTCTGTAACTACCATCCTCACTTTGAGGGAGATGATGAAACTTCCTCTGCAGAATAGGCAATATGTTGGTTGGGATCTTTCTTTCTAATAGAAGAAGTCGCTCAAACTTGGTTCAGAATGAAGGGCTTGGGTAAAACCTACCTTTACGTGATAGCTGTGTGGGAGGGAGGGTGGCGAAAAGGGAACTAAGTTTTAAAAGGATCAGAAGAAAGTCAGAAAGGAACAGCCTGGGGTAGTCACCGGGGCTGAACAGGGCTGACAAGGCTTTAGCGATGCACAAAAGAACCTCAACTGCCATGGGATCAACATGCTCCCACTTGGGGGCAGCTCTGGCGACAGAGGCAGCGATGGTGCCAAGTATTGCCCACCGAGGAGTCGGCCACTGCTGTGAGCTGGCTGCCAGCAACTGTCATGCCTCTGGCTTGAAATTCACACTTTGACCAACAGCTTGAGCTGGAGTGCCCACAGTCAATTACCTGATTTCTTCCCTGCAGCTTCTCGAGTATGTGCAAGGGCCGCCTGCAACTCAGACTTCTCAGAAGCTAGAATTCCAATAGTCTGGATACGAACCTTTGGGAAAGGAAAATCGGCTCAGCACAAAACTTCTTTGCTTGTAATTGCAACATCACTGTTGCCACAAAAGGCTAACTCAGTAAAGGGAAAGAGCTCGTGCAGTTAAGCACAGTCGGGCTGACTCCCAGTTTTCCTGAAGGAACGCGCTCGCGGCTTCCCGAGTAAAGACTATGAATGGTCAGTAATCCAGAGAACAGCAGAAGGCAGGCGGTGTTACTGTAATGGAGGCTCTGCCTTACCCGTAGCTGTTCCCTCAGCGCGGCTTGCTCTTCAGAAAATTTCTTTTCCAACTCCTTCTTTTCCTGTATAAAGAAATGATGCCTATTTAGCACAAAAACATAGATGGGTAACCCTTGTTTTGTAGCAAACTAAAAAAGCAGTGATACATTGGTAGGACTTGCAGCATCGAAACGACAGCAGCCTTTTAAAGACATACTTCAGCCCTGCGTTATTTGAACGCCTTCACTATTTATCCATCCTAGATTGGCAGTAACAGCATAGCACAATCGCTGCTAGCATAAAAACGGTAGTGCTTGGAAGCAAGCTACTGGCAAGGACTTGTATTCTCCTGCCTCCACCACACTCCTCTAATACTTGAGTATTTAAACGTTCGCTTGTGTCAAAATAAGAACGCTACCTGCCAGGCAGGCCTAACTCATGAAGTCAAATCATTCAACCCTACGCTACAAATGAAACTGAATCTAACATAAGACAAGACCACACGTGCCTGGGCCACAGCCCACTATACTCTCTGCGCCGCCAAGGAAGAGATACTATGTGGATAAGTGGCTAGCTGAAAAGGGTCACATAGACATAGTCCAGCTGGCTGGACAAAAATGCACATTGCTCTCAGCTTATCTGAAGTAAAGCAAAAATAACTGTCTTTGGCTGTTCTTGTTACACAATAACAGGAAGATTTTGGTGGGAAAAGAATGTTGCAGGTGGGAACCGATAACTACAGAAGAGAAACTAGGGGCGGGCTTGGTATTTAGGCAACTAACCAATAATGAGCTTAACTTTTGTAATATGTATGAGCTAATTATAAGAAGGCATAAAAGGTGACTGTAAGGTACAATAAACGAAGTCTGCTGATCACTCATATTGAGCGACTGTGTCTTCCCTCCGTCGCGACAAATGGCGCCCGAACAGGGACCCTAGAGAGGGCTGAACCTGCGAGCCACGGCTCGACGGAGATTCGGGTACCGGTCCTGAAAGCAGCGCAGGAGGCGGAAGGGCACAGTCCCCGCGCCCGGGAGCACCTACAGAGGGTCCCGCCGGCCACGCGTCGCCGAAGTCTCGCAAAGGCTGCAACAGCGCTGACGAAGGTATGGAGAGACAAGCGACGTACGATTCGCTCATATGCTTTTTAGAAAAGCGGAACGTTCAGGACATAGATTGTAAAAAGGAATTACCCGGGTTATTAGCGTATGGGATAGCATCCGGGACCCCCGCGGCAGCGGCGAGCGGCGGCGTGCGGCCCGGCAGGCCCCGTCCCGGCCGCGGTTTCTCTCCGAGGCTGCACCCCCCCCCCTCCACCCCCCCCCCGCTCCGATCGGCGCCATGGCGATGCAAGCGGCCAAGCGAGCTAACATCTGGCTGCCCCCAGAGGTCAATCGGATCCTTTATATTCGGAACCTGCCGTATGAAATCACAGCGGAGGAAATGTAGGATATCTTTGGGAAATACGGACCTATTCGACAAATCAGAGTTGGAAACACTCCTGAAACAAGAGGAACAGCTTAAGCTTCTGAAGGAAAAATACGGAATTGAGTACAAACCCACCAAAAAAAGTGCTTCAGATGTCCCCTACAAGAAATGGGTTTCTGCCTTGAACTAGCAAACATCTCTGTGCTTAAAGAGAAGCCTTTTTGACTTGATGGAGATAATTTATTCTGTATTTATGCTGTATTCTGAATGTGGAAATTGGTTGGGACTAGGAGGCTGGCTTAAAGGCATTTTGCAAACGGGATTATTATTTTTGATCGTTATTGTAATAATAGTTTCTTGATCAAAACCAGCCAACACTATTTGTAAGCATTAGGCATATGTGGAAGAGAATGCCTTTATTTGAATCAGCAGTTAAGGTGTAGTTTAGTCTGATGCTGTGGTTTTATCTGCTTCTGGTGAATTTTTGAAGTGATGAAATCAGAGATACAAGGTATACTAAGAGTTATGAGGTAATAAGGTAATAATCTAAGTAAGGGTGCTGTCTTTTATATCTACAAGTGCAACATGCTTTTATGTAGCAGAGAGAAACTTTGACAATAATGTTGCTTGAGCGAGATGTGCATGTGACAACTTGGGAAAAGGGATATCACAACTGGAGTGCAACAGTGTTTCTATGTCTGGCAGAGTGAAATCTTTCAAGACCTGAGTTTAGACAGTCTAAAATAAATTGTCAGTATTCAGAAAACCCATCTTAGGCCTCTTTTGCTTACATAGTGTTATGGAAGTCAACTGCTATTGTAGAGAATTAATGATTTTTTAATACATATTAACGAATACTACTATTTTACCTTGAGGCAGTTGAGTGAGAAATACTCACGTGTAGCATTTGAGGGAATGTCAGCATAAATCGCACTTACAGTAAGACTGCATTTTTAATTACTGTACTCGTTAAGATTTGATGATGCCTTAAGGCTAAGGCCTTATATCACAGATTGGTTCTGAACTAAAAGGTGTGTGCACATGTAGATATGCACATTTGTGTTATTTTCCTTAATTGGCTACAAAATAATATAATTAGGTTGGGGACTAGATCTTGGGAATTTACCTATTATACTTCTGTTTGTTAAGGAACGTGCATAACACACAGCACCCATGTAGGCTTGGCTTGTGGCATAGTTGTCAAATTTAGCATAGACATTCAGACAGATAAGCAACGTACTCTTCTTGTGTGTATCACCTACAAGCCATCATGGCTTAGTGTGTAAATCTGTATGTAACTATTGAAAAATCCCCTTATGAATGTATATAGCTTAGAACTAATTTTTTCCCTTTGTTAATTCTTTGATATCAATGAGGTATTCTTCAGAAAATGTATGGACTGGTTGGTTGCATAAGGGCAGTTGTTATTTGGACAGAAAATTGTTAATGGTCAGGGATTTTCCACTAAAATATTTGCAAATATTCCTAGTCAAACATCAGTTTGGTTTCTTTTGGGGTTTTGAGCTTGCATTAGTCCATGTTCAGAACTTTAAAATTACCTTTGAATTTTTTAAACTTTTTGTATCACTGGAACAGAAAGAGCATCTAAATTAAAGCTTCAAGCTAACTTTATTTTTCAAGTATTTCTGGAATTATACTTCTGAACTGAGATTTTATAAGTTGGCTGTGTATTTTCCTGTGTTAAAACGCTGTTATTGAAAATGGTCAACCAGGCCTATGTCGCCCAAAATAAAAACGGGGGAATTGTGGATAACTGGCTAGCTGAAAAGGGTCACATAGACATAGTCCAGCTGGCTGGACAAAAATGCACATTGCTCTCAGCTTATCTGAAGTAAAGCAAAAATAACTGTCTTTGGCTGTTCTTGTTACACAATAACAGGAAGATTTTGGTGGGAAAAGAATGTTGCAGGTGGGAACCGATAACTACAGAAGAGAAACTAGGGGCGGGCTTGGTATTTAGGCAACTAACCAATAATGAGCTTAACTTTTGTAATATGTATGAGCTAATTATAAGAAGGCATAAAAGGTGACTGTAAGAGACAATAAACGAAGTCTGCTGATCACTCATATTGAGCGACTGTGTCTTCCCTCCGTCGCAACAATACTATTTTTCTGCCTCTCCAAAAACAGGACACACTTTACCTTCTCCAGCTGATCCACTGCCTCCTGGCTCTGCTCTTTCTGTGGAAGAAAAGTGATGTACCAGTATCAAGAGAAAATACTCTCATACATCTGAAACACATTTTCACTTCAGCAAAGTAGGATACATGCCCAATTCATGCAAACAGAATTTCCACTGTCCTTTCTGTAGAGGACTAGGAAGTTCATCTTAGCTATTAAAAATACGAGATCTGGAGCTGCCCTCACTAATGTACTTCATATGCCAGGCATCTTTTTCATCGCTCAGTAGATTGCCACAGTTGTTCTCCAACACCGCTGCTGAAACCCCTCCATGTCTACATGTGAGCATCTACCACCTTCAGTTAAACTCGCACCCCCACATCTGTGCAACTGATGGCAGTAATCCTGGTGTATTGGGATGATCGCCAGAAATGCTGGGGGGTTTTAAAAAACACCACCAATAAATTAAAAAAAAAAACAACCAACCAATAACCCCAAAGAAAAACGTAGTCTTTTCCTTGAACTGAGACCTCAGACCTTTCTTCCACTGAAGAGCTGGCCTTAAGTCACGCAGAGCCGCACTTGTGTTGGCAGACTTCTGCAGGAGGTGGTATGGGAGGGCTGAAGCCAGATACAAAGAGAAGGGGTAATTCTGTCCTAGCCCATTTCCATCTTAGCGGTGAAGTATTTGGAGATTTGTTGTCCGTAGGTAATGCACCTTTAGATATGAGGTGAAGGAGACAAAGGTGGCAGCTGCCTACCCAGGCCGCCACACAACTGTGCTGCTGTGTTTGCTATTTGCTTGTTGTCTCCCTGACAGCTTCTTCACAGATGCCTCGTAACTAACTACATAAGCAGGGCTTTTTTGCCTTCCCAAAGAATGAGCATTGTCCAAGCTCTTTCTTTACTACTACTGCTACTACTTCAATGCATTTTGAAAGGTGACTACAGATGGAAGAGCGATGAGCGAGAGGTTTTGATTCTAGCAATGCCCATGCACAACATAACCAGCAAAAGCAAAGGCAAGACCACAAATGCAGCAAAGGCCCTACACAGTTGCAGGCCAGCGTAAAAGCAGGCACACAAGGAGAATCTTGGGTGGGCAATGCACTATGCCAAGTTCCTCTGCAGCCCAGCTAAAACACAAAAAGAAACAGAATGGAACAAAAATAACCCAAAGCCCAAAGGAAAACAACAAGGGGGGGTCACGGGGTACACCGGGAAATGCTGAACTTTGCAAAAAGTGTACTTTTACAGAGGAACACAATGGGGAAAAGCATTTCACACAAGAAAGGCTCTTGTCAGACTGAAACAAGTCCACTTGGCTGCATTTCTTGCAGTGTTAAAGCTGAAGGCTGAAAAGCTGCAGCGGGAATCCATGCAGGCCACAGGACAAAGCAGTTCACTCATCGCGCCAAGAGAAGCTGAGGATATGATCAGAAACCAGCCCCAGACCCTCTCAGGCCTACTGCTCCCACTCTGCCGATATCGTTAGACCAGCAGCACCACCTGCAGAAACAGGTTTTCACACTGCTGCCAGCACCAGAATTGTGTGTTTCAAGGATTCGGACCAGGCGCAGAAATAGCTGTTTTATCAGGATGCTTATCATCCAGGGAAAGCCTGATGAGATCAGCAGAGCACACTTAAATGGAAACAACAAAACTCCGTTTCTTGTTCCTCAGTTGAGCCAATACATTCACCAGCGGCCTTAGACTTTGAGCCCCTTAACAGGTTTTCCGTGCAGCTCATTTTGTTCCCTACAGAGTGCCGTGTAAGCAGCCTTCCTTGTGGCACTAGGAGAGAACCCATAACTTTGCAGACACCCAAAGAGCTTGGAGGAGCAGCGAGGACCATGTCAGACTGGTTGGTTGGGTTGTTTCTTACCAGTTCCTCTATCTGTGTAACGAACTGCTTGTTCGTTAAGATTGCTGGAATCCAGGGCTACTGCCAGCTCCCGGTAACGTGTCTGATGGGCACATGCAGACAGGAGAAAAAGGAAGGAGCAGAAGAGGAGGAGGGGAGGAAAAAAAGCAGGAATTAAAGAGGACAGAAAAATAAATCCTATCGAACTGTGATAATCAGATTCTCCAAACAAAACAAAAATCTACCGTTTCAACAAAAGCAGCTGAGACATCAACACATTTTATCCATTCTGCCAAGGCTTCATTTTGACCCAACAGTGACTCAGAAATAAGAACGGCAGCTGCACGGAAGCCAGATTATCCCCAGTCCCCAAACTGGAAACACCTCCGATACCTGCCCCCCAGTGTTGATCACAACTACCCGATGATAGCACAAGACAACACTAGACAGCAGTGAACGAGAACTGTGCATTCAATTAGGTCTCGATAACACTGCCGAAAGCAGAGTCCCAGTAAGTTATCAACAGCAGCAAATAAGAAAGGGGGCGGGGGGGACGGGGACACTGAGAACAACCTCCTTCCGTTTCCTTAATATTTGTGGAAGAAACAGCACTTTCTCCATTCACATATGATGTAGACTACAAGCAAAGCAGTCAAGTCAGCCAGTTTTATTCCCCAAGGCAACAAGTCACTACTAAGGAAGAACTGACTATCACAATAATGCTCCTTATAGCGCCTTTCACTCCAAAGTACCACACAGAGAAAACATCCTTTTCTGGGTAAGGAGAGATGCAGACTCCCTCTGCGACAAGCTAATGTCAATGATGCAGGTTGATTTCCCATTCTTTCCCACTAAATCAAGAATACATCTTTCCATGCATACATGCTGTCCATTCATCCCACTCAGCTTTTCTTCCCACTGCTGAATGTTTACGTTCTAAACCAGGATTTTTTGCTTCTCAATGCTTAAATATCATATTGTTCAGTAGGATGACTGCAGACACCGCTGAGATCCAGGAGTGTTTTCTTGAGCTGACTGCTTAAAGCTCCACATCAAATATCAAGAGAATTAATAGGACAAAAGGAATACAAAGGCAAATCAGAGTGAACTCCATTCCAACTTGCAGGTTTCACTGCATCTAACTGGTACCCCTGGTGATTACTATAGTTACGTTTATTGATAAGAGACGCACGGATATGTAGTAAACAGGAGTTACTTTATGACAACTGAACTGAAACAATGGTAGGAAAATAAGCTACCAAAATGATGCAAGTGGAACGAAAATCAGAGCTTTGCCACAGCAACAGCGGAAGACAACTCTGGGCTACCAAATTTGACTTCCCTGAGCTTCTATCACAATTTGATCAAGCCTTCCGTTTAAATAAACTGCCTGAAAAGAATTGTTTTAAAAAGGCTGGGGTTTTATGTTTGTGCCTGAACACGTTTCTATTGCTTATCGGCATAGTTCCTGCCCTTTCCTCTTCAGAAGCCTGGCAACGTGAAGACGCTAAAGCCTGTAAACGCTTGACTCAAAGGATCCGACTTCCTGCCTAAACCTATTTAAACCCAGCACTGGAACTTGCCAGACTGTACATCCCCTGCGCAAGTTTCATCGCCTGTTGTAAAACGGGTTGGCAGGAGTAACTAGACAGCTTCCTCAGGGCAGCTGCTTGCCTGGAGATCAGCAGAGTCATGCCCTTCAGAAGCAAGGCCCTAGGGAATACAGCAACGACACGCACAGCGGGAGAAATACAGACTAAGAAAACACTGCCTCTCCCTACTGCACTTGCCCTCAGCAGCTCAGTTAGTTTATCGCCTCACCCCACACTCCTCCTTTTCCTCAAAGCTCAGCTGCCTCGCGGAAGAGGTTTTGACAAGGTTCACTTTTTCACACGTTCAGTTCAACACAAACCAGAAGGGCGCAAGCACTTTACGAGCAATGGCAACGCATGGTATCAACTAGCTCCATGATGATAAAAACAGCAACAAAACTCAAGCAACTGACAGGGGCTATGTCAGGACAAGGCTCCACCCAAGAAATCGAGGCCAGCGTAAACAGAACCTGAAGCATGCAGTAGGGAGAGCGAGTCACTGCGAGGGACACAGAGCACTGCCTCACCTTCCTCCTGTCCAATGAGGGTATGGCTACCCCATTGGAGCGCTTCAGGTCCGACACCGGCACCTTCAGAATGTTCTGAATCTGAAGGAGGTGAAAGAAAAGGGGGAACGGCTCAGAAAAGGACAGAGAGAAAGTGTCGATCGGAGGGAGCCAAAGAAACCGGCATCCTCCGGCTGGCCAGGAGCACGCAGCTCAAAGCAGCAGCTCTGGGCACACCCAGGGCTGCGTGACAGCACCGCATGATCAGACACGGCTTTGGCACGTACCCTGAGCTCTAGTGTGCACCTTCCAGCAGCGGTAGCTGCTAACTATTGTGGCACGCTTCGCGTGCTGGCGATACAGGCAGCTGCGCCAGTCATCCATTACACCCGCATAACCATTTCCCGGCTCTAGTCACGTTGTTCAGAAAACCAAAGAACAAGGAGGTAGCAAATGAGCTGGGACAAAGACCGAGGCACTCACGTTCTCTGGAGGCTGCTGGTCATCGCCCAGGGGAGTCTCAGGTCGACCGTCTCCTTTAGTTTTGTGGTTTTCCTTACTTCCAGCAGCTGCTCCAGGGCTCTTCTTCTGCTGATACTCCTTCAGCTGTGAAAAATAATAATAATCTGAAATCCAAACAGAACATGCCTTCTGTGAGAATGATGTCAACCCCCCAGCCCCAACTCCACTGGGTAAAAAGACCAAGTGTAAGGACAAGAGAAACGCTCTTCAATGAGTTTGTCGCCCGGGGGGGGGGGGAAGAAAAATAAAAATCAAAACACGTCCAAAAAAAAGGCTAAAGTAAGATCTAATGTGATGAGTTTACGACAAGAGACTCAGAGCTGCAAATGTTCAACTTTTGTACACAGCTAAGAGTTGCTGGGAAACGACTTGATACTCCATCCGGCAACTACAAGGAGATGAAAAGAAGTATCTTGGGGTGGGGTTTTTTTAGGGTTCTAACTAAGAGCATTGAGGAAAAATGAGTAAAGGGCAATGAAATCTGAATGTCAAGTGAAACATCAACACCTGACAGTAAGGTCTCCCACTCTGTGAAACACTTTGAGAAGGAACATTACAGTCCTTACAGACAAATGCCATGTTAATACAAGCAGCGTAGTCACTGTGAACTAAGGGGAGAAGCAACCTACAACGGATTTTTCAATCGCACCCGCTTCACCCCGGAGAAGCTAGTCGGATAAGCCGTTCGCTTGAACTCGGCTGGGTCTTCCGAGCCGAATCGTTCGTGCTCCAGCAGGGTGAAGCCCCCAGGCAAGCGAGCCCCAGGCAGTTCGGTCAACTGCCCGTTTCCCCAGCCCGCAGCCCGCCCTCCGCCCCCCCGCCGGGCCGGGCCGGGCCGGGCCGCGCCTCGGCCTCCAGGTGGGGAAAGAAGGACCCGTTATTGGCAGAACTCCAAAATGGAAGCCCGAACCGCTCCAGGACACTTTCCCCTCGCCAGGACTTTCACATACGCCGCCGCCGCGGCCGGGGAGAAAACCAAGGGCGGGGAACTAAGTAAAATGACACCAACCCCCCCCCAAAAAGGGTGTGGGGGAGGCCAGGGGGAGGGAAAACCGCCAAACCGAACCCGGCGGACCCACGGCACCGCCGGCCCGGCCCGCCCCGGCCCCCGCCGCCCCTCACCTTCTCCTTGCCCGCCGCCAGCCAGCTCTGCCCGCTGCCGTCCGCCACGGCCGCCCCGCGCCTGCGCCGCCTTGGCTTCGCCCACCGCCGGCGGCAGCAGCCAGGGCCCGCCCAGCCTGCGCTGCCGCCCTGGAGGCCCGGCCCATCGCCGTGCCGCGACGTGCTCGGCCCACCGCCGGGCTCCGCCTCATGGCCGGGCTCCACCGGCTCGGCCACGTCGCCGGGCTGCGGCCCATGTCCGTGCCCCGCCGGGCCCGGCAACTCTGCTTTTGCCTCCTTCTCCTCAGGAGCAGGTGCCACCTTGCAGTGCCTGCTCCCCATGTTGGAGCCCGCACCGCCCGCTGCTCGGGTGACAGCCCGCACCGCCCGCTGCTCGGGTGACACCTGGCTGCCCGGCGTGCCCCACCCAGAGCTCACCTGCAGCTTCCCGGAGACGTTTGTTCCCCGGCGCTGACGGCACAGCGGGCCCTGTCGCTGGGAGACTCCACTTCCCAGCGTGCCCCGCGGCGCGCCCGCGCCTGCCGCTCCCGGCCGGCCCCGCGCGCACCCGGCCGGCCCGGCGGGAGGCGGCAGCCCTGGCCGAGCGGGTCCCGCCGAGCGCGGGTCGCAGCGCGCCCGCCCCGCCGCGGCCCGGGCCCGGCCGGTAGGAGCCGGGTCCCCGTGTTACAGATTTGCTAACGGTTACAATTAACTAACCTTATTTGATTTTATAAAATCATTTTCATAGAACTGTAGAGGAATAAGAAATATATTTTAGTGGAACTAGCAGCTGCACCACACAAGCTGCTGTGGAATCCTCTGTACAGCCCTGTACCACGGCCAAGGACTGAGAGCAACCGAATGAAACAACTCGTAGCTACCTGCCAAGAAACCGTGAACTTTAATAATAGTGATATAAAGAAATGGCATGGAATGGGGACAATCAGTTACGGGTAAATGTATTTTAATATATTTTAATAAATACGCAAAGAATGTAGGTCTAGTAATCAGGTCGTGGAACCATAGTTTGAACGAAATAATTAATGACAGAGCTAGCGAAAGAAGGAGTCCGTTTCTCTAACTTTCTCTGACAAGGGGCCTGTTTATAAGTTATCTAGAGGGAGCGAGTAAAAGAAACAAGCAGAAGGACCAGATGGTCGACAAGGGCATCCATTAGCTCGGACCGACAAGAACACTGCAGACTTGCAAGACCATCACATACCAGGCAAAAGGTGAAAAGTACCCCATGAGGAAGACCTACGGCCTTCCTCCCAGAGACCACTGCCCACGTCCCGCAGACCCCTGCCCACAGTTCTTGGAAGGATTTGCGCAGGCGCGAAGGACTGAGAAGCTGATTAACATACGAAGCGAGAGTCTGTTAATGATTTTGGGGAAACAGTATGTTCATGCATGAATACTTACTGCATATGCATGACTCAGTCCTAGATGAGCTGTATGATGTCGAAGCTCGGTGTGCGTTGGTCGGGAGAGGACTCACTCACGCACCCGGCCGTCCATAAAGAAGTGTCTGCTTATCTCCCTCACATCGGGGTCGGCAAGTTTTTCATTCCGAGATTTCGGTACCAGCCGCTCCCCGCCCCCGCCGCGGGCCGTGCCTGCGCTGAGGCGGCGCGGCCCGGCCCCTGACGCGGCGCCGCTCTGCTCTGCCAGGGCCTCCGGTGGCGGCCGGCGGAGCGGCGCGGCCGGCTGCAGGTCCGCGGTGAGGCCCTGCGCGGGCTGGGGGGAGCGGGCCCTGCTCCAGGGCTGCCCCGGCCGCCGTCTGTGGCCCGGCACGGCCCGGCCCGGCCCGGCCCGGCACGGCACGGCACGGCCCGGCCCGGCCGGGGGTGTGTTTTCTTGGGGCGGAGCTGCCGGCCTCGCCCCCCGGCGCTGCCTCGTCCTGGCAGCGCCTCTGAACACCGAAATTGTGGGGGTTACGGTCTTATTGTCACCTGACGCTGTAAATCTACAAAACGCCGTAGAATATGATGGGGGGCGGGGCAACGTTACAGAAACCCATCAGTCTTTTACCTGAGCTTCCCCCCTTCCTGCCCAGGAGACACGTTTTCCCTTTTTTCTCCTCTTTTATCCACTGACAGACACATCAGAGGATTTTCTGGTTAGTGCCCCCCAGCACCGCAGCATCTTCCCCTGGGCTGAGGTAGCGTGAAATGTCTCCTGTGCTCTACAGATGCCCCCTCCCGCGTCCTGCCGACCTAATGGAACCAGCCAAGAAGCCCTGCAGTATGAAATCGAAGAGCTGAAGCAGAAAGACCTTGCTCTAGACCAGGAAACTGCACAATTATTGTCCGAGTATGTCCTTGGCGAGCTCAGTGTCCGCTGTGATGCCTCAGTTATTTTTGTTTCAAAAAAACCCAGCGGTCTAGGGCTTAGAGCTAAAAGCCGTCCTCTTACGCCACCGCTTTTATCGTGGCGTTGTGCAACGTTGATTACAGCGTTGTTTTGATTTATGGGACCCGTTAAGGGAGAATTCTTTCCACTTTATTTGGTAAAGCAAACCCAGGTTTCACTAGGAGCTGGGATAGGAGCATTTTAACTTTACCCCAGGTGTTGCTGAGGCAAATTACCTGTGAACTGGGAATGAATGGTTTTAACCGTCGTGATGCTATGACACATCATGCTACCAGAAGGCCTTGTTCATGTGAGAATTAAAATTGAGATTGTGGCTTGTATGACCTGCCCGGTTTAGCCCCGGATGAAACGGTTTCCTTGTTTGTTCCATCCCGATCAAGTGTCTATTTCTTTCCTGTCTGAAGCGAGTGGGTTAAACGTTGGTGTTCAAGAAGCAGAGGTGTTTCCCAGGCAAGCGAAGGGCCTGGAAAGAGATGGGTGCCGCTTACAGGGTAGCGCAACTGCTTTAACTGTGGTTTCTTATGACCTACTGTGGCAGCTACTTATTAGCAGCTCTTTTGAGATCAAGTTGCTGCTTGGTTTTTAAAGAGAGGGTATCTCTGTGGGTTATTTGTTGCAAAGGAGTGTTATTTTCTAAGGTCACGTGTAGTACAGAGAATGGAAACGGCAGAGCAACAAAGGCTGTTCCCAAAGCTTTTTTGCTTTACCACCACGCCTTTTTTTTTCACTAGCTACAGATTAGAGATACAGATATAAACTGAATTCACCACAGCCTATTCCTGTTTCTACTTGATTCTGAGAATTCGGGTGGGTTGGGGTTTTTTGGTAAGTCGATGCGGCAAAAAAAACCCCACTCAAAATGAGGGTCTGCTCATTTGTAGCTTTCGTGTTGATGACTTGCAGCAACTGTACTTGCTGCCTTCGGATTCTGCTTTGGATAGTGCCAGGCTTGAGCGTCTCAAATCTCCTTGCTGTGCTGGGTCAGTAGGGGCAACACTCGCCGTGCGGCATTTTTGACCTTTTCTGCTTTTATTGCTACAGAGGCTACAGCCTGGAGGAATTGGAGCAGCACATTTCTCTGCTCGCTCCATGAGTACAATGATATTAAAGATGCTGGACAGATGCTGCTGGGCAAACTGGGTAAGGAAGGGGAAAACTGTTGATGAACAACTCAGTCAATGTTTTCATGTAGACAGAGAGAGAGAAGGTACTACGCCACGAAGGCAGAGCTTGTTTTAAAGATTCTTGAATTCTAGGGCTTTCATTGCCCAGCCACTTGTGCAGGCACAAACACTTCTGTCGTTATTTTCGCAGGATGTGTTTAGAACCGAACATGCGAAAGAATTGTCATCTACTGCTATTTTAGTCTGTGTTATGTACTGCCAAACTTTGTTCAGTCTTACCAATTTTTGTCAGTTTTGCTCTTCATATACTTTAAAAGAGTGTTGAGACAAGCAGAGAGCGCAGCTGCAAAACCTTAGGTTGGTTCCTTAGCTATGGGAGGTTCTGTGAGAGAGTTAGGGGCTACTGGGAGGAAAACACAACTTTTCTGACTGGTCTGATACTTCTGTAATGAAAATAGCCGTCTTTCTTTTCCAGCTGTTATCCGAGGGGTTACTACAAAGCAGCTCTACCCTGAATACATACGATCTGGAGCTTAGCGACTAGTATTGAACCTGAAGATTGCCCCGTCCTGCAAAGCTGACACTTACTGGGCCGTGACGGTTTGGTGTGGTATTGGTTCAGAACGGACAGAAGGTGGCCTCAGAAGCTGTGTGTGGAATTGCAACAGCGCGTGCATGAACAGCCTTATTTCCGAGCAGCTTTACAACGTGAAAGCTGTTGAATCTGTCAGCTGTGTCCTGCTTGTGGGAAAGGGATGTAGGACTTTGGATGATTTTGTCTCCTGTCTGATGGGACAGTATTTTTTTTTTTTTTTTCGTTTGTTGGAAAGGCCGTAATTCAGGTTGATGTGAAGACTCTTCCCGTGGAGACCTTGCTTCTCTCCAGCATCCAGGGGCTGTTTGGTTACTGAATAATAGAGGAAGCGAGGGCATGCAAACGTGCAATGTAATAGCTGCTTTGAAAGAAAAGAAAAAACCCTCGGAAGCAGCAAGGGAAGAAGGCTGAATTTGTGGTGGCTTGGGGGTTGGTTTTGTTTTATGATCACATCTGGGTGAGTCTGGGTATTCTGCATTTTTGTACTTAACTGCTCGGGTAGCTAGAGGTTCTGTATCATTTCTGTGGTGAATGGCAAAAGGTGAAGTTGTATTGAACTGTCCTGTCTGAATAAAGCAGCTGTCACATTTCTCAGGAATTCACTTATTGAAGAGCCTATAAAACAGCGCGTGAACCTGGGAGCAAATTCTTAACCTCTAATCTGAGACAACTGGAACATCTATTACTCAAATGTTTTCTGAGGACTCTCAATGGTGACGGTGTGGCAGCGCTACCCAGTAATGGGTAGGTGCCGAATTACCTTTACTGCTACAGAGGCTACAGCCTGGAGGAACTGGAGCAGCACATTTCGTTCTTGCGGCTAAAACAGGAACAGTCAAAAGTAAGGAGGAAGCGAGTGGTGCGGCAGAGCGGTAATAAGGGGAGCAGCGGCGATGATGAAAATGCTATCGGCAGACGCGTTACAGAGGGGTGGAGGAGAGTGCGCTTGGAAAGTATGAAAGAGGGAGCGCACGCGTTTCCCGTGATATTACAAGATAGACACCCAGGCCAGTATCAGGCATTTCACTGGGAAATGATTAAGGAACTACGGAAAACTGTCACGCAAAATGCACTATATTCTCCTTTTACACAAATTTTGTTAGAGAACGTGATGATGGGTCCGCAGCTAGTGACTCTGCTAGAATGGATCCGTGACAAAGTGCTGGACTTTCCACCTGATGGCACCTGGAAAATTCCTGCCTGGCAAGCGGTCGGCAGGCGATTGTGTGATGCTGCCGTGGAGGGGGACTCTGTGGCAGGCATGTGTTTAGCGCCTTGCTGGCAAATTCTGACTCCTCTTTTGCCAAGCGTGGGCTAATTCTACTAACGGTGCTAAACCAGGGGAGGCTGTAAATCCCCCCGACAGCGCGGCTCTTCTCAACACACCGTCGACGACGGCGATTCCCTCCACACCTCCTCTGCCCCCAGAGCTCCTGTCACTGATTGCAGCGACCCTCACAGCACAGGACCGAGCGCGGGAACAGGACAACTCGGACAATGATTCCATTGACACCGATAAACCTTTGGACCCAGGTCCTATAGACCCGGAAGAGGAGCTAGACCTTTTTCCTCCTCCCCCTGATGCACTGGCTGTATGTTCGGGGAGGGTGAAAGGGGGTCTGAGGGATCGGTGGCAGGAATGCAGGCGGGAAGCGCTTAAGCGAGGGCATTTGGGAGGCGCCATGGCACGTTCACTATTTTGTCAGCCAAATCAACCTGCAGAGTGGCAGCCTGTGCAATACGAGGCTGTTAAAGGGTTAAGCAAAGCCGTGCGGGAAGGGGGGATCCATAACACATTTGCTGTGTCCCTTCTTGGAGTGATGGCAGAGCCTTATACACTCACACCATGTGATTATTGGAAGTCATTGCTTTGTGTGGTACGCACGCCGACGCAGTGCATGTGGTTATCTGGTTTTTGCGAGCTATGTGTAGTGGCCTCGATTGAAAAGCTTAATCGGGGAACTGCTGTGAACTGTGAGCCGTTGGCTGGAGAAAATAATTGTGCCGACCGATCCTGTGACTCAGGCAAGGCATCCCAGGGACAGCTATTTGCAGACGGAGGAGATGGCTACGAAGGCAGTCCGGGTAGGGGGATACGGGAGTCTGGGCGAGCCTCTAGTGCGTCCTTCGCCACGGTCTTGCAGGGTCCTAGAGAGTCATAGACTAACTTTATTGATCGGCTTCAGAATAGTTTGCAACAACAAGTCGAGCAGGAGGAAGCTCAAGGGTTGCTTTTAAAACAATTAGCTGTGATAATGCCAATGAAAAGTGAACATGGGCATCGCAGCCCTTGCACAGGCGCAACCCCAACACGTGTCAAATGGTTATAACCCAGAACTCACAGCAGACTGTAACTCCCAGGTTGAGTTCTGGAATGCAGCGTGACACGTTTTTGCTTCTCTAATCTCTTCTGTAAGAATAGTGCACGCTCTTAACTGGCTTCGTAAATAAGGCTGCTGGCTTGCTAAAGAAAGTAATGCTACAATACTATTTCTTATTTTTCCTGGCTTATTAACAGGTGTCGATTCTGTCCGTCGTATGTTGCTACAGAACCGAGTTGCTATTGATTTTTATTATTAGCGCAGGGACAAGGGTGTGGAGGCTTTGATAGGTTGCGTTACGTCAGTCTGAGTGACCACCATGAATCAATCCACAAAAGCATACAAAACTTAAAACAAAGATCCGCAGCAGAGCCAGGGGTGGGAGGCCTTTGGTCTCTTCTCACGGCTGGGAAACTTTGGGCCGTGGATCAAAAGTAGTCCAGGATTTATTATAATCGCCTTAACCCCCGTATTGATGTTTGCCTTACGTCTCCTATGCCTTTTTGTCCTGTATTCAGCGTTTAGCTGAGTGTGACATAAATCAGGTCACGGGCACCCAGCTACACACAACCTTTGCCTTGTCGCAATTCACAAGCAAAAAAGAGGAGGATAGAGAACGTCTGAAGAGATATACAGGAGAGGAAAATAGGGAATGGCTGACCTAACGAGAGATGAGAGAACAGCTAGGTATTGTGAAGGAGAGGAGGAAAGATGAACACGGTTATCTAGTGACAAATAGGTGTCTGCATGCGTGTAGCGGTACATAGCTATGCAACTGCGTGAATGATTTCTGCCCTGAGCCTGGTGGTACGTGCAGCTGTGGTTTGTGTCCGGGCTCAGACATGTAGATACGGGCTTCTCTGTTACGGTCAAGTCTCTCTGGCTGCATTAAAAAACAAAACCAAACCAAACCAAACCAAAACAAAAAACACAGTGACTTTAATAAGACTGCAACCTGATCGAATTCCAAGAAATGTGAGATAAGATGAACTTCTGAATTTGTTCATAAGTTGTAATGGAGTGCTACCTATATATGAATGCTAGAACATAGCTCTATTTCAGTGTGACCAGAATTTAGCATGCAACTGCATCAGCATATTGACAGAATACCTTTTGAGTTATTTCTTTTTTTCGTAACCTCTAAACTGGGAACAGCTCAAGGTGAAAAGAGACTGTTCAAATCCTCAGCTGTTGCCTCAGAAGGAATAACGTGTTCTTTGTGTACAGGTGAATTTAACACAGCTGAACATTTGTTTTGGGTTAGAAGTATCTGTCACACCTTCATCCCCACCACCACAACCTTTAAGGTCGGTGGGAAAAGCATTCTGTACCCTGTTGCAGCGGGGAAACTTCAGTTGAGCTGCAGTAGTTTGCGTACTTAACTGCAGCTCCTTTGGTGAAAATGAAGTTGTCGTAGAAGTTAGACTTTAACTTGAGTAACATACCCTTTGATACCTTGTAAGCGAGAAAGATTGTGTCCTGACAGCATGCTCTTTCCCACGCTTGTGCCTAGAGTTGTACTTGAAATCAGGTTGCGTGTTAAGTTTAAACCTAATCACACAGATATCTCAAAGTCCACAAAGATACATCACTGCTTAGGGGATTCTTGCAGTATAGCAGGTGCAAAACCCGTTCCAAAGTAACGATCTAGTGAAGCGTTTTCTTTCAGGAACACCATTTTCCCACTTCTCATAGATTATACACCATACAACGTAATATCTCTCCATAAAGCGTCTTGTGGCTAAACCGCATTCTGCAAACTTGTATTAGAAATAGATGCTTGCATTTTCACCTGCCGAAGTTCCCTAAGCTAAAGGATTGTGACCTAGGCATTGCTACGAAGCTCAAAGATCGTGACAACAGTGATGGAGAAGAGTGATTTAACACGTAGTTGATTTATGGTTCATACAGGACTATATCACACTACAAAACCGGTATGAATTCAGAGTTGTGGATGTACTGCATGTTCAGGTAATAGTTTCTCTACAATTTAAAAAAAAAGTGACTAAGCTATAAATACTGTATACTCTTATCTTTCCTTATTTTTTAAGCATTTTTTTATTTCCCTGTTTGTGTATAGTTTTCTATACCTATCTCTATATAAACAACCAACACAAAGCAACCAGAACATTTTGAGAAACTTTTATAGTTAACTTCTGCATTTAATTCCAGTAACAATCTAGAGGTGTCAATTCAGCTGTTTGCTTAGTTCCAAGTCTTCATTGTGTGCTCCCAGGTTCTTTGAAAAGCAGCAGTAACAGTCGAGCAGTTATTTAAAGTGAAACTTTGCTCTACGCAACTTCCACTTCCATGCCTTAGAATGGAGGCACAGCGGAACACTCACCCAAGGGCAAGATTTCAAGAGCTCTTAAGTAGGTTTTATCTTTTCATTTTAGGAGAGAAAATGTTTCTTAACAGCTTACGTACAGAATTTACAAGTTAAACACAATTTCTCATGCTCGTTTATTTGATTAGAAGTTTCTGAAAAATATTTTCATAAAACTTCCATAGCTTATTGCATGTTCTTGTAAATAATCATAAACCTGTATGTTGACCTCTGTAGGAAATGCACCGATAACAAGTTTAACATTTTGTGAACCCGACTGAAATGTACGAACGTACACATAAAAGAAGGCTAAAACTGGTAATTAAGTCATGAGACAGAAAACAAAAGAAAAAGGATGACAACTCCATAACATGGTAAAGCAACCTTTTACCAAAAAAAAAAACCCAAAAACCCAGCAAAGAAACAAAACCAAAAACCACAAACAGGGGTGAATTGTAGAGAACAGAGACAGTGGGTTGTTTTGACATTGATAACGTGCAGCTGAGAACCTGCAGCAAAGAGTCACATAACTTTGAGGGAGCACGAGAAGAAACCAGCATGAGACAGAAAGAAAGGAGGGATGTGATCTCACCTGTAGAAGGCAAGTGAACAGCAGAGAGTGGCCTGTCGCAGCACTCTCCAAAGGAGCCAGCTGCAGCCAGGTCTTTTACCATCACACTCTCCATGGCAGTCCCTCTGCTGCCTTCTAGTCTCGCCTCATCCAGGGCACGCTCACCCTCTCTGCTTCTTCCTCGGCTGCCCAACCGCTTCACAGAACCAGCCACAGCTGCACCTTGTCTACACCAGCCAACCCACCGCCCCTGAAGCCAGCCCACAGCTGTACATTGTCAGTGCTGATTAACCCAGCTTCGTTCCTCTGCAGTAGCCTACAGTGCACAGTGCTAAGGAATGTGTTGTACGAACCTTCCGGGCTGTTCCGCGTCGATTCACAGTCAGTTACAAAAACTGAACGACATGTCACAGGGCTTACAGCAGGAACTATTGGGAGATTGGTTGCGGAATCTTTTCAAGTCTCGGGGAACCACCAGATGGTTGCAGGACTTCACAACACGCGGAGGAATATTGCTATTGGTAATTGTAGTTTTATTGACCATTATTCCCTGTATGCCGAACTGTGTAAGACCTATGATTCAAAAGTAGTTTAACCTCTAATGTTGTTTCTGTTCAAAATAAAGACGGGGGAAGTGTAGAGAGCTTTATGGCCAGTGCTGGAGGCCACGATGCCTGTGAAGCGCCTTGAAGGCTAAAGAAGAGAGAAAGTACGATAAGGTTGGCTGAACGCCTGGAAGGAAGACGGGATATGAAGCAAGGCCAGAGCGGATGCGCGATGCCACATCTCGGCGGCTGGCTGGCTGAGAACATGAAACCCGCAGAGATAAGAAAGAAGAGAGAAAAAAAACGCAAGAAGTTCAGTGCATTTGCAGCTTAGTAATTGACCAATTATACGTGGCCAAGAAGTGCGTGAACAGTATTGATTAACCAAGGATATTTTAGTATGGGGCGCGTGAACAGCAAACGAGGATATTATAAGCGTGGGTTCTGGACTAATAAAAGGTCTTCTGGTCGAACTCAGGAGTCCACGTCATCATCTCCGCAGGCCACATGCTCCTCCTTCTCGTCTGCCATTGCACGGACCTGCAAGGCCACACAATAAAAGTCAAAACAGCGTTCATGGTGCATTCACTCCTGCCTGTGTTTGTCTAAAGCAGCTGTGATGCTGCCCCTGGTGTTACCTGTTCAGAGAGCTGCTGCACCTGCTGCTGCCAAATGCTCCACACCTTCACTTTCTCTACATACTGCTCTCTTTCTGCCTGGAGCTGGTGAACGGACTCCGAGAGCTGTTCAAAACAAAATTAAACACAAAGAAAATCGTATTGGCTAAATAAATTTGGCAGTGACCGCTTCAGGGATAAAGCCTGAAGAAACCAGTGTTAACACAAAGCTCAGGCTGCATTCTTCTGCCACACAAGTTTCTTTACAGACATGAAGATTTGAATGTCATTTCGTACAACCCCTGAGCAACCTGGGTTTCCAGGCCTGCCTTCTCCTCCAGTGCCACCTGCAACTGCTGCTTTGCATCCAGACTCCCTGCCTGATTTGACAACTGCCAAGAAAAATCAAAAAGTTATGGCAAAATGTTAACACTCCACTTCTGCATAGCCTTTCCCCTGACAGTAACCTGCCACTTATGATCCATGTTGCAACCCTAAAGTGCTCCGACTCACGGTGATGTCCAATGGAAAAAAAAAAAAAAAAAGAAAAAAAGAGGGGGGAAAGGAGATTTCTGTGTTTCACAGCCAAGAAAGCTGAAGTGGCTGAGACGGGAAGGGTCTGCCTCGCGTTAAGACACCAATGGCAGCAGAAGCTCATGCCAACAATCAGCTTTTCTGCCCTATTAGCGCCAAGTGAGCTTCTGAACAGCATTCTCCTGACGCAGGATTTTTACAAGACGGCAACTGGAAAAAGAAATCTGTCATGACATATTGCAATTAAATATTAGTTTTCAAATGATTTCTGAAACCCCAGGCACAACGGTCCACATAACAGCCAATCAGATCAAAATGTATCTCTCCGTGCCAAGAAAACGAGAGCGGGGAAAAAACTGGGAAAACAAGAAGGAACATAATTCTCCTTTTTCAGAACAGGACTAAAACTGCAGATGCAGGTAGGCCTGCACTGCAAGACCAAATGCCAGCTCAGCAACAGCACTGGACCACCCATCTTCACCTCACCCTCCAGTGTGAAACCAGCCTCTTTCTCTGAGATCTAACTTAAACTGAGCTTACGAGCATTCACTGAAAATAATCCCCGTGACAAGAGCAAAACCCCAATCAAAATACATGCTTTCTGGTGCTAGACAGGCACACCCAGCACCCTCAGAGCTAACAGTATGTCACGTCACTCGGGTTCTACCGGTACGCAACCTACACGTACAAGGTCCAGCTGGAGGGACTTTCAGCTTTTCACTCTGTCTGCTGGACAGAACGGCTGCTGTATTATCACACAAAAAAAGGAGAAAAGGAATACCAAAGGCAAATCGGAGTGAACTCTGTTCCGTCTTGCGGGTTTCACTGCATCTACCTGGTACCGCTGGTGATTACTATAGTTACGTTTATTGATAAAAGACGCACAGATATGTAGTAAATACGAGTTACTTTATGACAACTGAACTGAAACAATGGTAGGAAAATAAGCTACCAAAAAGAAGCAAGTGAAACGAAAATCAGAGCTTTGCCACAGCAACAGCGGAAGACAACTCTGGGCTACCAAATTTGACTTCCCTGAGCTTCTATCCCAATTTGATCAAGCCTTACATTTAAATAAACTGCCCAAAAAGCATTTTTTTAAAAAGGCTGGGGTTTTATGTTTGTGCCTGAACACGTTTCTGTGGCTTATTGGCATAGTTCCTGCCCTTTCCTCTTCAGAAGCCTGGCAACATGAAGACGCTAAAGCCTGTAAATGCTTGACTCAAAGGATCTGACTTCCTGCCCAAACCTATTTAAACCCAGCACTGGAACTTGCCAGACTGTGCATCCCCTGCGCAAGTTTCATTGCCTGTTGTAAAACGGGTTGGCAGGAGTAACTAGACAGCTTCCTCAGGGCAGCTGTTCAGAAAAACCAAAGAGCAAGGAGGTAGCAAATGAGCTGGGACAAAGACCGAGGCACTCACATTCTCTGGAGGCTGCTGGTCATCGCCCGTGGGAGTCTCGGGCCGACCGTCGTCTTTAGTTTTGCGTTTTTTCTTAGCTCCTGCAGCTGCTCCAGGGCTCTTCTTCTGCTGATACTCCTTCAGCTGTGAAAAATAATAATAATAATGATCTGAAATCCAAACAGAATATGCCTTCCGTGAGAATGATGTCAACCCCCCAGCCCCAACTCCACTGGCTAAAAAGACCAAGAGAAATGCTCTTCAATGAGTTTGTCGCTCCGGCGGAAGAAAAATAAAAATCAAAACACGTCCAGAAAAGGCTAACCTAAGATCTAATGCGATGAGTGTTCAACTTTTGTATACAGCTAAGAGTTTTTGGGAAACGACTTGATACTCCATCCTGCAACTACAAGGAGATGAAAAGAAGTATCTCGGGGTGGGGTTTTTTTAGGGTTCTAACTAAGAGCATTAAGGAAAAATGAATAAAGGGCAATTAAATCTGAATGTCAAGTGAAACATCAACACCTGACAGTAAGGTCTCCCACTCTGTGAAACACTTTGAGGAGGAAAATTACAATCCTCACAGACAAACGCCACGTTAATACAAGCAGCGTAGTCACTGTGAACTAAGGGGAGAAGCAACCTACAACGGATTTTTCAATCGCACCCGCTTCACCCCGGAGAAGCTAGTCTGATAAGCCGTTCGCTTGAATTCGGCTGGGTCTTCCGAGCCGAATCGTTCGTGCTCCAGCAGGGTGAAGCCCCCAGGCAAGCGAGCCCCAGGCAGTTCGGTCAACTGCCCGTTTCCGCAGCCCGCCCTCCGCCCCCCCGCCGGGCCGGGCCGGGCCGGGCCGCGCCTCGGCCTCCAGGTGGGGAAAGAAGGACCCGTTATTGGCAGAACTCCAAAATGGAAGCCCGAACCGCTCCAGGACACTTTCCCCTCGCAAGGACTTTCACATACGCCGCCCACGCCGCGGCCGGGGAAATAAGTAACATGAGACCAAAAAACCCCAAAAAAGGGTGTGGGGGAGGCCAGGGGGAGGGAAAACCGCCAAACCGAACCCGGCGGATCCACGGCACCGCCGCCCCTCACCTTCTCCTTGCCCGCCGCCAGCCAGCTCTGCCCGCTGCCGCCCGCCACGGCCGCCCCGCGCCTGGGCCGCCTTAGCTTCGCCCACCAGCGGCGCCAGCAGCCAGGGCCCGCCCAGCCTGCGCTGCCGCCCTGGAGGCCCGGCCCATCGCCGTGCCGCGACGTGCCCGGCCCACCGCCGGGCCCCGCCTCGTGGCCGGGCTCCACCGGCTCGGGCTCGTCGGCGGGCCGCGGCTCGCGGCCGGGGTCCACCGGCTCGGGCTCGCCGCCAGGCTGCGGCGGCTCGGGCTCGCGGTCGGGCTGCGGCGGCTCGGGCTCGCCGCCGGGCTGCGGCCCATGTCCGTGCCCCGCCGGGCCCGGCAACTCTGCTTTTGCCTCCTTCTCCTCAGGAGCAGGTGCCACCTTGCAGTGCCTGCTCCCCATGTTGGAGCCCGCACCGCCCGCTGCTCGGGTGACAGCCCGCACCGCCCGCTGCTCGGGTGACAGCCCGCACCGTCCGCTGCTCGGGTGACACCTGGCTGCCCGGCGTGCCCCACCCAGAGCTCACCTGCAGCTTCCCGGAGACGTTTGTTCCCCGGCGCTGACGGCACAGTGGGCCCTGTCGCTGGGAGACTCCACTTCCCAGCGTGCCCCGCGGCGCGCCCGCGCCTGCCGCTCCCGGCCGGCCCCGCGCGCACCCGGCCGGCCCGGCGGGAGGCGGCAGCCCTGGCCGAGCGGGTCCCGCCGAGCGCGGGTCGCAGCGCGCCCGCCCCGCCGCGGCCCGGGCCCGGCCGGTAGGAGCCGGGTCCCCGTGTTACAGATTTGCTAACGGTTACAATTAACTAACCTTATTTGATTTTATAAAATCATTTTCATAGAACTGTAGAGGAATAAGAAATATATTTTAGTGGAACTAGCAGCTGCACCACACAAGCTGCTGTGGAATCCTCTGTACAGCCCTGTACCACGGCCAAGGACTGAGAGCAACCGAATGAAACAACTCGTAGCTACCTGCCAAGAAACCGTGAACTTTAATAATAGTGATATAAAGAAATGGCATGGAATGGGGACAATCAGTTACGGGTAAATATATTTACACAAAGAATGTAGGTCTAGTAATTAGGACTCACTCACGCACCCGGCCGTCCATAAAGAAGTGTCCGCTTATCTCCCTCACATCGGGGTCGGCAAGTTTTTCATTCCGAGATTTCGGTACCAGCCGCTCCCCGCCCCCGCCGCGGGCCGTGCCTGCGCTGAGGCGGCGCGGCCCGGCCCCTGACGCGGCGCCGCTCTGCTCTGCCAGGGCCTCCGGTGGCGGCCGGCGGAGCGGCGCGGCCGGCTGCAGGTCCGCGGTGAGGCCCTGCGCGGGCTGGGGGGAGCGGGCCCTGCTCCAGGGCTGCCCCGGCCGCCGTCTGTGGCACGGCCCGGCCCGGCCCGGCCCGGCACGGCACGGCACGGCCCGGCCCGGCCCGGCACGGCCGGGGGTGTGTTTTCTTGGGGCGGAGCTGCCGGCCTCGCCCCCCGGCGCTGCCTCGTCCTGGCAGCGCCTCTGAACACCGAAATTGTGGGGGTTACGGTCTTATTGTCACCTGACGCTGTAAATCTACAAAACGCCGTAGAATATGATGGGGGGTGGGGCAACGTTACAGAAACCCATCAGTCTTTTACCTGAGCTTCCCCCCTCCCTGCCCAGGAGACACGTTTTCCCTTTTTTCTCCTCTTTTATCCACTGACAGACACATCAGAGGATTTTCTGGTTAGTGCCCCCCAGCACCGCAGCATCTTCCCCTGGGCTGAGGTAGCGTGAAATGTCTCCTGTGCTCTACAGATGCCCCCTCCCGCGTCCTGCCGACCTAATGGAACCAGCCAAGAAGCCCTGCAGTATGAAATCGAAGAGCTGAAGCAGAAAGACCTTGCTCTAGACCAGGAAACTGCACAATTCTTGTCCGAGTACGTCCTTGGCGAGCTCAGTGTCCGCTGTGATGCCTCAGTTGGTTTTGTTTAAAAAAAAAAATACGGTCTAGGGCTTAGAGCTAAAAGCCGTCCTCTTACGCCACTGCTTTTATCATGGCGTTGTGCAACGTTGATTACAGCGTTGTTTTGATTTATGGGACCCGTTAAGGGAGAATTCTTTCCACTTTATTTGGTAAAGCAAACCCAGGTTTCACTAGGAGCTGGGATAGGAGCATTTTAACTTTACCCCAGGTGTTGCTGAGGCAATTACCTGTGAACTGGGAATGAATGGTTTTAACCGTCGTGATGCTATGACACATCATGCTACCAGAAGGCCTTGTTCATGTGAGAATTAAAATTGAGATTGTGGCTTGTATGACCTGCCCGGTTTAGCCCCGGATGAAACGGTTTCCTTATTTGTTCCATCCCGATCAAGTGTCTATTTCTTTCCTGTCTGAATCGAGTGGGTTAAACGTTTGTGGTCAAGAAGCAGAGGTGTTTCCCAGGCAAGCGAAGGGCCTGGAAAGAGATGGGTGCCGCTTACAGGGTAGCGCAACTGCTTTAACTGTGGTTGCTTATGACCTACTGTGGCAGCTGCTTATTAGCAGCTCTTTTGAGATCAAGTTGCTGCTTGGTTTTTAAAGAGAGGGTATCTCTGTGGGTTATTTGTTGCAAAGGAGTGTTATTTTCTAAGGTCACGTGTAGTACAGAGAATGGAAACGGCAGAGCAACAAAGGCTGTTCCCAAAGCTTTTTTGCTTTACCACCACGCCTTTTTTTTTCACTAGCTACAGATTAGAGATACAGATACAAACTGAATTCACCACAGCCTATTCCTGTTTCTACTTGATTCTGAGAATTCAGGTGGGTTGGGGTTTTTTTGTAAGTCGATGCGGCAAAAAAAAACCCACTCAAAATGAGGGTCTACTTATTTGTAGCTTTCGTGTTGATGACTTGCAGCAACTGTACTTGCTGCCTTCGGATTCTGCTTTGGATAGTGCCAGGCTTGAGCGTCTCAAATCTCCTTGCTGTGCTGGGTCAGTAGGGGCAACACTCGCCGTGCGGCATTTTTGACCTTTTCTGCTTTTATTGCTACAGAGGCTACAGCCTGGAGGAATTGGAGCAGCACATTTCTCTGCTCGCTCCATGAGTACAATGATATTAAAGATGCTGGGCAGATGCTGCTGGGCAAACTGGGTAAGGAAGGGGAAAAGTGTTGATGAACAACTCAGTCAATGTTTTCATGTAGACAGAGAGAGAGAAGGTACTACGCCACGAAGGCAGAGCTTGTTTTAAAGATTCTTGAATTCTAGGGCTTTCATTGCCCAGCCACTTGTGCAGGCACAAACACTTCTGTCGTTATTTTCGCAGGATGTGTTTAGAACCGAACATGCGAAAGAATTGTCATCTACTGCTATTTTAGTCTGTGTTATGTACTGCCAAACTTTGTTCAGTCTTACCAATTTTTGTCAGTTTTGCTCTTCATATACTTTAAAAGAGTGTTGAGACAAGCAGAGAGCGCAGCTGCAAAACCTTAGGTTGGTTCCTTAGCTATGGGAGGTTCTGTGAGAGAGTTAGGGGCTACTGGGAGGAAAACACAACTTTTCTGACTGGTCTGATACTTCTGTAATGAAAATAGCCGTCTTTCTTTTCCAGCTGTTATCCGAGGGGTTACTACAAAGCAGCTCTACCCTGAATACATACGATCTGGAGCTTAGCGACTAGTATTGAACCTGAAGATTGCCCCGTCCTGCAAAGCTGACACTTACTGGGCCGTGACGGTTTGGTGTGGTATTGGTTCAGAACGGACAGAAGGTGGCCTCAGAAGCTGTGTGTGGAATTGCAACAGCGCGTGCATGAACAGCCTTATTTCCGAGCAGCTTTACAACGTGAAAGCTGTTGAATCTGTCAGCTGTGTCCTGCTTGTGGGAAAGGGATGTAGGACTTTGGATGATTTTGTCTCCTGTCTGATGGGACAGTATTTTTTTTTTTTCGTTTGTTGGAAAGGCCGTAATTCAGGTTGATGTGAAGACTCTTCCCGTGGAGACCTTGCTTCTCTCCAGCATCCAGGGGCTGTTTGGTTACTGAATAATAGAGGAAGCGAGGGCATGCAAACGTGCAATGTAATAGCTGCTTTGAAAGAAAAGAAAAAACCCTCGGAAGCAGCAAGGGAAGAAGGCTGAATTTGTGGTGGCTTGGGGGTTGGTTTTGTTTTATGATCACATCTGGGTGAGTCTGGGTATTCTGCATTTTTGTACTTAACTGCTCGGGTAGCTAGAGGTTCTGTATCATTTCTGTGGTGAATGGCAAAAGGTGAAGTTGTATTGAACTGTCCTGTCTGAATAAAGCAGCTGTCACATTTCTCAGGAATTCACTTATTGAAGAGCCTATAAAACAGCGCGTGAACCTGGGAGCAAATTCTTAACCTCTGATCTGAGACAACTGGAACATCTATTACTCAAATGTTTTCTGAGGACTCTCAATGGTGACGGTGTGGCAGCGCTACCCAGTAATGGGTAGGTGCCGAATTACCTTTACTGCTACAGAGGCTACAGCCTGGAGGAACTGGAGCAGCACATTTCGTTCTTGCGGCTAAAACAGGAACAGTCAAAAGTAAGGAGGAAGCGAGTGGTGCGGCAGAGCGGTAATAAGGGGAGCAGCGGCGATGATGAAAATGCTATCGGCAGACGCGTTACAGAGGGGTGGAGGAGAGTGCGCTTGGAAAGTATGAAAGAGGGAGCGCACGCGTTTCCCGTGATATTACAAGATAGACACCCAGGCCAGTATCAGGCATTTCACTGGGAAATGATTAAGGAACTACGGAAAACTGTCACGCAAAATGCACTATATTCTCCTTTTACACAAATTTTGTTAGAGAACGTGATGATGGGTCCGCAGCTAGTGACTCTGCTAGAATGGATCCGTGACAAAGTGCTGGACTTTCCACCTGATGGCACCTGGAAAATTCCTGCCTGGCAAGCAGTCGGCAGGCGATTGTGTGATGCTGCTGTGGAGGGGGACTCTGTGGCAGGCATGTGTTTAGCGCCTTGCTGGCAAATTCTGACTCCTCTTTTGCCAAGCGTGGGCTAATTCTACTAACGGTGCTAAACCAGGGGAGGCTGTAAATCCCCCCGACAGCGCGGCTCTTCTCAACACACCGCCAGCGATGGCGATTCCCTCCACACCTCCTCTGCCCCCAGAGCTCCTGTCACTGATTGCAGCGACCCTCACAGCACAGGACCGAGCGCGGGAACAGGACAACTCGGACAATGATTCCATTGACACCGATAAACCTTTGGACCCAGGTCCTATAGACCCGGAAGAGGAGCTAGACCTTTTTCCTCCTCCCCCTGATGCACTGGCTGTATGTTCGGGGAGGGTGAAAGGGGGTCTGAGGGATCGGTGGCAGGAATGCAGGCGGGAAGCGCTTAAGCGAGGGCATTTGGGAGGCGCCATGGCACGTTCACTATTTTGTCAGCCAAATCAACCTGCAGAGTGGCAGCCTGTGCAATACGAGGCTGTTAAAGGGTTAAGCAAAGCCGTGCGGGAAGGGGGGATCCATAACACATTTGCTGTGTCCCTTCTTGGAGTGATGGCAGAGCCTTATACACTCACACCATGTGATTATTGGAAGTCATTGCTTTGTGTGGTACGCACACCGACGCAGTGCATGTGGTTATCTGGTTTTTGCGAGCTATGTGTAGTGGCCTCGATTGAAAAGCTTAATCGGGGAACTGCTGTGAACTGTGAGCCGTTGGCTGGAGAAAATAATTGTGCCGACCGATCCTGTGACTCAGGCAAGGCATCCCAGGGACAGCTATTTGCAGACGGAGGAGATGGCTACGAAGGCAGTCCGGGTAGGGGGATACGGGAGTCTGGGCGAGCCTCTAGTGCGTCCTTCGCCACGGTCTTGCAGGGTCCTAGAGAGTCATAGACTAACTTTATTGATCGGCTTCAGAATAGTTTGCAACAACAAGTCGAGCATGAGGAAGCTCAAGGGTTGCTTTTAAAACAATTAGCTGTGATAATGCCAATGAAAAGTGAACATGGGCATCGCAGCCCTTGCACAGGCGCAACCCCAACACGTGTCAAATGGTTATAACCCAGAACTCACAGCAGACTGTAACTCCCAGGTTGAGTTCTGGAATGCAGCGTGACACGTTTTTGCTTCTCTAATCTCTTCTGTAAGAATAGTGCACGCTCTTAACTGGCTTCGTAAATAAGGCTGCTGGCTTGCTAAAGAAAGTAATGCTACAATACTATTTCTTATTTTTCCTGGCTTATTAACAGGTGTCGATTCTGTCCGTCGTATGTTGCTACAGAACCGAGTTGCTATTGATTTTTATTATTAGCGCAGGGACAAGGGTGTGAAGGCTTTGATAGGTTGCGTTACGTCAGTCTGAGTGACCACCATGAATCAATCCACAAAAGCATACAAAACTTAAAACAAAGATCCGCAGCAGAGCCAGGGGTGGGAGGCCTTTGGTCTCTTCTCACGGCTGGGAAACTTTGGGCCGTGGATCAAAAGTAGTCCAGGATTTATTATAATCGCCTTAACCCCCGTATTGATGTTTGCCTTACGTCTCCTATGCCTTTTTGTCCTGTATTCAGCGTTTAGCTGAGTGTGACATAAATCAGGTCACGGGCACCCAGCTACACACAACCTTTGCCTTGTCGCAATTCACAAGCAAAAAAGAGGAGGATAGAGAACGTCTGAAGAGATATACAGGAGAGGAAAATAGGGAATGGCTGACCTAACGAGAGATGAGAGAACAGCTAGGTATTGTGAAGGAGAGGAGGAAAGACGAACACGGTTATCTAGTGACAAATAGGTGTCTGCATGCGTGTAGCGGTACATAGCTATGCAACTGCGTGAATGATTTCTGCCCTGAGCCTGGTGGTACGTGCAGCTGTGGTTTGTGTCCGGGCTCAGAGATGTCAATACGGGCTTCTCTGTTACGGTCAAGTGTCTCTGGTTGCATTAAAAAACAAAACCAAACCAAACCAAAACAAAACAAAAAACACAGTGACTTTAATAAGACTGCAACCTGATCGAATTCCAAGAAATGTGAGATAAGATGAACTTCTGAATTTTGTTCATAAGCTGTAATGGAGTGCTACCTATATATGAATGCTAGAACATAGCTCTATTTCAGTGTGACCAGATTTAGCATGCAACTGCATCAGCATATTGACAGAATACCTTTTGAGTTATTTCTTTTTTTCATAACCTCTAAACTGGGAACAGCTCAAGGTGAAAAGAGACTGTTCAAATCCTCAGCTGTTGCCTCAGAAGGAATAACGTGTTCTTTGTGTACAGGTGAATTTAACACAGCTGAACATTTGTTTTGGGTTAGAAGTATCTGTCACACCTTCATCCCCACCACCACAACCTTTAAGGTCGGTGGGAAAAGCATTCTGTACTCTGTTGCAGCGGGGAAACTTCAGTTGAGCTGCAGTAGTTTGCGTACGTAACTGCAGCTCCTTTGGTGAAAATGAAGTTGTCGTAGAAGTTAGACTTTAACTTGAGTAACATACCCTTTGATACCTTGTAAGCGAGAAAGATTGTGTCCTGACAGCATGCTCTTTCCCACGCTTGTGCCTAGAGTTGTACTTGAAATCAGTTTGCGTGTTAAGTTTAAACCTAATCACACAGATATCTCAAAGTCCACAAAGATACATCACTGCTTAGGGGATTCTTGCGGTATAGCAAGTGCAAAACCCGTTCCAAAGTAACGATCTAGTGAAGCGTTTTCTTTCAGGAACACCATTTTCCCACTTCTCATAGATTATACACCATACAACGTAATATCTCTCCATAAAGTGTCTTGTGGCTAAACCGCATTCTGCAAACTTGTATTAGAAATAGATGTTTGCACTTTCACCTGCCGAAGTTCCCTAAGCTAAAGGATTGCGACCTAGGCAATGCTACGAAGCTCAAAGATCGTGACAACAGTGATGGAGAAGAGTGATTTAACACGTAGTTGATTTATGGTTCATACAGGACTATATCACACTACAAAACCGGTATTAATTCAGAGTTGTGGATGTACTGCATGTTCAGGTAATAGTTTCTCTACAATTTAAAAAAAAAAAAAGTGACTAAGCTATAAATACCGTATACTCTTATCTTTCCCTATTTTTTAAGCATTTTTTTATTTCCCTGTTTGTGTATAGTTTTCTATACCTATCTAGATATAAACCACCAACACAAAGCAACCAGAACATTTTGAGAAACTTTTATAGTTAACTTCTGCATTTAATTCCAGTAACAATCTAGAGGTGTCCATTCAGCTGTTTGCTTAGTTCCAAGCCTTCATTGTGTGCTCCCAGGTTCTTTGAAAAGCAGCAATAACAGTCGAGCAGTTATTTAAAGTGAAACTTTGCTCTACGCAACTTCCACTTCCATGCTTTAGAATGGAGGCACAGCGGAACACTCACCCAAGGGCAAGATTTCAAGAGCTCTTAAGTAGGTTTTATCTTTTCATTTTAGGAGAGAAAATGTTTCTTAACAGCTTACATACAGAATTTACAAGTTAAACACAATTTCTCATGCTCGTTTATTTGATTAGAAGTTTCTGAAAAATATTTTCATAACACTTCCATAGCTTATTGCATGTTCTTGTAAATAATCATAAACCTGTATGTTGACCTCTGTAGGAAATGCACCGATAACAAGTTTAACATTTTGTGAACCCGACTGAAATGTACGAACGTACACATAAAAGAAGGCTAAAACTGGTAATTAAGTCATGAGACAGAAAACAAAAGAAAAAGGATGACAACTCCATAACATGGTAAAGCAACCTTTTACCAAAAAAAAAACCCAAAAACCCAGCAAAGAAACAAAACCAAAAACCACAAACAGGGGTGAATTGTAGAGAACAGAGACAGTGGGTTGTTTTGACATTGATAACGTGCAGCTGA
Source organism: Falco biarmicus (assembly GCF_023638135.1). NCBI lineage: Eukaryota > Metazoa > Chordata > Aves > Falconiformes > Falconidae > Falco > Falco biarmicus. The sequence continues at coordinate 15,285,106 of NC_079296.1, forward strand.
GAACCTGCAGCAAAGAGTCACATAACTTTGAGGGAGCACGAGAAGAAACCAGCATGAGACAGAAAGAAAGGAGGGATGTGATCTCACCTGTAGAAGGCAAGTGAACAGCAGAGAGTGGCCTGTCGCAGCACTCTCCAAAGGAGCCAGCTGCAGCCAGGTCTTTTACCATCACACTCTCCATGGCAGTCCCTCTGCTGCCTTCTAGTCTCGCCTCATCCAGGGCACGCTCACCCTCTCTGCTTCTTCCTCGGCTGCCCAACCGCTTCACAGAACCAGCCACAGCTGCACCTTGTCTACACCAGCCAACCCACCGCCCCTGAAGCCAGCCCACAGCTGTACATTGTCAGTGCTGATTAACCCAGCTTCGTTCCTCTGCAGTAGCCTACAGTGCACAGCGCTAAGGAATGTGTTGTACGAACCTTCCGGGCTGTTCCGCGTCGATTCACAGTCAGTTACAAAAACTGAACGACATGTCACAGGGCTTACGGCAGGAACTATTGGGAGATTGGTTGCGGAATCTTTTCAAGTCTCGGGGAACCACCAGATGGTTGCAGGACTTCACAACACGCGGAGGAATATTGCTATTGGTAATTGTAGTTTTATTGACCATTTTTCCCTGTATGCCGAACTGTGTAAGACCTATGATTCAAAAGTAGTTTAACCTCTAATGTTGTTTCTGTTCAAAATAAAGACGGGGGAAGTGTAGAGAGCTTTATGGCCAGTGCTGGAGGCCACGATGCCTGTGAAGGGCCTTGAAGGCTAAAGAAGAGAGAAAGTACGATAAGGTTGGCTGAACGCCTGGAAGGAAGACGGGGTATGAAGCAAGGCCAGAGCGGATGCGCGATGCCACATCTCGGTGGCTGGCTGGCTGAGAACATGAAACCCGCAGAGATAAGAAAGAAGAGAGAAAAAAAACGCAAGAAGTTCAGTGCATTTGCAGCTTAGTAATTGACCAATTATACGTGGCCAAGAAGTGCGTGAACAGTATTGATTAACCAAGGATATTTTAGTATGGGGCGCGTGAACAGCAAACGAGGATATTATAAGCGTGGGTTCTGGACTAATAAAAGGTCTTCTGGTCGAACTCAGGAGTCCACGTCATCATCTCCGCAGGCCACATGCTCCTCCTTCTCGTCTGCCATTGCACGGACCTGCAAGGCCACACAATAAAAGTCAAAACAGCGTTCATGGTGCATTCACTCCTGCCTGTGTTTGTCTAAAGCAGCTGTGATGCTGCCCCTGGTGTTACCTGTTCAGAGAGCTGCTGCACCTGCTCCTGCCAAATGCTCCACACCTTCACTTTCTCTACATACTGCTCTCTTTCTGCCTGGAGCTGGTGAACGGACTCCGAGAGCTGTTCAAAACAAAATTAAACACAAAGAAAATCGTATTGGCTAAATAAATTTGGCAGTGACCGCTTCAGGGATAAAGCCTGAAGAAACCAGTGTTAACACAAAGCTCAGGCTGCATTCTTCTGCCACACAAGTTTCTTTACAGACATGAAGATTTGAATGTCATTTCGTACAACCCCTGAGCAACCTGGGTTTCCAGGCCTGCCTTCTCCTCCAGTGCCACCTGCAACTGCTGCTTTGCATCCGGACTCCCTGCCTGATTTGACAACTGCCAACAAAAATCAAAAAGTCATGGCAAAATGTTAACACGCCACATCTGCATAGCCTTTCCCCTGACAGTAACCTGCCACTTATGATCCATGTTGCAACCCTAAAGTGCTCCGACTCACGGTGATGTCCAATGGGAAAAAAAAAAAAAAAAGAAAAAAAGAGGGAGGAAAGGAGATTTCTGTGTTTCACAGCCAAGAAAGCTGAAGTGGCTGAGACGGGAAGGGTCTGCCTCGCGTTAAGACACCAATGGCAGCAGAAGCTCATGCCAACAATCAGCTTTTCTGCCCTATTAGCGCCAAGTGAGCTTCTGAACAGCATTCTCCTGATGCAGGATTTTTACAAGACGGCAACTGGAAAAAGAAATCTGTCATGACATATTGCAATTAAAGATTAGTTTTCAAATGATTTCTGAAACCCCAGGCACAACGGTCCACATAACAGCCAATCAGATCAAAATGTATCTCTCCGTGCCAAGAAAACGAGAGCGGGGAAAAAACTGGGAAAACAAGAAGGAACATAATTCTCCTTTTTCAGAACAGGACTAAAACTGCAGATGCAGGTAGGCCTGCACTGCAAGACCAAATGCCAGCTCAGCAACAGCACTGGACCACCCATCTTCACCTCACCCTCCAGTGTGAAACCAGCCTCTTTCTCTGAGATCTAACTTAAACTGAGCTTACGAGCATTCACTGAAAATAATCCCCGTGACAAGAGCAAAACCCCAATCAAAATACATGCTTTCTGGTGCTAGACAGGCACACCCAGCACCCTCAGAGCTAACAGTATGTCACGTCACTCGGGTTCTACTGGTACGCAACCTACACGTACAAGGTCCAGCTGGAGGGACTTTCAGCTTTTCACTCTGTCTGCTGGACAGAACGGCTGCTGTATTATCACACAAAAAAAGGAGAAAAGGAATACCAAAGGCCAATCGGAGTGAACTCTGTTCCGTCTTGCGGGTTTCACTGCATCTACCTGGTACCGCTGGTGATTACTATAGTTACGTTTATTGATAAAAGACGCACAGATATGTAGTAAATACGAGTTACTTTATGACAACTGAACTGAAGCAATGGTAGGAAAATAAGCTACCAAAATGATGCAAGTGAAACGAAAATCAGAGCTTTGCCACAGCAACAGCGGAAGACAACTCTGGGCTACCAAATTTGACTTCCCTGAGCTTCTATCCCAATTTGATCAAGCCTTACATTTAAATAAACTGCCTGAAAAGAATTGGTTTAAAAAGGCTGGGGTTTTATGTTTGTGCCTGAACACGTTTCTGTGACTTATTGGCATAGTTCCTGCCCTTTCCTCTTCAGAAGCCTGGCAACATGAAGACGCTAAAGCCTGTAAATGCTTGACTCAAAGGATCTGACTTCCTGCCTAAACCTATTTAAACCCAGCACTGGAACTTGCCAGACTGTGCATCCCCTGCGCAAGTTTCATTGCCTGTTGTAAAACGGGTTGGCAGGAGTAACTAGACAGCTTCCTCAGGGCAGCTGTTCAGAAAAACCAAAGAGCAAGGAGGTAGCAAATGAGCTGGGACAAAGACCGAGGCACTCACATTCTCTGGAGGCTGCTGGTCATCGCCCGTGGGAGTCTCGGGCCGACCGTCGTCTTTAGTTTTGCGTTTTTTCTTAGCTCCTGCAGCTGCTCCAGGGCTCTTCTTCTGCTGATACTCCTTCAGCTGTGAAAAATAATAATAATAATGATCTGAAATCCAAACAGAATATGCCTTCCGTGAGAATGATGTCAACCCCCCAGCCCCAACTCCACTGGCTAAAAAGACCAAGAGAAATGCTCTTCAATGAGTTTGTCGCTCCGGCGGAAGAAAAATAAAAATCAAAACACGTCCAGAAAAGGCTAACCTAAGATCTAATGCGATGAGTGTTCAACTTTTGTATACAGCTAAGAGTTGCTGGGAAACGACTTGATACTCCATCCGGCAACTACAAGGAGATGAAAAGAAGTATCTTGGGGTGGAGTATTTTTAGGGTTCTAACTAAGAGCATTAAGGAAAAATGAATAAAGGGCAATTAAATCTGAATGTCAAGTGAAACATCAACACCTGACAGTAAGGTCTCCCACTCTGTGAAACACTTTGAGAAGGAACATTACAGTCCTTACAGACAAATGCCATGTTAATACAAGCAGCGTAGTCACTGTGAACTAAGGGGAGAAGCAACCTACAACGGATTTTTCAATCGCACCCGCTTCACCCAGGAGAAGCTAGTCTGATAAGCCATTCGCTTGAATTCGGCTGGGTCTTCCGAGCCGAATCGTTCGTGCTCCAGCAGGGTGAAGCCCCCAGGCAAGCGAGCCCCAGGCAGTTCGGTCAACTGCCCGTTTCCCCAGCCCGCAGCCCGCCCTCCGCCCCCCCGCCGGGCCGGGCCGGGCCGGGCCGCGCCTCGGCCTCCAGGTGGGGAAAGAAGGACCCGTTATTGGCAGAACTCCAAAACAGAAGCCCGAACCGCTCCAGGACACTTTCCCCTCGCAAGGACTTTCACATACGCCGCCCACGCCGCGGCCGGGGAACTAAGTAACATGAGACCAAAAAAACCCAAAAAAGGGTGTGGGGGAGGCCAGGGGGAGGGAAAACCGCCAAACCGAACCCGGCAGATCCACGGCACCGCCGCCCCTCACCTTCTCCTTGCCCGCCGCCAGCCAGCTCTGCCCGCTGCCGCCCGCCACGGCCGCCCCGCGCCTGGGCCGCCTTAGCTTCGCCCACCAGCGGCGCCAGCAGCCAGGGCCCGCCCAGCCTGCGCTGCCGCCCTGGAGGCCCGGCCCATCGCCGTGCCGCGACGTGCCCGGCCCACCGCCGGGCCCCGCCTCGTGGCCGGGCTCCACCGGCTCGGGCTCGTCGGCGGGCCGCGGCTCGTGGCCGGGCTCCACCGGCTCGGGCTCGCCGCCAGGCTGCGGCGGCTCGGGCTCGCGGTCGGGCTGCGGCGGCTCGGGCTCGCCGCCGGGCTGCGGCCCATGTCCGTGCCCCGCCGGGCCCGGCAACTCTGCTTTTGCCTCCTTCTCCTCAGGAGCAGGTGCCACCTTGCAGTGCCTGCTCCCCATGTTGGAGCCCGCACCGCCCGCTGCTCGGGTGACAGCCCGCACTGCCCGCTGCTCGGGTGACACCTGGCTGCCCGGCGTGCCCCACCCAGAGCTCACCTGCAGCTTCCCGGAGACGTTTGTTCCCCGGCGCTGACGGCACAGTGGGCCCTGTCGCTGGGAGACTCCACTTCCCAGCGTGCCCCGCGGCGCGCCCGCGCCTGCCGCTCCCGGCCGGCCCCGCGCGCACCCGGCCGGCCCGGCGGGAGGCGGCAGCCCTGGCCGAGCGGGTCCCGCCGAGCGCGGGTCGCAGCGCGCCCGCCCCGCCGCGGCCCGGGCCCGGCCGGTAGGAGCCGGGTCCCCGTGTTACAGATTTGCTAACGGTTACAATTAACTAACCTTATTTGATTTTATAAAATCATTTTCATAGAACTGTAGAGGAATAAGAAATATATTTTAGTGGAACTAGCAGCTGCACCACACAAGCTGCTGTGGAATCCTCTGTACAGCCCTGTACCACGGCCAAGGACTGAGAGCAACCGAATGAAACAACTCGTAGCTACCTGCCAAGAAACCGTGAACTTTAATAATAGTGATATAAAGAAATGGCATGGAATGGGGACAATCAGTTACGGGTAAATATATTTACACAAAGAATGTAGGTCTAGTAATTAGGACTCACTCACGCACCCGGCCGTCCATAAAGAAGTGTCCGCTTATCTCCCTCACATCGGGGTCGGCAAGTTTTTCATTCCGAGATTTCGGTACCAGCCGCTCCCCGCCCCCGCCGCGGGCCGTGCCTGCGCTGAGGCGGCGCGGCCCGGCCCCTGACGCGGCGCCGCTCTGCTCTGCCAGGGCCTCCGGTGGCGGCCGGCGGAGCGGCGCGGCCGGCTGCAGGTCCGCGGTGAGGCCCTGCGCGGGCTGGGGGGAGCGGGCCCTGCTCCAGGGCTGCCCCGGCCGCCGTCTGTGGCACGGCACGGCACGGCCCGGCCCGGCCCGGCACGGCCCGGCACGGCACGGCCGGGGGTGTGTTTTCTTGGGGCGGAGCTGCCGGCCTCGCCCCCCGGCGCTGCCTCGTCCTGGCAGCGCCTCTGAACACCGAAATTGTGGGGGTTACGGTCTTATTGTCACCTGACGCTGTAAATCTACAAAACGCCGTAGAATATGATGGGGGGCGGGGCAACGTTACAGAAACCCATCAGTCTTTTACCTGAGCTTCCCCCCTCCCTGCCCAGGAGACACGTTTTCCCTTTTTTCTCCTCTTTTATCCACTGACAGACACATCAGAGGATTTTCTGGTTAGTGCCCCCCAGCACCGCAGCATCTTCCCCTGGGCTGAGGTAGCGTGAAATGTCTCCTGTGCTCTACAGATGCCCCGTCCCGCGTCCTGCCGACCTAATGGAACCAGCCAAGAAGCCCTGCAGTATGAAATCGAAGAGTTGAAGCAGAAAGACCTTGCTCTAGACCAGGAAACTGCACAATTCTTGTCCGAGTACGTCCTTGGCGAGCTCAGTGTCCGCTGTGATGCCTCAGTTGGTTTTGTTTAAAAAAAAAAATACGGTCTAGGGCTTAGAGCTAAAAGCCGTCCTCTTACGCCACCGTTTTTATCGTGGTGTTGTGCAACGTTGATTACAGCGTTGTTTTGATTTATGGGACCCGTTAAGGGAGAATTCTTTCCACTTTATTTGGTAAAGCAAACCCAGGTTTCACTAGGAGCTGGGACAGGAGCATTTTAACTTTACCCCAGGTGTTGCTGAGGCAAATTACCTGTGAACTGGGAATGAATGGTTTTAACCGTCGTGATGCTATGACACATCATGCTACCAGAAGGCCTTGTTCATGTGAGAATTAAAATTGAGATTGTGGCTTGTATGACCTGCCCGGTTTAGCCCCGGATGAAACGGTTTCCTTGTTTGTTCCATCCCGATCAAGTGTCTACTTATTTCCTGTCTGAAGCGAGTGGGTTAAACGTTGGTGTTCAAGAAGCAGAGGTGTTTCCCAGGCAAGCGAAGGGCCTGGAAAGAGATGGGTGCCGCTTACAGGGTAGCGCAACTGCTTTAACTGTGGTTTCTTATGACCTACTGTGGCAGCTGCTTATTAGCAGCTCTTTTGAGATCAAGTTGCTGCTTGGTTTTTAAAGAGAGGGTATCTCTGTGGGTTATTTGTTGCAAAGGAGTGTTATTTTCTAAGGTCACGTGTAGTACAGAGAATGGAAACGGCAGAGCAACAAAGGCTGTTCCCAAAGCTTTTTTGCTTTACCACCACGCCTTTTTTTTTCACTAGCTACAGATTAGAGATACAGATATAAACTGAATTCACCACAGCCTATTCCTGTTCCTACTTGATTCTGAGAATTCGGGTGGGTTGGGGTTTTTTTGTAAGTCGATGCGGCAAAAAAACCCCCACTCAAAGTGAGGGTCTACTCATTTGTAGCTTTCGTGTTGATGACTTGCAGCAACTGTACTTGCTGCCTTCGGATTCTGCTTTGGATAGTGCCAGGCTTGAGCGTCTCAAATCTCCTTGCTGTGCTGGGTCAGTAGGGGCAACACTCGCCGTGCGGCATTTTTGACCTTTTCTGCTTTTATTGCTACAGAGGCTACAGCCTGGAGGAATTGGAGCAGCACATTTCTCTGCTCGCTCCATGAGTACAATGATATTAAAGATGCTGGGCAGATGCTGCTGGGCAAACTGGGTAAGGAAGGGGAAAACTGTTGATGAACAACTCAGTCAATGTTTTCATGTAGACAGAGAGAGAGAAGGTACTACGCCACGAAGGCAGAGCTTGTTTTAAAGATTCTTGAATTCTAGGGCTTTCATTGCCCAGCCACTTGTGCAGGCACAAACACTTCTGTCGTTATTTTCGCAGGATGTGTTTAGAACCGAACATGCGAAAGAATTGTCATCTACTGCTATTTTAGTCTGTGTTATGTACTGCCAAACTTTGTTCAGTCTTACCAATTTTTGTCAGTTTTGCTCTTCATATACTTTAAAAGAGTGTTGAGACAAGCAGAGAGCGCAGCTGCAAAACCTTAGGTTGGTTCCTTAGCTATGGGAGGTTCTGTGAGAGAGTTAGGGGCTACTGGGAGGAAAACACAACTTTTCTGACTGGTCTGATACTTCTGTAATGAAAATAGCCGTCTTTCTTTTCCAGCTGTTATCCGAGGGGTTACTACAAAGCAGCTCTACCCTGAATACATACGACCTGGAGCTTAGCGACTAGTATTGAACCTGAAGATTGCCCCGTCCTGCAAAGCTGACACTTACTGGGCCGTGACGGTTTGGTGTGGTATTGGTTCAGAACGGACAGAAGGTGGCCTCAGAAGCTGTGTGTGGAATTGCAACAGCGCGTGCATGAACAGCCTTATTTCCGAGCAGCTTTACAACGTGAAAGCTGTTGAATCTGTCAGCTGTGTCCTGCTTGTGGGAAAGGGATGTAGGACTTTGGATGATTTTGTCTCCTGTCTGATGGGACAGTATATTTTTTTTTTCGTTTGTTGGAAAGGCCGTAATTCAGGTTGATGTGAAGACTCTTCCCGTGGAGACCTTGCTTCTCTCCAGCATCCAGGGGCTGTTTGGTTACTGAATAATAGAGGAAGCGAGGGCATGCAAACGTGCAATGTAATAGCTGCTTTGAAAGAAAAGAAAAAACCCTCGGAAGCAGCAAGGGAAGAAGGCTGAATTTGTGGTGGCTTGGGGGTTGGTTTTGTTTTATGATCACATCTGGGTGAGTCTGGGTATTCTGCATTTTTGTACTTAACTGCTCGGGTAGCTAGAGGTTCTGTATCATTTCTGTGGTGAATGGCAAAAGGTGAAGTTGTATTGAACTGTCCTGTCTGAATAAAGCAGCTGTCACATTTCTCAGGAATTCACTTATTGAAGAGCCTATAAAACAGTGCGTGAACCTGGGAGCAAATTCTTAACCTCTATTCTGAGACAACTGGAACATCTATTACTCAAATGTTTTCTGAGGACTCTCAATGGTGACGGTGTGGCAGCGCTACCCAGTAATGGGTAGGTGCCGAATTACCTTTACTGCTACAGAGGCTACAGCCTGGAGGAACTGGAGCAGCACATTTCGTTCTTGCGGCTAAAACAGGAACAGTCAAAAGTAAGGAGGAAGCGAGTGGTGCGGCAGAGCGGTAATAAGGGGAGCAGCGGCGATGATGAAAATGCTATCGGCAGACGCGTTACAGAGGGGTGGAGGAGAGTGCGCTTGGAAAGTATGAAAGAAGGAGCGCACGCGTTTCCCGTGATATTACAAGATAGACACCCAGGCCAGTATCAGGCATTTCACTGGGAAATGATTAAGGAACTACGGAAAACTGTCACGCAAAATGCACTATATTCTCCTTTTACACAAATTTTGTTAGAGAACGTGATGATGGGTCCGCAGCTAGTGACTCTGCTAGAATGGATCCGTGACAAAGTGCTGGACTTTCCACCTGATGGCACTTTGCAAATTCCTGCCTGGCAAGCGGTCGGCAGGCGATTGTGTGATGCTGCCGTGGAGGGGGACTCCGTGGCAGGCATGTGTTTAGCGCCTTGCTGGCAAATTCTGACTCCTCTTTTGCCAAGCGTGGGCTAATTCTACTAACGGTGCTAAACCAGGGGAGGCTGTAAATCCCCCCGACAGCGCGGCTCTTCTCAACACACCGTCGACGACGGCGATTCCCTCCACACCTCCTCTGCCCCCAGAGCTCCTGTCACTGATTGCAGCGACCCTCACAGCACAGGACCGAGCGCGGGAACAGGACAACTCGGACAATGATTCCATTGACACCGATAAACCTTTGGACCCAGGTCCTATAGACCCGGAAGAGGAGCTAGACCTTTTTCCTCCTCCCCCTGATGCACTGGCTGTATGTTCGGGGAGGGTGAAAGGGGGTCTGAGGGATCGGTGGCAGGAATGCAGGCGGGAAGCGCTTAAGCGAGGGCATTTGGGAGGCGCCATGGCACGTTCACTATTTTGTCAGCCAAATCAACCTGCAGAGTGGCAGCCTGTGCAATACGAGGCTGTTAAAGGGTTAAGCAAAGCCGTGCGGGAAGGGGGGATCCATAACACATTTGCTGTGTCCCTTCTTGGAGTGATGGCAGAGCCTTATACACTCACACCATGTGATTATTGGAAGTCATTGCTTTGTGTGGTACGCACACCGACGCAGTGCATGATGTGGTTATCTGGTTTTTGCGAGCTATGTGTAGTGGCCTCGATTGAAAAGCTTAATCGGGGAACTGCTGTGAACTGTGAGCCGTTGGCTGGAGAAAATAATTGTGCCGACCGATCCTGTGACTCAGGCAAGGCATCCCAGGGACAGCTATTTGCAGACGGAGGAGATGGCTACGAAGGCAGTCCGGGTAGGGGGATACGGGAGTCTGGGCGAGCCTCTAGTGCGTCCTTCGCCACGGTCTTGCAGGGTCCTAGAGAGTCATAGACTAACTTTATTGATCGGCTTCAGAATAGTTTGCAACAACAAGTCGAGCAGGAGGAAGCTCAAGGGTTGCTTTTAAAACAATTAGCTGTGATAATGCCAATGAAAAGTGAACATGGGCATCGCAGCCCTTGCACAGGCGCAACCCCAACACGTGTCAAATGGTTATAACCCAGAACTCACAGCAGACTGTAACTCCCAGGTTGAGTTCTGGAATGCAGCGTGACACGTTTTTGCTTCTCTAATCTCTTCTGTAAGAATAGTGCACGCTCTTAACTGGCTTCGTAAATAAGGCTGCTGGCTTGCTAAAGAAAGTAATGCTACAATACTATTTCTTATTTTTCCTGGCTTATTAACAGGTGTCGATTCTGTCCGTCGTATGTTGCTACAGAACCGAGTTGCTATTGATTTTTATTATTAGCGCAGGGACAAGGGTGTGAAGGCTTTGATAGGTTGCGTTACGTCAGTCTGAGTGACCACCATGAATCAATCCACAAAAGCATACAAAACTTAAAACAAAGATCCGCAGCAGAGCCAGGGGTGGGAGGCCTTTGGTCTCTTCTCACGGCTGGGAAACTTTGGGCCGTGGATCAAAAGTAGTCCAGGATTTATTATAATCGCCTTAACCCCCGTATTGATGTTTGCCTTACGTCTCCTATGCCTTTTTGTCCTGTATTCAGCGTTTAGCTGAGTGTGACATAAATCAGGTCACGGGCACCCAGCTACACACAACCTTTGCCTTGTCGCAATTCACAAGCAAAAAAGAGGAGGATAGAGAACGTCTGAAGAGATATACAGGAGAGGAAAATAGGGAATGGCTGACCTAACGAGAGATGAGAGAACAGCTAGGTATTGTGAAGGAGAGGAGGAAAGACGAACACGGTTATCTAGTGACAAATAGGTGTCTGCATGCGTGTAGCGGTACATAGCTATGCAACTGCGTGAATGATTTCTGCCCTGAGCCTGGTGGTACGTGCAGCTGTGGTTTGTGTCCGGGCTCAGAGATGTCAATACGGGCTTCTCTGTTACGGTCAAGTGTCTCTGGTTGCATTAAAAAACAAAACCAAACCAAACCAAAACAAAACAAAAAACACAGTGACTTTAATAAGACTGCAACCTGATCGAATTCCAAGAAATGTGAGATAAGATGAACTTCTGAATTTTGTTCATAAGCTGTAATGGAGTGCTACCTATATATGAATGCTAGAACATAGCTCTATTTCAGTGTGACCAGAATTTAGCATGCAACTGCATCAGCATATTGACAGAATACCTTTTGAGTTATTTCTTTTTTTCATAACCTCTAAACTGGGAACAGCTCAAGGTGAAAAGAGACTGTTCAAATCCTCAGCTGTTGCCTCAGAAGGAATAACGTGTTCTTTGTGTACAGGTGAATTTAACACAGCTGAACATTTGTTTTGGGTTAGAAGTATCTGTCACACCTTCATCCCCACCACCACAACCTTTAAGGTCGGTGGGAAAAGCATTCTGTACTTTGTTGCAGCGGGGAAACTTCAGTTGAGCTGCAGTAGTTTGCGTACGTAACTGCAGCTCCTTTGGTGAAAATGAAGTTGTCGTAGAAGTTAGACTTTAACTTGAGTAACATACCCTTTGATACCTTGTAAGCGAGAAAGATTGTGTCCTGACAGCATGCTCTTTCCCACGCTTGTGCCTAGAGTTGTACTTGAAATCAGTTTGCGTGTTAAGTTTAAACCTAATCACACAGATATCTCAAAGTCCACAAAGATACATCACTGCTTAGGGGATTCTTGCGGTATAGCAAGTGCAAAACCCGTTCCAAAGTAACGATCTAGTGAAGCGTTTTCTTTCAGGAACACCATTTTCCCACTTCTCATAGATTATACACCATACAACGTAATATCTCTCCATAAAGTGTCTTGTGGCTAAACCGCATTCTGCAAACTTGTATTAGAAATAGATGTTTGCACTTTCACCTGCCGAAGTTCCCTAAGCTAAAGGATTGCGACCTAGGCAATGCTACGAAGCTCAAAGATCGTGACAACAGTGATGGAGAAGAGTGATTTAACACGTAGTTGATTTATGGTTCATACAGGACTATATCACACTACAAAACCGGTATTAATTCAGAGTTGTGGATGTACTGCATGTTCAGGTAATAGTTTCTCTACAATTTAAAAAAAAAAAAAGTGACTAAGCTATAAATACCGTATACTCTTATCTTTCCCTATTTTTTAAGCATTTTTTTATTTCCCTGTTTGTGTATAGTTTTCTATACCTATCTAGATATAAACCACCAACACAAAGCAACCAGAACATTTTGAGAAACTTTCATAGTTAACTTCTGCATTTAATTCCAGTAACAATCTAGAGGTGTCCATTCAGCTGTTTGCTTAGTTCCAAGCCTTCATTGTGTGCTCCCAGGTTCTTTGAAAAGCAGCAATAACAGTCGAGCAGTTATTTAAAGTGAAACTTTGCTCTACGCAACTTCCACTTCCATGCTTTAGAATGGAGGCACAGCGGAACACTCACCCAAGGGCAAGATTTCAAGAGCTCTTAAGTAGGTTTTATCTTTTCATTTTAGGAGAGAAAATGTTTCTTAACAGCTTACGTACAGAATTTACAAGTTAAACACAATTTCTCATGCTCGTTTATTTGATTAGAAGTTTCTGAAAAATATTTTAATAACACTTCCATAGCTTATTGCATGTTCTTGTAAATAATCATAAACCTGTATGTTGACCTCTGTAGGAAATGCACCGATAACAAGTTTAACATTTTGTGAACCCGACTGAAATGTACGAACGTACACATAAAAGAAGGCTAAAACTGGTAATTAAGTCATGAGACAGAAAACAAAAGAAAAAGGATGACAACTCCATAACATGGTAAAGCAACCTTTTACCAAAAAAAAAAACCAAAAACCCAGCAAAGAAACAAAACCAAAAACCACAAACAGGGGTGAATTGTAGAGAACAGAGACAGTGGGTTGTTTTGACATTGATAACGTGGAGCTGAGAACCTGCAGCAAAGAGTCACATAACTTTGAGGGAGCACGAGAAGAAACCAGCATGAGACAGAAAGAAAGGAGGGATGTGATCTCACCTGTAGAAGGCAAGTGAACAGCAGAGAGTGGCCTGTCACAGCACTCTCCAAAGGAGCCAGCTGCAGCCAGGTCTTTTACCATCACACTCTCCATGGCAGTCCCTCTGCTGCCTTCTAGTCTCGCCTCATCCAGGGCACGCTCACCCTCTCTGCTTCTTCCTCGGCTGCCCAACCGCTTCACAGAACCAGCCACAGCTGCACCTTGTCTACACCAGCCAACCCACCGCCCCTGAAGCCAGCCCACAGCTGTACATTGTCAGTGCTGATTAACCCAGCTTCGTTCCTCTGCAGTAGCCTACAGTGCACAGTGCTAAGGAATGTGTTGTACGAACCTTCCGGGCTGTTCCGCGTCGATTCACAGTCAGTTACAAAAACTGAACGACATGTCACAGGGCTTACGGCAGGAACTATTGGGAGATTGGTTGCGGAATCTTTTCAAGTCTCGGGGAACCACCAGATGGTTGCAGGACTTCACAACACGCGGAGGAATATTGCTATTGGTAATTGTAGTTTTATTGACCATTTTTCCCTGTATGCCGAACTGTGTAAGACCTATGATTCAAAAGTAGTTTAACCTCTAATGTTGTTTCTGTTCAAAATAAAGACGGGGGAAGTGTAGAGAGCTTTATGGCCAGTGCTGGAGGCCACGATGCCTGTGAAGGGCCTTGAAGGCTAAAGAAGAGAGAAAGTACGATAAGGTTGGCTGAACGCCTGGAAGGAAGACGGGGTATGAAGCAAGGCCAGAGCGGATGCGCGATGCCACATCTCGGCGGCTGGCTGGCTGAGAACATGAAACCCGCAGAGATAAGAAAGAAGAGAGAAAAAAAACGCAAGAAGTTCAGTGCATTTGCAGCTTAGTAATTGACCAATTATACGTGGCCAAGAAGTGCGTGAACAGTATTGATTAACCAAGGATATTTTAGTATGGGGCGCGTGAACAGCAAACGAGGATATTATAAGCGTGGGTTCTGGACTAATAAAAGGTCTTCTGGTCGAACTCAGGAGTCCACGTCATCATCTCCGCAGGCCACATGCTCCTCCTTCTCGTCTGCCATTGCACGGACCTGCAAGGCCACACAATAAAAGTCAAAACAGCGTTCATGGTGCATTCACTCCTGCCTGTGTTTGTCTAAAGCAGCTGTGATGCTGCCCCTGGTGTTACCTGTTCAGAGAGCTGCTGCACCTGCTGCTGCCAAATGCTCCACACCTTCACTTTCTCTACATACTGCTCTCTTTCTGCCTGGAGCTGGTGAACGGACTCCGAGAGCTGTTCAAAACAAAATTAAACACAAAGAAAATCGTATTGGCTAAATAAATTTGGCAGTGACCGCTTCAGGGATAAAGCCTGAAGAAACCAGTGTTAACACAAAGCTCAGGCTGCATTCTTCTGCCACACAAGTTTCTTTACAGACATGAAGATTTGAATGTCATTTCGTACAACCCCTGAGCAACCTGGGTTTCCAGGCCTGCCTTCTCCTCCAGTGCCACCTGCAACTGCTGCTTTGCATCCAGACTCCCTGCCTGATTTGACAACTGCCAACAAAAATCAAAAAGTTATGGCAAAATGTTAACACGCCACATCTGCATAGCCTTTCCCCTGACAGTAACCTGCCACTTATGATCCATGTTGCAACCCTAAAGTGCTCCGACTCACGGTGATGTCCAATGGGAAAAAAAAAAAAAAAAGAAAAAAAGAGGGAGGAAAGGAGATTTCTGTGTTTCACAGCCAAGAAAGCTGAAGTGGCTGAGACGGGAAGGGTCTGCCTCGCGTTAAGACACCAATGGCAGCAGAAGCTCATGCCAACAATCAGCTTTTCTGCCCTATTAGCGCCAAGTGAGCTTCTGAACAGCATTCTCCTGATGCAGGATTTTTACAAGACGGCAACTGGAAAAAGAAATCTGTCATGACATATTGCAATTAAAGATTAGTTTTCAAATGATTTCTGAAACCCCAGGCACAACGGTCCACATAACAGCCAATCAGATCAAAATGTATCTCTCCGTGCCAAGAAAACGAGAGCGGGGAAAAAACTGGGAAAACAAGAAGGAACATAATTCTCCTTTTTCAGAACAGGACTAAAACTGCAGATGCAGGTAGGCCTGCACTGCAAGACCAAATGCCAGCTCAGCAACAGCACCGGACCACCCATCTTCACCTCACCCTCCAGTGTGAAACCAGCCTCTTTCTCTGAGATCTAACTTAAACTGAGCTTACGAGCATTCACTGAAAATAATCCCCGTGACAAGAGCAAAACCCCAATCAAAATACATGCTTTCTGGTGCTAGACAGGCACACCCAGCACCCTCAGAGCTAACAGTATGTCACGTCACTCGGGTTCTACCGGTACGCAACCTACACGTACAAGGTCCAGCTGGAGGGACTTTCAGCTTTTCACTCTGTCTGCTGGACAGAACGGCTGCTGTATTATCACACAAAAAAAGGAGAAAAGGAATACCAAAGGCCAATCGGAGTGAACTCTGTTCCGTCTTGCGGGTTTCACTGCATCTACCTGGTACCGCTGGTGATTACTATAGTTACGTTTATTGATAAAAGACGCACAGATATGTAGTAAATACGAGTTACTTTATGACAACTGAACTGAAGCAATGGTAGGAAAATAAGCTACCAAAATGATGCAAGTGAAACGAAAATCAGAGCTTTGCCACAGCAACAGCGGAAGACAACTCTGGGCTACCAAATTTGACTTCCCTGAGCTTCTATCCCAATTTGATCAAGCCTTACATTTAAATAAACTGCCTGAAAAGAATTGGTTTAAAAAGGCTGGGGTTTTATGTTTGTGCCTGAACACGTTTCTGTGACTTATTGGCATAGTTCCTGCCCTTTCCTCTTCAGAAGCCTGGCAACATGAAGACGCTAAAGCCTGTAAATGCTTGACTCAAAGGATCTGACTTCCTGCCTAAACCTATTTAAACCCAGCACTGGAACTTGCCAGACTGTGCATCCCCTGCGCAAGTTTCATTGCCTGTTGTAAAACGGGTTGGCAGGAGTAACTAGACAGCTTCCTCAGGGCAGCTGTTCAGAAAAACCAAAGAGCAAGGAGGTAGCAAATGAGCTGGGACAAAGACCGAGGCACTCACATTCTCTGGAGGCTGCTGGTCATCGCCCGTGGGAGTCTCGGGCCGACCGTCGTCTTTAGTTTTGCGTTTTTTCTTAGCTCCTGCAGCTGCTCCAGGGCTCTTCTTCTGCTGATACTCCTTCAGCTGTGAAAAATAATAATAATAATGATCTGAAATCCAAACAGAATATGCCTTCCGTGAGAATGATGTCAACCCCCCAGCCCCAACTCCACTGGCTAAAAAGACCAAGAGAAATGCTCTTCAATGAGTTTGTCGCTCCGGCGGAAGAAAAATAAAAATCAAAACACGTCCAGAAAAGGCTAACCTAAGATCTAATGCGATGAGTGTTCAACTTTTGTATACAGCTAAGAGTTTTTGGGAAACGACTTGATACTCCATCCTACAACTACAAGGAGATGAAAAGAAGTATCTTGGGGTGGAGTATTTTTAAGGTTCTAACTAAGAGCATTAAGGAAAAATGAATAAAGGGCAATTAAATCTGAATGTCAAGTGAAACATCAACACCTGACAGTAAGGTCTCCCACTCTGTGAAACACTTTGAGAAGGAACATTACAGTCCTTACAGACAAATGCCATGTTAATACAAGCAGCGTAGTCACTGTGAACTAAGGGGAGAAGCAACCTACAACGGATTTTTCAATCGCACCCGCTTCACCCAGGAGAAGCTAGTCTGATAAGCCATTCGCTTGAATTCGGCTGGGTCTTCCGAGCCGAATCGTTCGTGCTCCAGCAGGGTGAAGCCCCCAGGCAAGCGAGCCCCAGGCAGTTCGGTCAACTGCCCGTTTCCCCAGCCCGCAGCCCGCCCTCCGCCCCCCCGCCGGGCCGGGCCGGGCCGCGCCTCGGCCTCCAGGTGGGGAAAGAAGGACCCGTTATTGGCAGAACTCCAAAACAGAAGCCCGAACCGCTCCAGGACACTTTCCCCTCGCAAGGACTTTCACATACGCCGCCCACGCCGCGGCCGGGGAACTAAGTAACATGAGACCAAAAAAACCCAAAAAAGGGTGTGGGGGAGGCCAGGGGGAGGGAAAACCGCCAAACCGAACCCGGCAGATCCACGGCACCGCCGCCCCTCACCTTCTCCTTGCCCGCCGCCAGCCAGCTCTGCCCGCTGCCGCCCGCCACGGCCGCCCCGCGCCTGGGCCGCCTTAGCTTCGCCCACCAGCGGCGCCAGCAGCCAGGGCCCGCCCAGCCTGCGCTGCCGCCCTGGAGGCCCGGCCCATCGCCGTGCCGCGACGTGCCCGGCCCACCGCCGGGCCCCGCCTCGTGGCCGGGCTCCACCGGCTCGGGCTCGTCGGCGGGCCGCGGCTCGTGGCCGGGCTCCACCGGCTCGGGCTCGCCGCCAGGCTGCGGCGGCTCGGGCTCGCGGTCGGGCTGCGGCGGCTCGGGCTCGCCGCCGGGCTGCGGCCCATGTCCGTGCCCCGCCGGGCCCGGCAACTCTGCTTTTGCCTCCTTCTCCTCAGGAGCAGGTGCCACCTTGCAGTGCCTGCTCCCCATGTTGGAGCCCGCACCGCCCGCTGCTCGGGTGACAGCCCGCACTGCCCGCTGCTCGGGTGACACCTGGCTGCCCGGCGTGCCCCACCCAGAGCTCACCTGCAGCTTCCCGGAGACGTTTGTTCCCCGGCGCTGACGGCACAGTGGGCCCTGTCGCTGGGAGACTCCACTTCCCAGCGTGCCCCGCGGCGCGCCCGCGCCTGCCGCTCCCGGCCGGCCCCGCGCGCACCCGGCCGGCCCGGCGGGAGGCGGCAGCCCTGGCCGAGCGGGTCCCGCCGAGCGCGGGTCGCAGCGCGCCCGCCCCGCCGCGGCCCGGGCCCGGCCGGTAGGAGCCGGGTCCCCGTGTTACAGATTTGCTAACGGTTACAATTAACTAACCTTATTTGATTTTATAAAATCATTTTCATAGAACTGTAGAGGAATAAGAAATATATTTTAGTGGAACTAGCAGCTGCACCACACAAGCTGCTGTGGAATCCTCTGTACAGCCCTGTACCACGGCCAAGGACTGAGAGCAACCGAATGAAACAACTCGTAGCTACCTGCCAAGAAACCGTGAACTTTAATAATAGTGATATAAAGAAATGGCATGGAATGGGGACAATCAGTTACGGGTAAATATATTTACACAAAGAATGTAGGTCTAGTAATTAGGACTCACTCACGCACCCGGCCGTCCATAAAGAAGTGTCCGCTTATCTCCCTCACATCGGGGTCGGCAAGTTTTTCATTCCGAGATTTCGGTACCAGCCGCTCCCCGCCCCCCGCCGCGGGCCGTGCCTGCGCTGAGGCGGCGCGGCCCGGCCCCTGACGCGGCGCCGCTCTGCTCTGCCAGGGCCTCCGGTGGCGGCCGGCGGAGCGGCGCGGCCGGCTGCAGGTCCGCGGTGAGGCCCTGCGCGGGCTGGGGGGAGCGGGCCCTGCTCCAGGGCTGCCCCGGCCGCCGTCTGTGGCACGGCACGGCACGGCCCGGCCCGGCCCGGCACGGCCCGGCACGGCACGGCCGGGGGTGTGTTTTCTTGGGGCGGAGCTGCCGGCCTCGCCCCCCGGCGCTGCCTCGTCCTGGCAGCGCCTCTGAACACCGAAATTGTGGGGGTTACGGTCTTATTGTCACCTGACGCTGTAAATCTACAAAACGCCGTAGAATATGATGGGGGGCGGGGCAACGTTACAGAAACCCATCAGTCTTTTACCTGAGCTTCCCCCCTCCCTGCCCAGGAGACACGTTTTCCCTTTTTTCTCCTCTTTTATCCACTGACAGACACATCAGAGGATTTTCTGGTTAGTGCCCCCCAGCACCGCAGCATCTTCCCCTGGGCTGAGGTAGCGTGAAATGTCTCCTGTGCTCTACAGATGCCCCGTCCCGCGTCCTGCCGACCTAATGGAACCAGCCAAGAAGCCCTGCAGTATGAAATCGAAGAGTTGAAGCAGAAAGACCTTGCTCTAGACCAGGAAACTGCACAATTCTTGTCCGAGTACGTCCTTGGCGAGCTCAGTGTCCGCTGTGATGCCTCAGTTGGTTTTGTTTAAAAAAAAAAATACGGTCTAGGGCTTAGAGCTAAAAGCCGTCCTCTTACGCCACCGTTTTTATCGTGGTGTTGTGCAACGTTGATTACAGCGTTGTTTTGATTTATGGGACCCGTTAAGGGAGAATTCTTTCCACTTTATTTGGTAAAGCAAACCCAGGTTTCACTAGGAGCTGGGACAGGAGCATTTTAACTTTACCCCAGGTGTTGCTGAGGCAAATTACCTGTGAACTGGGAATGAATGGTTTTAACCGTCGTGATGCTATGACACATCATGCTACCAGAAGGCCTTGTTCATGTGAGAATTAAAATTGAGATTGTGGCTTGTATGACCTGCCCGGTTTAGCCCCGGATGAAACGGTTTCCTTGTTTGTTCCATCCCGATCAAGTGTCTACTTATTTCCTGTCTGAAGCGAGTGGGTTAAACGTTGGTGTTCAAGAAGCAGAGGTGTTTCCCAGGCAAGCGAAGGGCCTGGAAAGAGATGGGTGCCGCTTACAGGGTAGCGCAACTGCTTTAACTGTGGTTTCTTATGACCTACTGTGGCAGCTGCTTATTAGCAGCTCTTTTGAGATCAAGTTGCTGCTTGGTTTTTAAAGAGAGGGTATCTCTGTGGGTTATTTGTTGCAAAGGAGTGTTATTTTCTAAGGTCACGTGTAGTACAGAGAATGGAAACGGCAGAGCAACAAAGGCTGTTCCCAAAGCTTTTTTGCTTTACCACCACGCCTTTTTTTTTCACTAGCTACAGATTAGAGATACAGATATAAACTGAATTCACCACAGCCTATTCCTGTTCCTACTTGATTCTGAGAATTCGGGTGGGTTGGGGTTTTTTTGTAAGTCGATGCGGCAAAAAAACCCCCACTCAAAGTGAGGGTCTACTCATTTGTAGCTTTCGTGTTGATGACTTGCAGCAACTGTACTTGCTGCCTTCGGATTCTGCTTTGGATAGTGCCAGGCTTGAGCGTCTCAAATCTCCTTGCTGTGCTGGGTCAGTAGGGGCAACACTCGCCGTGCGGCATTTTTGACCTTTTCTGCTTTTATTGCTACAGAGGCTACAGCCTGGAGGAATTGGAGCAGCACATTTCTCTGCTCGCTCCATGAGTACAATGATATTAAAGATGCTGGGCAGATGCTGCTGGGCAAACTGGGTAAGGAAGGGGAAAACTGTTGATGAACAACTCAGTCAATGTTTTCATGTAGACAGAGAGAGAGAAGGTACTACGCCACGAAGGCAGAGCTTGTTTTAAAGATTCTTGAATTCTAGGGCTTTCATTGCCCAGCCACTTGTGCAGGCACAAACACTTCTGTCGTTATTTTCGCAGGATGTGTTTAGAACCGAACATGCGAAAGAATTGTCATCTACTGCTATTTTAGTCTGTGTTATGTACTGCCAAACTTTGTTCAGTCTTACCAATTTTTGTCAGTTTTGCTCTTCATATACTTTAAAAGAGTGTTGAGACAAGCAGAGAGCGCAGCTGCAAAACCTTAGGTTGGTTCCTTAGCTATGGGAGGTTCTGTGAGAGAGTTAGGGGCTACTGGGAGGAAAACACAACTTTTCTGACTGGTCTGATACTTCTGTAATGAAAATAGCCGTCTTTCTTTTCCAGCTGTTATCCGAGGGGTTACTACAAAGCAGCTCTACCCTGAATACATACGACCTGGAGCTTAGCGACTAGTATTGAACCTGAAGATTGCCCCGTCCTGCAAAGCTGACACTTACTGGGCCGTGACGGTTTGGTGTGGTATTGGTTCAGAACGGACAGAAGGTGGCCTCAGAAGCTGTGTGTGGAATTGCAACAGCGCGTGCATGAACAGCCTTATTTCCGAGCAGCTTTACAACGTGA
The DNA here is from genome assembly GCF_023638135.1 of Falco biarmicus. NCBI lineage: Eukaryota > Metazoa > Chordata > Aves > Falconiformes > Falconidae > Falco > Falco biarmicus. The sequence continues at coordinate 15,306,238 of NC_079296.1, forward strand.
AAGCTGTTGAATCTGTCAGCTGTGTCCTGCTTGTGGGAAAGGGATGTAGGACTTTGGATGATTTTGTCTCCTGTCTGATGGGACAGTATATTTTTTTTTTCGTTTGTTGGAAAGGCCGTAATTCAGGTTGATGTGAAGACTCTTCCCGTGGAGACCTTGCTTCTCTCCAGCATCCAGGGGCTGTTTGGTTACTGAATAATAGAGGAAGCGAGGGCATGCAAACGTGCAATGTAATAGCTGCTTTGAAAGAAAAGAAAAAACCCTCGGAAGCAGCAAGGGAAGAAGGCTGAATTTGTGGTGGCTTGGGGGTTGGTTTTGTTTTATGATCACATCTGGGTGAGTCTGGGTATTCTGCATTTTTGTACTTAACTGCTCGGGTAGCTAGAGGTTCTGTATCATTTCTGTGGTGAATGGCAAAAGGTGAAGTTGTATTGAACTGTCCTGTCTGAATAAAGCAGCTGTCACATTTCTCAGGAATTCACTTATTGAAGAGCCTATAAAACAGTGCGTGAACCTGGGAGCAAATTCTTAACCTCTATTCTGAGACAACTGGAACATCTATTACTCAAATGTTTTCTGAGGACTCTCAATGGTGACGGTGTGGCAGCGCTACCCAGTAATGGGTAGGTGCCGAATTACCTTTACTGCTACAGAGGCTACAGCCTGGAGGAACTGGAGCAGCACATTTCGTTCTTGCGGCTAAAACAGGAACAGTCAAAAGTAAGGAGGAAGCGAGTGGTGCGGCAGAGCGGTAATAAGGGGAGCAGCGGCGATGATGAAAATGCTATCGGCAGACGCGTTACAGAGGGGTGGAGGAGAGTGCGCTTGGAAAGTATGAAAGAAGGAGCGCACGCGTTTCCCGTGATATTACAAGATAGACACCCAGGCCAGTATCAGGCATTTCACTGGGAAATGATTAAGGAACTACGGAAAACTGTCACGCAAAATGCACTATATTCTCCTTTTACACAAATTTTGTTAGAGAACGTGATGATGGGTCCGCAGCTAGTGACTCTGCTAGAATGGATCCGTGACAAAGTGCTGGACTTTCCACCTGATGGCACTTTGCAAATTCCTGCCTGGCAAGCGGTCGGCAGGCGATTGTGTGATGCTGCCGTGGAGGGGGACTCCGTGGCAGGCATGTGTTTAGCGCCTTGCTGGCAAATTCTGACTCCTCTTTTGCCAAGCGTGGGCTAATTCTACTAACGGTGCTAAACCAGGGGAGGCTGTAAATCCCCCCGACAGCGCGGCTCTTCTCAACACACCGTCGACGACGGCGATTCCCTCCACACCTCCTCTGCCCCCAGAGCTCCTGTCACTGATTGCAGCGACCCTCACAGCACAGGACCGAGCGCGGGAACAGGACAACTCGGACAATGATTCCATTGACACCGATAAACCTTTGGACCCAGGTCCTATAGACCCGGAAGAGGAGCTAGACCTTTTTCCTCCTCCCCCTGATGCACTGGCTGTATGTTCGGGGAGGGTGAAAGGGGGTCTGAGGGATCGGTGGCAGGAATGCAGGCGGGAAGCGCTTAAGCGAGGGCATTTGGGAGGCGCCATGGCACGTTCACTATTTTGTCAGCCAAATCAACCTGCAGAGTGGCAGCCTGTGCAATACGAGGCTGTTAAAGGGTTAAGCAAAGCCGTGCGGGAAGGGGGGATCCATAACACATTTGCTGTGTCCCTTCTTGGAGTGATGGCAGAGCCTTATACACTCACACCATGTGATTATTGGAAGTCATTGCTTTGTGTGGTACGCACACCGACGCAGTGCATGATGTGGTTATCTGGTTTTTGCGAGCTATGTGTAGTGGCCTCGATTGAAAAGCTTAATCGGGGAACTGCTGTGAACTGTGAGCCGTTGGCTGGAGAAAATAATTGTGCCGACCGATCCTGTGACTCAGGCAAGGCATCCCAGGGACAGCTATTTGCAGACGGAGGAGATGGCTACGAAGGCAGTCCGGGTAGGGGGATACGGGAGTCTGGGCGAGCCTCTAGTGCGTCCTTCGCCACGGTCTTGCAGGGTCCTAGAGAGTCATAGACTAACTTTATTGATCGGCTTCAGAATAGTTTGCAACAACAAGTCGAGCAGGAGGAAGCTCAAGGGTTGCTTTTAAAACAATTAGCTGTGATAATGCCAATGAAAAGTGAACATGGGCATCGCAGCCCTTGCACAGGCGCAACCCCAACACGTGTCAAATGGTTATAACCCAGAACTCACAGCAGACTGTAACTCCCAGGTTGAGTTCTGGAATGCAGCGTGACACGTTTTTGCTTCTCTAATCTCTTCTGTAAGAATAGTGCACGCTCTTAACTGGCTTCGTAAATAAGGCTGCTGGCTTGCTAAAGAAAGTAATGCTACAATACTATTTCTTATTTTTCCTGGCTTATTAACAGGTGTCGATTCTGTCCGTCGTATGTTGCTACAGAACCGAGTTGCTATTGATTTTTATTATTAGCGCAGGGACAAGGGTGTGAAGGCTTTGATAGGTTGCGTTACGTCAGTCTGAGTGACCACCATGAATCAATCCACAAAAGCATACAAAACTTAAAACAAAGATCCGCAGCAGAGCCAGGGGTGGGAGGCCTTTGGTCTCTTCTCACGGCTGGGAAACTTTGGGCCGTGGATCAAAAGTAGTCCAGGATTTATTATAATCGTCTTAACCCCCGTATTGATGTTTGCCTTACGTCTCCTATGCCTTTTTGTCCTGTATTCAGCGTTTAGCTGAGTGTGACATAAATCAGGTCACGGGCACCCAGCTACACACAACCTTTGCCTTGTCGCAATTCACAAGCAAAAAAGAGGAGGATAGAGAACGTCTGAAGAGATATACAGGAGAGGAAAATAGGGAATGGCTGACCTAACGAGAGATGAGAGAACAGCTAGGTATTGTGAAGGAGAGGAGGAAAGATGAACACGGTTATCTAGTGACAAATAGGTGTCTGCATGCGTGTAGCGGTACATAGCTATGCAACTGCGTGAATGATTTCTGCCCTGAGCCTGGTGGTACGTGCAGCTGTGGTTTGTGTCCGGGCTCAGAGATGTCAATACGGGCTTCTCTGTTACGGTCAAGTGTCTCTGGTTGCATTAAAAAACAAAACCAAACCAAACCAAACCAAAACAAAAAACACAGTGACTTTAATAAGACTGCAACCTGATCGAATTCCAAGAAATGTGAGATAAGATGAACTTCTGAATTTTGTTCATAAGCTGTAATGGAGTGCTACCTATATATGAATGCTAGAACATAGCTCTATTTCAGTGTGACCAGATTTAGCATGCAACTGCATCAGCATATTGACAGAATACCTTTTGAGTTATTTCTTTTTTTCATAACCTCTAAACTGGGAACAGCTCAAGGTGAAAAGAGACTGTTCAAATCCTCAGCTGTTGCCTCAGAAGGAATAACGTGTTCTTTGTGTACAGGTGAATTTAACACAGCTGAACATTTGTTTTGGGTTAGAAGTATCTGTCACACCTTCATCCCCACCACCACAACCTTTAAGGTCGGTGGGAAAAGCATTCTGTACTCTGTTGCAGCGGGGAAACTTCAGTTGAGCTGCAGTAGTTTGCGTACGTAACTGCAGCTCCTTTGGTGGAAATGAAGTTGTCGTAGAAGTTAGACTTTAACTTGAGTAACATACCCTTTGATACCTTGTAAGCGAGAAAGATTGTGTCCTGACAGCATGCTCTTTCCCACGCTTGTGCCTAGAGTTGTACTTGAAATCAGGTTGCGTGTTAAGTTTAAACCTAATCACACAGATATCTCAAAGTCCACAAAGATACATCACTGCTTAGGGGATTCTTGCGGTATAGCAGGTGCAAAACCCGTTCCAAAGTAACGATCCAGTGAAGCGTTTTCTTTCAGGAACACCATTTTCCCACTTCTCATAGATTATACACCATACAACGTAATATCTCTCCATAAAGTGTCTTGTGGCTAAACCGCATTCTGCAAACTTGTATTAGAAATAGATGTTTGCACTTTCACCTGCCGAAGTTCCCTAAGCTAAAGGATTGTGACCTAGGCAATGCTACGAAGCTCAAAGATCGTGACAACAGTGATGGAGAAGAGTGATTTAACATGTAGTTGATTTATGGTTCATACAGGACTATATCACACTACAAAACCGGTATTAATTCAGAGTTGTGGATGTACTGCATGTTCAGGTAATAGTTTCTCTACAATTTAAAAAAAAAAAAAGTGACTAAGCTATAAATACCGTATACTCTTATCTTTCCCTATTTTTTAAGCATTTTTTTATTTCCCTGTTTGTGTATAGTTTTCTATACCTATCTAGATATAAACCACCAACACAAAGCAACCAGAACATTTTGAGAAACTTTTATAGTTAACTTCTGCATTTAATTCCAGTAACAATCTAGAGGTGTCCATTCAGCTGTTTGCTTAGTTCCAAGTCTTCACTGTGTGCTCCCAGGTTCTTTGAAAAGCAGCAATAACAGTCGAGCAGTTATTTAAAGTGAAACTTTGCTCTACGCAACTTCCACTTCCATGCCTTAGAATGGAGGCACAGCGGAACACTCGCCCAAGGGCAAGATTTCAAGAGCTCTTAAGTAGGTTTTATCTTTTCATTTTAGGAGAGAAAATGTTTCTTAACAGCTTACATACAGAATTTACAAGTTAAACACAATTTCTCATGCTCGTTTATTTGATTAGAAGTTTCTGAAAAATATTTTCATAACACTTCCATAGCTTATTGCATGTTCTTGTAAATAATCATAAACCTGTATGTTGACCTCTGTAGGAAATGCACCGATAACAAGTTTAACATTTTGTGAACCCGACTGAAATGTACGAACGTACACATAAAAGAAGGCTAAAACTGGTAATTAAGTCATGAGACAGAAAACAAAAGAAAAAGGATGACAACTCCATAACATGGTAAAGCAACCTTTTACAAAATAAAAACCCAAAAACCCAGCAAAGAAACAAAACCAAAAACCACAAACAGGGGTGAATTGTAGAGAACAGAGACAGTGGGTTGTTTTGACATTGATAACGTGCAGCTGAGAACCTGCAGCAAAGAGTCACATAACTTTGAGGGAGCACGAGAAGAAACCAGCATGAGACAGAAAGAAAGGAGGGATGTGATCTCACCTGTAGAAGGCAAGTGAACAGCAGAGAGTGGCCTGTCGCAGCACTCTCCAAAGGAGCCAGCTGCAGCCAGGTCTTTTACCATCACACTCTCCATGGCAGTCCCTCTGCTGCCTTCTAGTCTCGCCTCATCCAGGGCACGCTCACCCTCTCTGCTTCTTCCTCGGCTGCCCAACCGCTTCACAGAACCAGCCACAGCTGCACCTTGTCTACACCAGCCAACCCACCGCCCCTGAAGCCAGCCCACAGCTGTACATTGTCAGTGCTGATTAACCCAGCTTCGTTCCTCTGCAGTAGCCTACAGTGCACAGCGCTAAGGAATGTGTTGTACGAACCTTCCGGGCTGTTCCGCGTCGATTCACAGTCAGTTACAAAAACTGAAGGACATGTCACAGGGCTTACGGCAGGAACTTTTGGGAGATTGGTTGCGGAATCTTTTCAAGTCTCGGGGAACCACCAGACGGTTGCAGGAGTTTACAACACGCGGAGCAATATTGTTATTGGTAATTGTAGTTTTATTGACCATTATTCCCTGTATGCCGAACTGTGTAAGACCTATGATTCAAAAGTAGTTTAACCTCTAATGTTGTTTCTGTTCAAAATAAAGACGGGGGAAGTGTAGAGAGCTTTATGGCCAGTGCTGGAGGCCACGATGCCTGTGAAGGGCCTTGAAGGCTAAAGAAGAGAGAAAGTACGATAAGGTTGGCTGAACGCCTGGAAGGAAGACGGGGTATGAAGCAAGGCCAGAGCGGATGCGCGATGCCACATCTCGGCGGCTGGCTGAGAACACGAAACCCGCAGAGATAAGAAAGAAGAGAGAAAAAAAAAGGCAAGAAGTTCAGTGCATTTGCAGCTTAGTAATTGACCAATTATATGTAGCCAAGACGTGTGTGAACAGCATTGATTAACCAATGATAATTTAGTATGGGGCGCGTGAACAGCAAACGAGGATATTATAAGCGTGGGTTCTGGACTAATAAAAGGTCTTCTGGTTGAACTCGGGAGTCCACGTCATCGTCTCCTCAGGCCATATGCTCCTCCGCCTCCTCGTCTGCCATTGCACGGACCTGCAAGGCCACACCATGAAAGTTAAAACAACGTTCATGGTGCATTCACTCCTGCCTGTGTTTGTCTAGAGCAGCTGTGACGCTGCCCCTGGTGTTACCTGCTCAGAGAACTGCTGCACCTACTGCTGCCACATTCTCTGCACCTCCTTCAGTTTCTCTGCATAGTGATCTCTTTCATCCTGGAGCCTGAAAACTGACCCTGAGAGCTGTTCAAAACAAAACAAAACACAAAGAAAATCGTATTGGCTAAATAAATTTGGCAGTGACCGCTTCAGGGATAAAGCCTGAAGAAACCAGTGTTAACACAAAGCTCAGGCTGCATTCTTCTGCCACACAAGTTTCTTTACAGACATGAAGATCTGGATGTCATTCCGTACAAGCCCTGAGCAACCCGGGTTTCCAGGCCTGCCTTCTCCTCCAGTGCCACCTGCAACTGCTGCTTTGCATCCAGACTCCCTGCCTGATTTGACAACTGCCAACAAAAATCAAAAAGTCATGGCAAAATGTTAACACGCCACTTCTGCATAGCCTTTCCCCTGACAGTAACCTGCCACATGATCCATGTTGCAACCTTAAAGTGCTCCAACTCACGGTGATGTTCAATGAAAAAAAAAAAAAAAAAAGAGGAGGGGGGAAGGAGATTAAAATCAAAAAGCTTAGATTTTAGCCCTGTAAAACAGGCTGAGCTAGACAGCTCCTCCCTACCAATTTTGTATTTACGACTTGTTTGATTAAAACCTATTTTCTTAATCTAAAAATCTGGCTCAGAAACTTTGTGCATTTCCAGAGTCTGTATTACACAGCCAGATCAGGTGGTCTAAAAGTTGTCAAACACGTCAGGAATTTAAAGCCAGTGTCTGGAGCATGTCAGTTGGCACACAGTACTTTTCCCAGAAGAGGAGCAGCTGCCTTTATTTCAAGGGTAACTTAAGCCACTGACTGGGGAGGAAAAAAAAACCAAAACCAACAATAAACAAAAGAGCAGTTTCTTCCCTCACAGGCTCAGGTTCACACCGGCTTGCTCTCTGAACTGCTAACAGCTGGCTTCCTGAATTCCCTTCCTAACTGGCTGCTTCTCTTAACTTTCCCCAGCTGACCTTCAAGTTACCATTGTCCAATTCACCTTCTGCAAGGGTGGGTACAAACACCACCCCTATTCAACTGGCTTCTCAGTGAGACCACGAGACAGCTGCGTAACCAAAATGCCAAACAGATACAAAGCAGGAAAAGTCTTTGTATTGTCACGCGCTGTATGTTCAGTCACCCTCTCATATTGTACAACATTCTTTTCGCAGACCAGCGTCACAACAGCTTTCAGTCTACTGCTCCAGCTCCTTCAAACAGACCTTCTGTTCCTCAGAGGCCTCGCTGAAGGCCTGTGACCAAGAGGATGCCTTGATGAGGTTTTGTGCCTTCCTTTCCGAACAAGGGTTAAGCCTTGCCCCCACTCTCAGAAGCAAAGTCTTACAACGGTCAGTGTGATCTACCCTCACAGCCTGGAAGCAGTATGGGCACCTGGTGGATCCTCCGTTCAACAATTTCCAGTTCCTCATGCAAATCCGTTATATATAACTGCAAGGCTGAGTACTTGGAAACCAGGCAGCAAATCTGCTGTGACAGCTGTGAATTCTTCTGCTTAATTTCCTCACTGCTTTTGCTGAAACAAACCAAAATTAAAGCAGCATCACTGTATGTACTATGGGTCTGGGCAAGTACATGTCATAAACTTACAATCCAGCTAGTCGTAACAGTTAGAATCACAGAAACATCACATCCAGTCACTTTTTTTAAGCTGAATATCCAACCTCCCAAGTCACCACCTGTGGTGCATGCCCCTTGTGATGTTTTGTGGCTCTACCGGGAAGAGCAGTGTTACTCTGCAGTAACAAGCAGCAAATGGACTTACCTTTGTTTGTACAGCTCCTGTTTCAGGTCTTTTCGCTCCTTCATTAACTCTTCATTACGCTGCAGAAAAAAAGAAATGACCGATTCAGCTGCAGACTTCAGCAAAATATTTCTCCTTTAGCACATCAGCTGAAGTGGAAAGCATCAAAACTTTGGCAAAACCCTTCAGGACAGGTTGCTTAGAACCTCCTGAATTTGCCAGGAATAAATCTGCTCAGCCTTTTCAAACGCGATGCTACTAACTGAACGTGAGGTCATTTCTGCAGACTTCTGGATGAATATCAACACTGAAGTGTCTGCCTGATGGAGACCCTCCTGAGACAAGGTCTCGGTGGCGCTTCTGTTGCGTGTGGAGCTGGCAAGACTAATGAAGTAAGGTGCCGGATCTGAAGACAGCAACTGGACCATATGATTAGTGGTCACAGAAACCTGAATGAAGTTTGCCTTGACCATGGAGAACACAGGGCTTTACAAGGTTAATTAACAATTCAGAATGTTAATTTCTGCCCCTTCTCCGAGCAGGGACTACAGACTTTGCATTAGTGTACTGACAAGCAAATAGCCAAAGGCAGAGCTGCTGGTGAAGCATAAGCAGAGGTGACTCTTACCTTCTCTGCCTGTTTCTGCTGCAGAGAGATGGAGGCCAAAGTACGTTCCAGCTCCGACTCCCTCTGGAGAGATGAACGTAAACAAGCAGCAAGGCTCTCGGCTTCTCCTGAACAAGTCAGAACAGAGTGAGTTGAGGCTGGACCACAAAGAGCTTTTTGGAACTGCTAAACAGCACTTTCTGCTTTGTCAACAAGCTCTTAAGGCAGCACAGAGCTTTGCAAGTCAGCAGACCTGGTTCCGCCCCTGGCTCTACAGGTGGCTCACTAGCAGCTCTGGGCAGTAAAGCTCTCTGTAACTACCATCCTCACTTTGAGGGAGATGACGAAACTTCCTCTGCAGAATAGGCAATATGTTGGTTGGGATCTTTCTAATAGAAGTTGTTGCTCAAACTTGGTTCAGAATGAAGGGCTCGGGTAAAACCTACCTTTACGCGATAGCTGTGTGGGAGGGAGGGTGGCGAAAAGGGAACTAAGTTTTAAAAGGATCAGAAGAAAGTCAGAAAGGAACAGCCTGGGGTAGTCACCGGGGCTGAACAGGGCTGACAAGGCTTTAGTGATGCAAAAAAGAACCTCAACTGCCATGGGATCAACATGCTCCCACTTGGGGGCAGCTCTGGCGACAGAGGCAGCGATGGTGCCAAGTATTGCCCACCGAGGAGTCGGCCACTGCTGTGAGCTGGCTGCCAGCAACTGTCATGCCTCTGGCTTGAAATTCACACTTTGACCAACAGCTTGAGCTGGAGTGCCCACAGTCAATTACCTGATTTCTTCCCTGCAGCTTCTCGAGTATGTGCAAGGGCCGCCTGCAACTCAGACTTCTCAGAAGTTACAATTCCAATAGTCTGGACACGAACCTTTGGGAAAGGAAAATCGGCTCAGCACAAAACTTCTTTGCTTGTAATTGCAACATCACTGTTGCCACAAAAGGCTAACTCAGTAAAGGGAAAGAGCTCGTGCAGTTAAGCACAGTCGGGCTGACTCCCAGTTTTCCTGAAGGAACGCGCTCGCGGCTTCCCGAGTAAAGACTATGAATGGTCAGTAATCCAGAGAACAGCAGAAGGCAGGTAGTGTTACTGTAATGGAGGCTCTGCCATACCCGTAGCTGTTCCCTCAGTGCGGCTTGCTCTTCAGAAAATGTATTTTCCAACTCCTTCTTTTCCTGTATAAAGAAATGATGCCTATTTAGCACAAAAACACAGATGGGTAACCCTTGTTTTGTATCAAACTGAAAAAGCAGTGATACATTGGTAGGACTTGCAGCATCGAAACGACAGCAGCCTTTTAAAGACATACTTCAGCCCTGCGTTATTTGAACGCCTTCACTATTTATCCATCCTAGATTGGCAGTAACAGCATAGCACAATCGCTGCTAGCATAAAAACGGTAGTGCTTGGAAGCAAGCTACTGGCAAGGACTTGTATTCTCCTGCCTCCACCACACTCCTCTAATACTTGAGTATTTAAACGTTCGCTTGTGTCAAAATAAGAACGCTACCTGCCAGGCAGGCCTAACTCATGAAGTCAAATCATTCAACCCTACGCTACAAATGAAACTGAATCTAACATAAGACAAGACCACACGTGCCTGGGCCACAGCCCACTATACTCTCTGCGCCGCCAAGGAAGAGATACTATTTTTCTGCCTATCCAAAACCAGGACACACTTTACCTTCTCCAGCTGATCCACTGCCTCCTGGCTCTGCTCTTTCTGTGGAAGAAAAGTGATGCACCAGAGAAAATACTCTCATACATCTGAAACACATTTTCACTTCAGCAAAGTAGGATACATGCCCAATTCACGCAAACAGAATTTCCACTTTCTGTAGTCCTTTCTGTAGAGGACTAGGAAGTTCATCTTAGCTATTAAAAATACGAGATCTGGAGCTGCCCTCACTAATGTACTTCATATGCCAGGCATCTTTTTCATCGCTCAGTAGACTGCCACAGTTGTTCTCCAACACCGCTGCTGAAACCCCTCCATGTCTACATCTGAGCATCTACCACCTTCAGTTAAACTCGCACCCCCACATCTGTGCAACTGATGGCAGTAATCCTGGTGTATTGGGATGATCGCCAGAAATGCTGGGGTTTTTTTAAAAAACACCACCAATAAAAAAAAAACAACACCAAGCAACCAATAACCCCAAAGAAAAACATAGTCTTTTCCTTGACCTGAGACCTCAGACCTTTCTTCCACTGAAGAGCTGGCCTTAAGTCACGCAGAGCCGCACTTGTGTTGGCAGACTTCTGCAGGAGGTGGTATGGGAGGGCTGAAGCCAGATACAAAGAGAAGGGGTAATTCTGTCCTAGCCCATTTCCATCTTAGCGGTGAAGTATTTGGAGATTTGTTGTCCGTAGGTAATGCACCTTTAGATATGAGGTGAAGGAGACAAAGGTGGCAGCTGCCTACCCAGGCCGCCACACAACTGTGCTGCTGTGTTTGCTATTTGCTTGTTGTCTCCCTGACAGCTTCTTCACAGATGCCTCGTAACTAACTACATAAGCAGGGCTTTTTTGCCTTCCCAAAGAACGAGCATTGTCCAAGCTCTTTCTTTACTACTGCTGCTACTACTTCAATGCATTTTGAAAGGTGACTACAGATGGAAGAGCGATGAGCGAGAGTATTGGTTCTAGCAATGCCCATGCACAACATAACCAGCAAAAGCAAAGGCAAGACCACAAATGCAGCAAAGGCCCTACACAGTTGCAGGCCAGCGTAAAAGCGGGCAAACAAGGAGAATCTTGGGTGGGCAATGCACTATGCCAAGTTCCTCTGCAGCCCAGCTAAAACACAAAAAGAAACAGAATGGAACAAAAATAACCCAAAGCCCAAAGGAAAACAACAAGGGGGGGTCACGGGGTACACCGGGAAATGCTGAACTTTGCAAAAAGTGTACTTTTACAGAGGAACAAAATGGGGAAAAGCATTTCACACAAGAAAGGCTCTTGTCAGACTGAAACAAGTCCACTTGGCTGCATTTCTTGCAGTGTTAAAGCTGAAGGCTGAAAAGCTGCAGCGGGAATCCATGCAGGCCACAGGACAAAGCAGTTCACTCATCGCGCCAAGAGAAGCTGAGGATATGATCAGAAACCAGCCCCAGACCCTCTCAGGCCTACTGCTCCCACTCTGCCGATATCGTTAGACCAGCAGCACCACCTGCAGAAACAGGTTTTCACACTGCTGCCAGCACCAGAGTTGTGTGTTTTAAGGATTCGGACCAGGCGCAGAAATAGCTGTTTTATCAGGATGCTTATCATCCAGGGAAAGCCTGATGAGATCAGCAGAGCACACTTAAATGGAAACAACAAAACTCCGTTTCTTGTTCCTCAGTTGAGCCAATACATTCACCAGCGGCCTTAGACTTTGAGCCCCTTAACAGGTTTTCCGTGCAGCTCATTTTGTTCCCTACAGAGTGCCGTGTAAGCAGCCTTCCTTGTGGCACTAGGAGAGAACCCATAACTTTGCAGACACCCAAAGAGCTTGGAGGAGCAGCGAGGACCATGTCAGACTGGTTGGTTGGGTTGTTTCTTACCAGTTCCTCTATCTGTGTAACGAACTGCTTGTTCGTTAAGATTGCTGGAATCCAGGGCTACTGCCAGCTCCCGGTAACGTGTCTGATGGGCACATGCAGACAGGAGAAAAAGGAAGGAGCAGAAGAGGAGGAGGGGAGGAAAAAAAGCAGGAATTAAAGAGGACAGAAAAATAAATCCTATCGAACTGTGATAATCAGATTCTCCAAACAAAACAAAAATCTACCGTTTCAACAAAAGCAGCTGAGACATCAACACATTTTATCCATTCTGCCAAGGCTTCATTTTGACCCAACAGTGACTCAGAAATAAGAACGGCAGCTGCACGGAAGCCAGATTATCCCCAGTCCCCAAACTGGAAACACCTCCGATACCTGCCCCCCAGTGTTGATCACAACTACCCGATGATAGCACAAGACAACACTAGACAGCAGTGAACGAGAACTGTGCATTCAATTAGGTCTCGCTAACACTGCCGAAAGCAGAGTCCCAGTAAGTTATCAACAGTAGCAAATAAGAAAGGGGGCGGGGGGGGGACGGGGACACTGAGAACAACCTCCTTCCGTTTCCTTAATATTTGTGGAAGAAACAGCACTTTCTCCATTCACATATGATGTAGACTACAAGCAAAGCAGTCAAGTCAGCCAGTTTTATTCCCCATGGAAACAAGTCACTACTAAGGAAGAACTGACTATCACAATAATACTCCTTATAGCGCCTTTCACTCCAAAGTACCACACAGAGAAAACATCCTTTTCTGGGTAAGGAGAGATGCAGACTCCCTCTGCGACAAGCTAATGTCAATGATGCAGGTTGATTTCCCATTCTTTCCCACTAAAGCAAGAATACATCTTTCCATGCATACATGCTGTCCATTCATCCCACTCAGCTTTTCTTCCCACTGCTGAAAGTTTATGTTCTAAACCAGGATTTTTTGCTTCTCAATGCTTAAATATCATATTGTTCAATAGGATGACTGCAGACACCGCTGAGATCCAGGAGTGTTTTCTTGAGCTGACTGCTTAAAGCTCCACATCAAATATCAAGAGAATTAATAGGACAAAAGGAATACAAAGGCAAATCAGAGTGAAGTCCATTCCATCTTGCAGGTTTCACTGCATCTAACTGGTACCCCTGGTGATTACTATAGTTACGTTTATTGATAAGAGACGCACGGATATGTAGTAAACAGGAGTTACTTTATGACAACTGAACTGAAACAATGGTAGGAAAATAAGCTACCAAAATGATGCAAGTGAAACGAAAATCAGAGCTTTGCCACAGCAACAGCGGAAGACAACTCTGGGCTACCAAATTTGACTTCCCTGAGCTTCTATCACAATTTGATCAAGCCTTCCGTTTAAATAAACTGCCTGAAAAGAATTGGTTTAAAAAGGCTGGGGTTTTATGTTTGTGCCTGAACACGTTTCTATTGCTTATCGGCATAGTTCCTGCCCTTTCCTCTTCAGAAGCCTGGCAACGTGAAGACGCTAAAGCCTGTAAACGCTTGACTCAAAGGATCCGACTTCCTGCCTAAACCTATTTAAACCCAGCACTGGAACTTGCCAGACTGTACATCCCCTGCGCAAGTTTCATCACCTGTTGTAAAACGGGTTGGCAGGAGTAACTAGACAGCTTCCTCAGGGCAGCTGCTTGCCTGGAGATCAGCAGAGTCATGCCCTTCAGAAGCAAGGCCCTAGGGAATACAGCAACGACACGCACAGCGGGAGAAATACAGACTAAGAAAACACTGCCTCTCCCTACTGCACTTGCCCTCAGCAGCTCAGTTAGTTTATCGCCTCACCCCACACTCCTCCTTTTCCTCAAAGCTCAGCTGTCTTGCGGAAGAGGTTTTGACAAGGTTCACTTTTTCACACGTTCAGTTCAACACAAACCAGAAGGGCGCAAGCACTTTACGAGCAATGGCAACGCATGGTATCAACTAGCTCCATGATAATAAAAACAGCAACAAAACTCAAGCAACTGACAGGGGCTATGTCAGGACAAGGCTCCACCCAGGAAATCGAGGCCAGCGTAAACAGAACCTGAAGCATGCAGTAGGGAGAGCGAGTCACTGCGAGGGACACAGAGCACTGCCTCACCTTCCTCCTGTCCAATGAGGGTATGGCTACCCCATTGGAGCGCTTCAGGTCCGACACCGGCACCTTCAGAATGTTCTGAATCTGAAGGAGGTGAAAGAAAAGGGGGAACGGCTCAGAAAAGGACAGAGAGAAAGTGTCGATCGGAGGGAGCCAAAGAAACCGGCATCCTCCGGCTGGCCAGGAGCACGCAGCTCAAAGCAGCAGCTCTGGGCACACCCAGGGCTGCGTGACAGCACCGCATGATCAGACACGGCTTTGGCACGTACCCTGAGCTCTAGTGTGCACCTTCCAGCAGCGGTAGCTGCTAACTATTGTGGCACGCTTCGCGTGCTGGCGATACAGGCAGCTGCGCCAGTCATCCATTACACCCGCATAACCATTTCCCGGCTCTAGTCACGTTGTTCAGAAAACCAAAGAACAAGGAGGTAGCAAATGAGCTGGGACAAAGACCGAGGCACTCACGTTCTCTGGAGGCTGCTGGTCATCGCCCAGGGGAGTCTCAGGTCGACGGTCTCCTTTAGTTTTGCGGTTTTCCTTACTTGCTGCAGCTGCTCCAGGGCTCTTCTTCTGCTGATACTCCTTCAGCTGTGAAAAATAATAATAATCTGAAATCCAAACAGAACATGCCTTCTGTGAGAATGATGTCAACCCCCAGCCCCAACTCCACTGGGTAAAAAGACCAAGTGTAAGGACAAGAGAAACGCTCTTCAATGAGTTTGTCGCCCGGGGGGGGGGGGAAGAAAAATAAAAATCAAAACACGTCCAAAAAAAAGGCTAAAGTAAGATCGAATGTGATGAGTTTACGACAAGAGACTCAGAGCTGCAAACGTTCAACTTTTGTACACAGCTAAGAGTTGCTGGGAAACGACTTGATACTCCATCCGGCAACTACAAGGAGATGAAAAGAAGTATCTCGGGGTGGGGTTTTTTTAGGGTTCTAACTAAGAGCATTGAGGAAAAATGAGTAAAGGGCAATGAAATCTGAATGTTAAGTGAAACATCAACACCTGACAGTAAGGTCTCCCACTCTGTGAAACACTTTGAGAAGGAACATTACAGTCCTTACAGACAAATGCCATGTTAATACAAGCAGCGTAGTCACTGTGAACTAAGGGGAGAAGCAACCTACAACGGATTTTTCAATCGCACCCGCTTCACCCCGGAGAAGCTAGTCTGATAAGCCGTTCGCTTGAATTCGGCTGGGTCTTCCGAGCCGAATCGTTCGTGCTCCAGCAGGGTGAAGCCCCCAGGCAAGCGAGCCCCAGGCAGTTCGGTCAACTGCCCGTTTCCCCAGCCCGCAGCCCGCCCTCCGCCCCCCCGCCGGGCCGGGCCGCGCCGCGCCTCGGCCTCCAGGTGGGGAAAGAAGGCCCCGTTATTGGCAGAACTCCAAAATGGAAGCCCGAACCGCTCCAGGACACTTTCCCCTCGCCAGGACTTTCACATACGCCGCCGCCGCGGCCGGGGAGAAAACCAAGGGCGGGGAACTAAGTAAAATGACACCAACCCCCCCCCAAAAAGGGTGTGGGGGAGGCCAGGGGGAGGGAAAACCGCCAAACCGAACCCGGCGGACCCACGGCACCGCCGGCCCGGCCCGCCCCGGCCCCCGCCGCCCCTCACCTTCTCCTTGCCCGCCGCCAGCCAGCTCTGCCCGCTGCCGTCCGCCACGGCCGCCCCGCGCCTGCGCCGCCTTGGCTTCGCCCACCGCCGGCGGCAGCAGCCAGGGCCCGCCCAGCCTGCGCTGCCGCCCTGGAGGCCCGGCCCATCGCCGTGCCGCGACGTGCCCGGCCCACCGCCGGGCCCCGCCTCGTGGCCGGGCTCCACCGGCTCGGGCTCGCCGCCGGGCTGCGGCCCATGTCCGTGCCCCGCCGGGCCCGGCAACTCTGCTTTTGCCTCCTCCTCCTCAGGAGCAGGTGCCACCTTGCAGTGCCTGCTCCCCATGTTGGAGCCCGCACCGCCCGCTGCTCGGGTGACAGCCCGCACCGCCCGCTGCTCGGGTGACAGCCCGCACCGCCCGCTGCTCGGGTGACACCTGGCTGCCCGGCGTGCCCCACCCAGAGCTCACCTGCAGCTTCCCGGAGACGTTTGTTCCCCGGCGCTGACGGCACAGCGGGCCCTGTCGCTGGGAGACTCCACTTCCCAGCGTGCCCCGCGGCGCGCCCGCGCCTGCCGCTCCCGGCCGGCCCCGCGCGCACCCGGCCGGCCCGGCGGGAGGCGGCAGCCCTGGCCGAGCGGGTCCCGCCGAGCGCGGGTCGCAGCGCGCCCGCCCCGCCGCGGCCCGGGCCCGGCCGGTAGGAGCCGGGTCCCCGTGTTACAGATTTGCTAACGGTTACAATTAACTAACCTTATTTGATTTTATAAAATCATTTTCATAGAACTGTAGAGGAATAAGAAATATATTTTAGTGGAACTAGCAGCTGCACAACACAAGCTGCTGTGGAATCCTCTGTACAGCCCTGTACCACGGCCAAGGACTGAGAGCAACCGAATGAAACAACTCGTAGCTACCTGCCAAGAAACCGTGAACTTTAATAATAGTGATATGTAGGTCTAGTAATCAGGTCGTGGAACCATAGTTTGAACGAAATAATTAATGAAAGAGCTAGCGAAAGAAGGAGTCCGTTTCTCTAACTTTCTCTGACAAGGGGCCTGTTTATAAGTTATCTAGAGGGAGCGAGTAAAAGAAACAAGCAGAAGGACCAGATGGTCGACAAGGACATCCATTAGCTCGGACCGACAAGAACACTGCAGACTTGCAAGACCATCACATACCAGGCAAAAGGTGAAACCTACCCCATGAGGTGACGTACGGAATTAAACTCTGTAACTCAAAAGTTATAAAGTAGGTATGTTTATTGCACGCAGATGCATGGGGGATCGCTCCTCCACAAGCGTGCGTGCCCCATTTCACATTTATACAATAAAACAAATGAATATTCAATTAACGCCTATACATATTCGTTACCTAAACCCGCTTACTCTGGCTTCGTATGTTAATTAGCTTACCAGTCCTTTGCCTGGAATGTGGTGGTCTTGCAGGTTTGTAGGTCCTTGTGACCATCTGATCTTCTCCAGCAAGAAGACTTAGCACTCCCTTCCTCTAGATAACATTGGAATGTCTCTCATCCTTTTCTCATCCTTTTTATAAATAGCCCCTTTGTTAGAGGAAGAAGGGCAGGCATCTCCTCAAAGCTGTGTGCCTATGTGACCAGACACCGCACCCATGACCGGTCACCATACCCGCATTCCTTGAGCAGACATATACAATCACAATCGATGTCCATTGTCCCCATTTCACGCTATTTCTCCATATCAGAGAAATATTCACTGCAAAACTGGCTTCATAAAGTATTGGAAGAATTTTTAACATTTTGCCCAATTACAGACAATTTAACGTCTCTGCAATGCCTGTGCCTGTCCACAGAATTTAAATACTGCTTATAGCACAGGAGGCACCTTACCTTCCCTACAGGGAGGTACAGAAAAAGCGAGCATACACAGTTATTTCTCTTTCAGTGAGATCTTCTGCTCCAGCTATTAATGCATTGTAGTAGAGCAAGGGTATTTCACCTCAATTTCCTATTCCGTTTGCAGGGCAGTGCCACTGGCTTCAACAGCACCAGAGGCCCAAAGGACCACCTGCCAAGTCTGAGGGGACTTACAGACAAGACTTTCCACATACCCTGATTTTCTCTGATTTCTTCGGAGGGAAGAAAAACCAAGCTTAATGTGCCATCATCGGCTGCTACAGCCTGTGCGTGCTACGCCTGGAGCCAAGTGATCAGGCAGATTCCTGCCACCCATTCAGGGAAATCACACAAACACATTAATTGAATGCTCTTAGTACTGCTGGGTTGGGGCTCTGAAAATACATTCTTAATTTCTGGCACAATTAACACTTGAGCAACATTAACTGCTCATTTTCTTACCACTGCGTTGTTGAGGTGCACTCAGCGATTTAAGACACAAGTATGCAGTGGCAGAGTCCTGTAGAGAGCTCTCTCCCTGGCAATGCTTCAAACCCACAGCAGGAGCACAAAACTCCTGGAAAAAAATGGAATATGGGGGGATTTCAAAAGGCAACTACAGAAGTAAGTAAAAGGTTGTGCCTTGTACTTTGCCAGCTGGTTTTCTTCAGGACGTATTTAATAGCAGAATAAGTGACATCTCTGTTCCTGTCCTTCACAGGTCAAACTGATTTAATATACAGAGAATCAGCATTAAACACATAGTTAATTACAAAATAAGACTAAGAAAACAGGCTTTTGAGGCTAATCTTAGTAGCTCAAGAGGCAGCATCTCAGCCACGCTGAGGGTAATTCTTGCCAGTCTTGGCTAACTACTGCATCTCGCCTCCACCAAGCAGCCTGACCAGATGCATGGGGAGATGAAGCTGAAAAGCAGTCATAGCACTAGGGAACCAACTAGGGAGAAACATCCCCAGAAGGCACAGCACTGGCCTTGCACCCTGTCCTGACAGATGACTCATGGTGCAAGATGGTGACCGTCTTGCTGAGCTGACACTGTTTGGCCCTGAGCCCTGTTGTTCTGGACTCCAGCATTCAGCTCCCTCTAATGATGAAACGAAGTCTTGAAGATGCCTTGTGGCAGGGCTTCTCAGACAAGGATGGTCTCAGACCTACAGCCTTTTCTGTCTTTCTCTAATCCCTAGACTGCAAGCTTCTTTGCGAAAAGCAAAGCACCCACAACTCTCTCAACCTCTGACTTGAGGGCTTCCCTGTAGCATACACAGAGAGCTCCCCCAGTTTACACATTTCTCCCCAACACCCACCCCCCCACCCCCCCATGTGTGGGTTTTAGGTTGAACAGGAACATGTTAGGGAAGCTGCAAACCTAGCAAGGCACCCCAAAGTGTACCCATGTAGAGCTTGCTTGGAGATGAAGGCGCTCTTCTTTTTTGAAGACATGGTTGGGTGCTGGAGCCTCTGTGTTCCTCTACTAAAAGAAGGTTACAGTAAACAAGAGATGTGTTCAAAATCCAGGGCACCAAAGCACGTATCGATAACAGATTTCCTTTTAGTTATCAAAACAAAAAGCAGCAGTCTAGCCAACTAGGCAATATACAGGCGAGGGAGGCATCAGATTCCCAGCATGTCCAGCGTGGCAGATCATTGACGACAGGACCCCGCAGTCAGTGCTAAAGAAACTCTGTCCTCTAGGGTGTAGGAAAATCTGCTGTTGGGCAGGATGTATTCCCAGTCATGCTAATAGTAACAAGGCACATGAGGTCCTGAGCAGTTTCTCTTCTCAACATCTAAAATTTAGGAAAGTGGTTAAGGTCCTTGAGGAAATGCAGCAGTTGACAGATGATGAGAGTGGGGCACAGATACTGAAGGAGGGTCATCAGCTTCTCACTCGTCCCTCTGGTTCCTCATCCTAGCACTCAGCTAGCAATGCTGAAGAGGACCACACCTGTACACTTTTCAAACCCATAGCGCTCTCCCATCTAGAAGTGCAGGTGCTACACAGACAGATCCTGATAGGGAAATACAGTTGAAGGAAAGCTGAACTCTGCAGCAGCAGATGTAAAATAAATATATTTAAACCCAGGGAGTGAGAATTGTATAATCATAGGACGGTTTGGGTTGGAAGGGGCCTTAAAGATCATCTGGTTCGAACCTCCCTGCTATGTGCAGGGCCACCTTCCACTTGACCAGGTTGCTCAAAGCCCCATTAAAATAGAAAAAATATGGAAATGCTCTTAAAACACTCAAACCCCCACATACAGTTTGCCAGAAGAACAGTTAGAGAGCTAGCTCAGCATTTATATGACACAAGCTCTTTTGGCAACCTAAAATTCAAAACACTGCAGAAGTACCCCTCTCTGTTTCATTTTCTTCTCCTGACACATAATTAAAATGACAAAAGAGACCACATAGCCAAGCCTAGCACTTAGTCCATGCAGCACAGATGCAAACCAAAGCACGTGCCACCAGTTCTCTCACCCACCTGCTCCTTCTAGGAAAGCCTGGGGTCGCACTGTCGTGCAGGTGGGTGGTTGCTGGACCCTGAACGCCCTAATAATGGGAACAGTTACCTCCACTGCAGCAAGCTGTAGCCAGCAGAAGGTCAGATGACATTTGCCTGTAAGCAAAGGAAAACCAACAGCAGTACAGTGGTCTTTGGTCTCAGTCCTTTCATTGCAACTGTCCTTGCTCCAGAAGACACAGCGACCAGCCTCTGTCCCCATCCACCACATCAAGCTGCCCCCAAGTCAGAAACTCAGCTCCCACCCCATTAGCCCCAGCGAAGCTCTCATAAAATGAGTTTTTAACGTGAAAAGCTTTAGCATGCAACAGGGGAAGCCCTTTTGGGTCTTGGCTCAGGAGCAAGCACAGAGAATAGAAGAACTAAGTTTTCTAAGACTACTTTGCCAATACATACTATTTCTACCTTCCCACTTTTGCCACCTAGTCCCACTTTACTAATCATTTTATTTTTTTTTTTCCCCACTCAACATGACAACTTTTCTAGAACTCATTTCCCTTCCTTTTCAGAGCAAGAACAATGTCAGCTTCCTTTGGCAAGGTACAATAAAGAAACACACCGCGGATTGCACTTGGTGCCCCACCACTGCTTTACCTGGGGGATCTTCACTCGTGGTACTGGCAAAGACACACATGCATTTAAATGGGAAACAGACCCTATTAACATTGCCTGGCTTTGTAGTCAGGTAAAAAGTGACACTTGAATGTAAAGCACTTAGATTTTCATACTCCAGTCAGGGGAATGAAGACATTATTCTTATCAATTATATTGCCACAAATTAATTTTCTCACAGCTGCCAATTTCTGTTACGAAAGAACCACACACAAATTTGAGCCTCTCCATTGCAGTTCTCCACCAGAACAAAACTATTCTGCAAGCAGAGTTTTAAAGTTTGTTTAGGTTCAAATGATTATAATGGTGGGACTCACTTAGGCTGTAACAGTATTAACTTTTGCAGTGAACAGAGTACTCTCCTCTTATTAACTGTATGTACCTGTGTGTGCACATTGTACTCCCCCCCATATGGCTGGGGAAAAAAAAAGAATCTTGATTTATTGCACAGGAGAAATGCTTGCCTTTTACAGCAAATGAAGTGCTAATCCTTTATTTAATAAAAGGGACAAATAATCTCACTTACACTGTTTCCAAATTACATTTTTCATATAATACCCAGGCATCAGTGAATGAAGGTGCTCTACAAGTACCTTGCCTTACAACAGCTTCATGTAACACACTCTCAAAATTATCGCTTCCTAATTAATTTCATTGTGAAGTACAGAGATTGAAAATGTCAATAATCCATAAATGCTTTCACGAACCACAACCTAAATTAGATCCCTAAATATGGTATCTATAGATTTTCAGAAATCAAAGCTGTCATTTTTCATAAGTGGATTTTTTTTTTTCTGCTTAGATTTCCACTCATCTGATAAATTCGTGAAACCTTTCAAACCATTAATTTGGGCTTCCTTAAAATGTCAGTGGTTTTAGTCTGCTTTTTAATACATAATAACTAAATTTAATAGATGTTCACTGAAATAATACTAAGGATTATTAATGTTAAAATCCTTGTCAGTCTAACTGTGAATCATCAGGACCCAGGAAACCACTAATATACATTAACTCTTCTTGTCCACTAGAGGTTTCTGAGAGATGAAAAAAGTCACCGTTATCTACAAAATTGTCTTGTGTATTATAGATCAAACTCTAGGCTATTTTGGGAGGAAGCCATATTTTTGTTAGACATTTCTATAAGGAACGACAGGCATCAGAGGCCCAAGCCTTCACACAGAGTTTCTGCCAAACCCAAAAATCAACAAATGCTTTTCCACAGCACTATCCTCTCAAGGCCAATTTTCTAGGAGCTTAAACATTATGAACTCATTTCCAAATTTTAGGTAATAAAGTACACAAAAAATTATGCCTTTAAATATTTTGGGGGGGGGGGGGGGGTGCGGGGAAACACAAAACCCACAACATTGGGATTCTGAGTTTCAGGGTCAAACTGTAAGATTCCTACTACATGCCCGGCCCTGCAAGAGCTGACGTGGTGTGCAGAGCAGAGATCATCAGTGAGATGATTCTGAACGGTTCTGCAAACATTCAGATTTCCCAACATTCTGTGAATAATTTCTGTTCTTTCTTTGCTTCTCTCTTCTTGTTATTATTCCAGGTGGCAGTCACAGTGACTGGCTTCTCTGAAGAAGCAGACACTTCATCAGCTTCAGCAGATACTGAATGTGATTGCACTGCATTTCTAAGTGTATTATTCCAAGAGGTAAATATTTTTTGCTCAAGTAAAGATAATTCATTTAAGGTCTAATAAGCCCCGAAATATACTACACTGGGAAAAAAAGGAGCAACTATTGTTATATTCAAAGTTCATCTTCAGAAGGAATATCTAATTTTTTTCAAGTGTATAAATCTCTTCTGTAGATGAGATTTTATGTTTGGAGCACTATTCCTGAGATAAAGCCACCTCAATTTTTGAAATAGAAAGGTTGTTTATGCTAGTCAAAGTGTCAGAGCAGTGGCCACTACCCACCGCCATCACAAGCAGAAAAATGAACCGTTGCAGACTTCTGCTGTGACCCTACTGCCAGTAGCACATCCCCCTGTTGTCAGTAGTTTATACAAAAACCAGTAGTAACTTCTCAGTTCACTGCAACCTTCAACTTGTTGTACACCCGAATTTTCCTTTAGAATTTGTCAATTAAAAAGAAGCAGCAAGATGAGTTAGCAAAAAGAGGGGGAAGGAGCATACAAGTACTGCGTGAAATCCAATTATGGCTGCAAGTCATTCAGCCCAACTTCCCTTGGCAGTTGGCCTCTTACTGTTTCCAGCACAACAGCAGATGAGTGAGCTGCCATTACATTACAGCAGAATCAGCCACCTGGACATCATTGTCCAATAATGAGGGAAGGGCGGGGGGGGGGGGGACGGGACGACATGAACGGACAACACACGACAGGACAGGAAAAGTGAAAGTGCAGATCCAGAAAGGGAGGCAAGCACGGCAGGACTGACCCTCTGCAGCACTGCTTCTGTAGCCGGCTCTTGCTGCCGATGAAAACCCACCAGCCTTTTGCAACACAGCCTGATGGTTAGGACGAGAGAGTTATGTGGAGATCTGGTCCCTCCAATGGAGGTGTGGATTAAACCTCACCTGGGTTTTGAGCTCCTTTTATAGGGGAGAGCGGCATTACCATGCATTACTTACAGCTCCAGGTCCAAAAAAAAACCAACCAAAAAACCACAAACCACCCAAAAAAAAAAAGCCGAGCATTTTCCAAGAATGTTAATTCCAGGGTGCCCCTCTGGAAAAGATTTGGACACAAAATGAGTACTAAGATGCTGCTCCCCTCCATCAGGAAAGGCTTCTGTGCACATAAAGGAGCACGAGGAGGTGCTGGCAGCAGGGTTTGATTCTCCAGGGCTGTTAAACGTGGCTTTCCAGGGAATGAACCTTCCTTACACCTGATTCCCAGTGCTGCCAGGTCAACCCAGGAGTGCTCAGAGAAGGGGCATGGAGACATGGACCAACAGAACCGTTAAAACCCCCACAACAGAGCAGCTGTTTGAGAAATAACCTTGCCTGGTAAAATCTAACCCTGGAGAGCTCTTGTAAGCAAGTTTGAGTCTGGGCCTTACTCCCCCTGTAAGGGAGTGGAATCGGGTCAGGTAAACGGACCCGCAAAACCACCCCACTTCTTCTTCCCCCTGAGATGTCAAACACATGGAAAGATTACTTGGCAACTAGGCAAATGTAGCTAATTAAGAATAATTATTATTTGCATAGCTCTTTATGTCTTCCTTGCCAGATGAATTGTAAACCCTCCTCGCCTGACTTTAAAAGGAACAAACCCCTGAAGTTCATTAAAGATTTGTCCTCAGCCAGGCATGAGATAAATCTGGGATGTCAAGAGCCTGACAGAGCCATCAAGGCAAACATTAGGTGTCTTGCCTTAAGCAATAAGCAGGAAGGAAAAAATGTCTTAGGTGGGGGAAGGCAGAATTAAAGCTCTGTGTCTTTTGGTCTGATTTCTCTCCAAAGAGGAATAAACTGTTTGTCATCCTGCCGGCTATGAGACTAGCTATAAAATAATGGATTTCACAGGCCCAGATGAGGCTAATCATGATTGCCAAGGCATGTCTGTGCTGTGAGAAGTGAGTGAAATCTGATACTCTTCAGAGAAAACATGTTTTGAAAAGCTCTTTGCTCTGCAATAAGCCTTGGCAGTTATCTCATGTCTTGGAGTATCTACCATATTTCTTGTTCGATTGCAAGGCGTATTGCTGACACTGGCTGCTATGGCTGAGTTTCCTTTAATAACACTTTGGTAGGTAAAACACCGCTTCTTTTTTAACTATTGAGAAAATGGTATGGAAGGGTTTTGCATCAATTGCCTCTCTCGGTAGTACTTAAAGGGTAAGTGTCTCCAACCGAATGCTGTAGTAAAATGCCCCATCAAAATCAGAAAAGGATTTCCACAAAGCTGAACACCAAAACAACACATTTGTTTTTTCCTCTCTGGATTGGGGGAACACCTACAAAGTAGCTGGAGAGGTGGGATTTTACTACAACCACTTTGGAGAGCAAGTGAACAGCAGGGGAAGGAGTCGTCAGATTTCTTCAGGAACTGGTCCTTTGGAACAAGATTTTACAATCTGGTCTAAATTTTAACAACATCTGCTATTTTACAAAAAAGCAGAAAAAAAAGAATCAAGGCGCGACTTCTAGCATTTTTAGGTTTAAGTAATTAACGCAAGTGTGCCGTATGTGTGTGCACATATGCACACTCATATGCAGAGGAGTGACTTCCAAGACTTAAAGATTTAAATAATTAACCCAAGCGTGTCACACGCACATACGTTCACATGTGTTACAGAAAGGTACTGGCATAGCTTACACTTTGAGGCACATTCCCAATCACTCTAAAGAAACGATTCTGCAGTAGACTGACACGCACATCCCATCTACTACCCGTTAAAGCAAGTATTGCAGAAAATTGCTTGGGAGTCTTAATTTAAATCATCTTTTCTTTTGCTCCAACTCTCAGTACTCAAGAGTCAACACAAATCTCAGCTGAGAGGCAGATGTTTCAGAGGAGATCATGCCCTGCTGAATTGTGAAATGCTCTCATGCCTTTTCCCCAGTTCATGCTCCAGATGTGCTGGGGAGATGGGAGAGACTGTGTGCACGCCTATGCAGTGCAGAGACAGTCATCGCTGCCTCCTCGAGATGCACAGACCAGAAGGTAACATTAAATGTGCTGGTTCTGGTGAACGTTAGCGTGTCCTCAAACCCCAGCTGAGCAAATCTCTCTCTGCTGTGCACAAGCATCTTCCTCGCCTCTGTTTCACTTGTCTCCCTGCCACGCCAAGCGCCCAGTAATCACTACCTACCAAACAGTGCAGAAAACCCTCATAGATTTGCAGAGCTGAGTGAGGAGCAGAAATGAAGCCGGGAGTCCCTGTGGTGCTCTTGGCAAGGCTGCGGCAAGCCAGCCTGCCACCAGCTGAGGCTGCCGTGCCAGCAAACCCTCCATAGGCTGGTGCTGGGGTGCATCTACTCAACCAAGCATGCAGGTAAATGCATTAAGGGACAGTAGCTTACTACTAATGTGTGCTCTGAGCCCAAGTGTGAATACAGAGCACTGTATGGGGTTTGGGATTGGGCTCCCCACTATTTGAATCTGGGACTAAGAAGGATGACGTTATATTTTATACTTTTTTTCAATGAATAAGTACTGATACAAAGGGACCTAGCTAGAATGTACTGTCATTTTAAAGGAATACATCTGAGACCTTTAACTTGTACTGGTATAACCAGTCAAGTAAAAATATTATTCTGCTTGGGAGAACCACAAATCACAGCAATAAAATATATGCAGGGAATACACAGAAATTTGGTACTATTTGCAATGAACGAATATTAGGCACCGCTAAGACCTATCATTTTCATCGCTAATGAAAAAGAGACTATTTTATTTCTAATTTAAAGCATAAGAATTTATGAAGGTTCAGAGAAGTCTTTTGTGTGCGTGTGCTTTTGGAACAGCTTAACTTCTAATATATTATGTATTCTAAAACTAGGATCCTTGAGCTCTTGCACAATATATACTGGTGCACGTTACTGGAGCAGTCAGTGTGTGGTGCCCTCTGTCTATTTCATAGCCAATGCAGCATTTTCCCCATAGCACCAATAGATTAAAAAAAAATAATATCTTGCTAAGTAAAACAAAACAAAACAAAAGTGACAATGAAACACACTCATTTTGCTATGAGGTAATTCAATACATCTGTCTATTTTGCTAAGGCTTAGTTTTTATGTAAAACAACACTTGTTTATCTTGCTAACTTCAAAAATGGAAAAAAGAATGAAGTGCGAGGTTTAGTTTTCAGCCCAGATCTTACTAATTTGAAAATAGGAAATAGAGCTAAGAGGGATGCTGAGAAATCTAGGGGACAGAGCCAGATGACAAGGCTATGCCTGCTTCACGTAAATGCTCTCTTGAAATCTCTTTTGGACAATTCAGATGAGGCAAACTCACAAGAATTAAATGATCGTGTTGTCAGAGGTTCCCAGGGGGACATCAATGATGTCATGCTGATATGGTGGCACAGAAGACTTGGCCCTTTTCTTTCACTGTATGCTATTCTGTTCTGCACAGGAGGCCTCATCTAACAGATCAAATGGAAGGATGTCATGGCCTGAGCCCATGTGCAGCACGAGCATATAGCTTACAGCATCTCCTGGGAGAGGCTTTTGAAGATCCAGCTTCCCACCAAATTACTAAAAAACCTTGCATTGGAAGGAAAGGTTGAGAAGGTAGAGAAGAGCTGGAACAAAAGAAGTACTACTAGGTGACCTAAGGCTGGTGAGAAGAGGCTGCACCAGGATAGAACCTGAAGTGAAACAGTTTAAGAAGCATCTACCAGTAAGACTGGTATGGAAACACAACCTAGAGACCACCCAACAACACACATCTCAACTAGTACACACCACAGCTCATTGCTAACCCAGCCTGCTTTTTCCATGTTCACCTCTTAGAGACATGCAGCAGTTTCTGATGACCAGCAAAACACCAACATGAGAATAACATGTGTTCTTGGCAGTGACAGCACATCATAAAATTCACACTTAAAAATCATACTTGGGCACAACGCAACAAAGATTTAGTCAACTGTGTAGTCTCAACAGGTTTATGAAAGCCTAGGATGCCGTGCATCTTCATCACAACTTGAGGGCAAGAGCAGTGCCTCAAGTGAGGGTTGTGGGTAGCCCATCCTACTGCTACAAGGAGCTTGTGCGGTATGATATTTCACAAACACATACTTCATACAAATGTACACAATTTCCAGTGCATTACTATGTTCTCATTGAGCTAACGCATGAAACAGAAAGTCCCCACGACAGCTCTACCCGGGTTGACTGAGGCGGAAGGCCTGATCTTTAGTCTACATTAGCAGAAGACCAACCTATTTTTCAAAGAGGCCTCTAATTTAAAGAGAGCAGGTATTCAGCAGTTTCAGAAAGATGATAGCCCATACCTTCATTTAACGCCCATATTCTTAATAATAGTAGGTTGTGTGTGTGACCTGAGACGTGGAGAAAGGATGAAAGTGTACGTATTACATTGGCTGAGAGACTGCCCTTCTCTGAGAGTTAAAGGAAGGGGTGCTGGGGGCTCTCGGCAGCTGGTGTTGCCTGTTCTGGTGTCACACTCAAATGGAGGGAAGGAAAAAAGGTAGATGGATGGGATGGCTCCAGTGCTGCATGGTCACAGGCAGCTGCGGGAGACAGCTGACATGGGAGTCAGGGAGAAGAAAAAGCAGCAGCAGGGACATCCTGCTCCTTGGTGTGCACTGAGGTTTTGATGAACCCAGGCCAGGCTCCCAGCAAAGGAACCTACTGTTGGGCTGTAGCATCCAAGCTTTTTCGTGATGCACGATTTCAACCAGCAGAACACGTGCCCTTGAGACATGCCATTGGAAACAAATACAAAATGGGCACAACAATGCCACGTGGCATTTCAGGGTGCATCAGAACAAAGAAAAGCCGTCCTCATCTCTGCAAAAATCCCCAATTCCCTCTTGCCTGAAGGTACATCCGGAAGACCCCATGCTTTCTTATCCTCTCCTTACATGACCACATGCCCGTGTCTTCCAGACAGTGTTTCTGCGGCTCTCACTCCCACAGCTGTACAGCAAAGACAGCATTCCTTACAACAAGTGCAAAATCTATAGGGAAAGACAGATCTGATTGATTTACAGGAACTCTCACTGCTGAGTGGCTCATAACCCCAGCAGACATCTCTGGTTTTAAGCCATGGTGAACCTCCTGGGCAGGGCTACGGCATTGCTCTTGTCATGCCCAAAAGGCAAGAAACATAAGCTGGAAGCAGCCTGGTTTGCTGGCCTCCAGATCTTTTAGTGGACCTCTCCGAGTCTGCAAAATAAACATGCGACTAATGAGTTCTGGACTCTCCATTCAATGCGAAGACTAGGTATTATAAAGCTACTCCCTCCAAACCACATCTGAGGAAGTGGTATCTCCATCATGCTGGTAACGAAGCCAACACAAATGCAACACCCTGCAACCCTGGCAGTGCAAGGATCAGTGACCTGGCACAGCTGGCCAGGTATTTAATTCAATGTCCATTAACTTACAGCAATTTTTAGTACAAAAACTCTCTAAAAATATTACTACTCCGGTTTTCAGGATGGCAAAAGGGAAAAAAAAAGCCCAGGGATTTTACAGTTTGCTCCAAGTCATGCAACAAAGTCAGAGGAAAACTGGACCAGGTGCTCATAGCACAATCGGTAGTGAATTAAGTGAAATGAAACTGTGCTTGACATATGCACAGCCATGCATGAACACAAGGACAGGAGAAATACGCTCAATGAAATACTGAGATGAAAAGTCTAGTACGTCAGAGCTCTTCAAAGGTCTGGATGTTCCACAGTAAACCTACATTTGCTAAATATGTCTCATTCCTTGCTGAAGTGTGAGTGGAGCCAGGAGAAAGCATCCACAGTATGAACAGCAAAGGCACTTTTTTTTTTTTTTTTTTTTTTGGGGGGGGGGGGGGCAGGGAAGTGAAGCATATGAAGACAGCTATATGTAAGTTTTACTGTGAAACCAAACAAACCCAATATCCAACACCTAAAGAGGTACTTTAAAAAATATCTGTAATTTCCATCCAAAGTCACATGCCACTTTGGACTGGAATTGCAATTTGAAGCTCTTGTCAAAAAACTTATTTCATTGCTCACAACTCTGGTCATCTCTGACTGTATCACAGCCAAATACAGAGAAAAATACCAGCCCAAAAGAACAGTGCTCATTTTTCTAATGAAAGGGAGGAAACAATCACTTCACAACCCTAACTCACAGGAAAAAAAACCCACTAATGGTAAAACTATATACATATTCTCAGCTTGTCACGCTGAGTCTCTTAAGCAAAGACCTTCAGAAATAAAAAGCATTTTGTTTATACTTGCTTAAAGTTAGAAACACAATACAAACACTAGATGAAATGTGAAAAATCCCTAAACCACTGAGTTTTGCTATGAAGAAAGTTTGCTTTTTCATGGATGTATCTTGTTTTGCTCCTCTTAATCCTATAGTAAGCGTAAGTCTCATAGATGTTGCAAAACTGCTTCTCTGAACACTCCTGTTACGCATGCTGGAATTCGTTAAAATTATGGATCAACAAGTCAATGACAGTATTTCCACCATGGGTGTGACTGCAACAGCAAAGACACGGACGAGGAAATACCACGTTATTTTTGATGATACAGGTCCAATAGCAATATCCCAGGGCCAGAGCAGAAACAGACAGCCGTCCACTGCTAATGGGAGAAAAAAATGTTCTCCCAATAGCTTGCAAGCTCATCAGACAAAACAGTCAGGATTAATGAAAGACTGATTAAGAGTCCTGTTAGGGAACAGTGGCAGGAAAACATTACTTGCTTCACCTGAGAAGCTGTGGCAGAGCTGGGAAATGGTGCCCAATCCGGATTCCATCACTTAAACCGTAGTCCAAAATAAAATACAAAAACCTGCAAGCAGCAGAAGTGAACACAGATGCTACCACCTGCCTGGATGCCTATTGGCTGCTGTCAGTAGTCTGGTTGACAGTGGGGAATGCCTCGTCATGTGGAGATCTGCTTTAAGGAACTGGGAAAATTTGTTACCTTACAGCATCATTTTCAGGTGTTGGCTTGTTAACTGGCCAAGCCACTTCCTAGGGACGGCCTCGCCACACATCTGACTCTATGACTCATGAAGCAGCAGGAGGGAAAAAAAGCCTGTAAGAAAAGCTCCTCTGTCTTCCTCAGCTTGTCAAAAGTCTGTTCTCTTCCTCTGAGAGATGGGCCTGGCCTCAACCATTACAAGGTTAAACTCCCAGAAATAGGCTGTACTTTGGAAAGCCACCAAGCTTTCCAAAGCCACCAAGATTAAAGCTGGCGCACAACACAGCTCTTCCTCCTTCACACAAGTCGGCTCCCAAGAGGAAAGGCCATGGTCTCCGCTCTGGACAAGGTGCCAGTTGCCTTCTGGATGCACTTCAACCTACCACTATGCTGGCAAAGACTCAGAAGCAGCTACCCCCAGCACCCTGTTGTCAGGGCAGCTGTCTTTGCATGAACCTGCTGGCAATGGCCATCTCAGGAGTGGGGATGGCCAAAGAAGTGACAGCCATCCTCCCCAGCAGCCAAAGCTGGGAAAAAACAGGAATGCTGCTCCATGGGCACCAAACACAGGAAAACAGTATGGGGCTGCAGCCATAGCCGCTTTGACAAATGATGCAAGGGTGCCACCATCCTTCCCATCTCTATCAGGCATATGGCACTCTCACTGATGCTCATTCTCCCCCATTCCTGATGTCTGCACAGCAGCTGCAAGGTGAAGTCAAACTCTGCATGTACGCATATGCTGTAGAGCCACGCTGGACTGATGGATGTCAGTTTGGTCATGGATAAGGATACATGCTGAATATCCACCACCAGAGCTGCACCAGTTTGAAGGGGCTCTGGATAATGGCCTTACTGTTTTCTTTCCTGGCAATGCCAGGGGAGGCCAAGGATCATCAAGATGCTACCTTAAAAAAAACACAGACCAGAACTACAGGAAAGTGGAAAATATGACAGCAAGAGCTGGAGTTCAGTATCACTGCGAGACCACACAGGGGTGGCATTCACAGCAGGGGAGAGCAAAATGAGATGTTTAAGAGCTTCAGGAAAATAAATGCCAAGACAGACAGATGCTAGCGGAGCAACACCAGTTCGACCCTCTGTTACGTTCTCAGCTTTGCCAGGCCAGGACTGCAGGGATAGCCTGATGCAGTGACATGCGTGACATACACACGATGGCTTAGAAAGTCGCAGGACCTTCAAGTCTGAATTCCCCTACCATAACAGCAGGAATTTGCCTTGTTAGATTATACCATAAAAATCATTTAGTGTATGCATGCTTTGAGGACTGTGATGAAAGGAACCAACAACCCCTCCCCCAAGAGACAGTATGAGATACAGTTCCTTCCAGGAAAGGGTTAAGGGATTCTTCAAAGCAAGTCTTGCTACCCTTCCTCACAAGGAGGATAAATTGAGAGCCCTTAGTGTGCAGAGAGGACTTCAGATCTGAACAGTGCAGTCCGTGGGGAGGAGCCCCAGGAGCAGCTCAGCACGCTGTTTTTTGTTGCTTGCTCTGTTAATAAATCTAAAGGGGACTTTGAGCTTTGTGTGCAACATGGACTGTATTTATAGATCGGGTCAGGGAAGGCTCCTGCTCACAAAGTCGATAGTGGAAAATGGCACTGCTGTACACAGTATCGTCACACCAGGGACCTGAGTGTGCAGAATGCTGAGCTTGTTGACTGTAATCAGAATTTCTGCTTTGTCTTCCAATCTTTAGCCACATAATGACTATGTTTCACAAGAGGAAAACTGGAACAGAAAATAGTGGCCACCAGGTTAGGGCATAACTGGGTTTCCTTCTGGACCATCAGGATTCATCCAAGTCACACCCAATCAACACAGTGTTTGCAAGCATGACCTTCTCTGGCAATTACAGCTTTGCTTCCCTGTTAAAATGTTTTATCCAGCAATGATTTTGCAGCTGCATGAAGCATTCCTGATTAGATTTTCAACACTGCTACACATGAGGTCTCTTGTACAGAACAGTTTCCACACAGAGAGTGTGAGAATTGCCGTTCAGCACTTTTCAGTGCACATTTTGAAGGAAAATAGAAAGAGAAACCCCTTATTTTATAAAAAAAGTAATTTTAAAGTGCTTGAAAATTCTTTAAAAACAAGGGTTCCCCCCCCCACCCGCCACCACCATGTGTGCATTTCAACAAACGTGTATAAATGAAACTGTGTTAAGAGTAAGAAAATAACAACTCCTAGCACCACACATATTCAGGAACTGTAAGTCAATATTAAAATCATCTATAGCGCCATCGTAGGCTATTGCCCTATAGTTTTAGGGCAAAGCTGAAGCAGAGAGAGTTTTCAACTTGTCCTAGATTAATTCCACATGTTAAAGCTGGAGATAGGAAAAGATGGGTGGTATACAGCCTGTAAAAAACCTTCAGGTCATGTCCAACCAAGTCCCGTACCGGCTATTTTACAGACAGAAGGGGGAAGAGGAGAGGAAAGTGACACATTATGACCAAACTGTTCTAGACAGGAAGAATGTTGAGCACATCTATTAGCTTTTCTAAAAGTAATCTCCATCAGATGGAGGAATGGAGGGGGAGATCTCCTACCTGTGGAATAGAAATGCAGTCTGCAGCACCAATGTCATGCTGTAAGGCCAAGACTCTTTCCTTCCAGACGATAGAAATCCAACACAAGGGAGCCAGGGCATTAGCAAGAGCAAAACAGGAATGATGAAACACCCTGCATATCTTGTCTTCTCTACACCCTACATTGCGATACTCCCAACTGAAGCATAAACATTTTGATGCAACTGGTCCAAAAGGTCTCCATAATCATGGAGAGCTTGCCTTCCCCTAGAATGTTATATGGCAAGCCATGGCATCCCTTGAAGTGGGATCATTGGTATCAATGAGTTCAATGTTTTGCATGGAACAAAAAAGGCAGTGAAAGAAACAGTGGGACAGACAAAGAGCAATCAGATCCTATTTGGTTTCTCTTTTTTGACGTCTTTCAGCAGATATAATTTCAATTCCTTAAAAGCAATTAACTGTGAGAAGCTGGCAACAGCTTACATCATCTACACTTACCATCAAAGGATGCAGGGTCCTGCAATCAATAGGCTTTTTTTTATTTTATTTGGTCAATTTACAATGAACTCTTAACATTTGGTAAAATTCCACCCCAACTAAATAGGCACAGGATTTGTAAACGTTGCTCCATTAGCAGTGAAACAGTCAAGGATTAGCTCTTCTGGATAAAAAGAGAAAGTGTATCCAAAAATTCTAAATAATGACAACTTCACACTAAATAGAAGTAGAAGAAGATTTTTTTATTTATTTATTTTACCTATTATTTCACTCACAAGTTTCACCTGCCAAGCTTGCTATTTTTGTCACTAATCTTTTTACAATTACTCAGTTGCCTGAGCAGCTAGGAATAACACAGGCAGCACACAATGCCCACTGCAAAGCACCTTCAGCAGGATAACTATCAAACAAGGCTGCATTAATCATCTCTTGCAGACTAAACCTTACTGAGAGCCGACTGGGTTTTTAAAAACAAACTACTTCTGTGTGCCTAGTCCAAAACATTTGGAGCTTTTAGTTCAGTTGTATGCTGCAGGTACACACAATGGCGCATTTATATTTCCAGCAATTCCTTGGTATCAAATCTTTTAAAGTTCAGGTCAATTAGGTTTGGAGCCTGCCAGCCCATGAAGTTGGAAAAGCCCTTCCACTAGGTACTGGACTACTTACTAAGGAGGTTTTGCATCTACACAAGCATTACAGATCAGGCATCTCCCTGAGAAACTAAACCAAATTTTGTTTGGATTTAAGTTAAAAGAATGACTCAAACGTTGAAGCAGTGGTGCTGAAATTCTGTTTTCTGCTCCATCCCCATTTCAAGGCAGGCAAAAGCCTGCCCAAATGGCCCAGCGGGAGCATCCACTGGCCCAAAATTCAGGCCCACATATCGCACTCTTTCCCAACTACAAAGACAAATGAGTAAAGCCAGTGTTTTCTTTGCATGTTGTCCAGAGCATCACCCAGTTTGTTACGCTTTTTTATAGAGCTGCCATGTATCACCACATAAACGTCTCCTGGGTGAAGAGAGACATCAGGATGCGGCTACATGTTAATTAATATGTGAAAGAATTTCTGTTTTTTCAAATAAAATGTGTTTTGGAGCAAAAGTTGTTTGCATATTCATTTCTTTAAATGGAACTAACAAGTCACGTAAATAATAAAACCTAAAAGCAAAGGAAAAAACTCTATAAAATTAATTTTCTCTTAGGTACGTCCAATTCAACATTTTCTGTAGCACATAATTCTTTGGAGCTTTAATGTCCATGCTTCTATAGACCAAAAACAATCTGTTATTTTGCTTGAAAGAAAACATGCAGGCTGTGAAAAGAAGGCTCTAATTGACTTATTTTGTTTTATGAAAAACTGTCCCCCCAAATTCTTTATGCAGTAAATTGAATTTTCAAACTGATGCTTATCATATGTGCAATTGTTTCCAGAAATTAATTTTCAAAACAGTGATACTGGACAGACCACTCTGGTAAAGAGCTTGCCTGATGTTTTTAAAACTAATGGTTGCAGTACAAATGTCAGTCTGAAGAGGAAGTAACAATATTGGCTTCTGCTGCTGATTTCATACATTTCAAATTTTTATTAGGACATTCATTTATGGCCAGCACTAATCAGGAGTCATATAGCTGTAGGTCAGAGCGATTATATGCATTTAGAAGCAAGTCCATTATTTCTGCATATGATTTTTCTTTGTAGGTTAAGAATAGTTTTATGGTGAATATATGTTGTTAGTCTCCAATAAAAGCATAATTCTTATTTTTAGATCCATTACACATACACAATTCATTCTGGGAACTTCGGAAATTCAGCAAGGTACACTATATTTAGAAACAGGAGTTGTTCTCAGTTTGATGCTTTCTTACTGATCATTAACTACCACACAACTGGCAATGAAATCAAGCCGCCCAATTGTCTTTTAAATTCAATAAATACATAACCGGGTCATATTATTGCTGTGAATCATCTTTATCCACTTTTATATCATGTAATTTAATATCCATTTGCAGAAGAGCTGACACTACCACTCTATTCTTGTTCAATATCGGAAAATTTAATTGCCTACCTATCCGACTTCAGGCAAACCGTGGTATAAACCTGACAAACTCTTTCGTCTTGACCCTATTGACTGACCAAAGTAAAACACACCACTGGTACCACAAAACCCATGTGCACATTAAGTTACAACAATTCTGCATTCCTAGCAGTGAACAGATTTTAGGACTCTCTACTGGCATAACAAGAAAAACTTGGGGGGGGGGGGGGGGGGGGGGCGGTGGGAAGTCCATGTTGACCATTTAATAGTAAATACAATTCTCTGCAAGCCAATATCCTCCCAGAACCCTGTCTTTCAGAAGATCCTCTGCTCCCAAAAGGCAAGGTCAACTGCAAAGAACAGCATTTGGATTTAAAAGACTGAAGCTTGTAAAGCCAAAGTCACAGCTGTACAGGTACATTTATGATAGAGTAAGTAGGAGTGGGAGAAAGGAAGTGGAAAGAGAATAGGAGGGGAGAGGAAATGTGAATTTTCAATAACATTTCCCTGAATTCAGGCAGAGAGAAGGAAAAGGAATAAATAATCTCTCTGCAGATAGCTCACATGTCTACACTGTTTAACAGTATTCATACACCTAACTTCCATAGACTCTGGTATCATGAGGAAGACAGCAAATTTTGGCTACCTGGGGCTCCTTCCTACACATCCTGACTTCCTGACTTCTAATGGGTCTGTCAACCTGCTGAGATTTATGCCGCCCGCAAATAGCATGGCAAAGGTAACAGTAGCTCAGTGTTGGACCAAAAGCATTGCAGGGAGCATGATCACAAGTGGGAGAGAAGAAGGAAGAAGATGCGTCTCTCATGCATCTTCACGCAGCAATATTCAGGTAGCAGGAGGTGCACCTCTTGCCAAGATGACCATCAGTATCTAAGTCTGCCCCTTCTTGCCCCTAGCTCTACAGAAACTAAAACGTTTAGAGCTTGCATGACTCTCACCATGCTTCTGCAGATGATCAGGAAGGAGCCACAGAGCAGCAAATCTCACCACAAAAAAATAGGCTTTTACAGTGGACACTCTCTACAACCAGATCTGACCTACAGCACAATACAAGAACTTTGTCCCACAGAGAGCACTGCAGAATTCCTCTAATTTTGTCAGATAAAAATAAAATGGTTTTTTTTCTTCCCATTAAAATAAATATCAAAAGTAGTGCTTAAGAAACTTGTTTAACTTCAGAGCTTTCTTTAGATTTATTTATTTTCTTTGCCTGAAGAGAGGGCTGTGTAAATGCTGCTCTGTTAAGGGAAAGAAGTTCAAACTTTACATCAGGGCTTTTTGCCCAGTGTCTCTTGGCACGCTTCCTTGGGTTTTAGATTGCTTTGTATGGTGAAGCATTACAGAGTAAGATAACACTGTGTTATCTAGGCACTAAGGAAGGGCTTTGCACTAAAGAAATTGAGCCAAAATTTCTTTTCAAGGAGAGCAGAGAATGCATTTGAATAAGCACTAAATTCAGCAGGAGAATAACTAATATGGTTGGTTTTAAAGACACAGAAATTAATGTTTTGCTGTGTTATGAATGTTAAGTGTGGATTTTAAAAGGCCAGAGGAAGAACATACATGATTTCTACTCCCAGTTTCTGGCAAGATGCTGTAGCAATTTTATACATGAGAAAGTAAGCAAATGATTGTGATTTTATTTTTGAATGGCTACTATCACAAAAGACCTTTGGCCCATTTGTTCTGGCAATATGTGCCTTAATGATGTCTTTTGCATCATAGCCAGCAAACATTTTTGCAGCATATTTTGTAAAAGCAACAAAGAACAGCCTGTTCTCCACCAAATTAAGCACCGATCCTGCAGATGCTTACACAGTTTGTTTGTTTCCAGATAAGGCGTGTGCATGGACTTTTATGTCTGTAGTAAAACTAGGCACACACTCAGAGAATGTAGTCTCTGAGACGGTTGGTCCAGTTTCTGAGGATGGCTGGGCTGCAGTCATCTGGATGCAAATGAATCACAGCATTGCTGTTATCTGGATTGCTCTTCAAGGGCCAGGCTTTTATTCCACAACCACCTTTCACCTGGCTGTATTTAGAGCAATAATTTCATTTTTAGAAGAAAGCAGTGCAACAGATGCAGAATGAAAGGAAAACTAGCTTACTAAAGGAATACACTGTATTTTCTGCAAAGCCAGGCAACTGACAAAGCACCCATGAACATCATCATGATACACCTTCACCTTAGGTTACCAGCTGCCCCCCTTGCAGTAAACATTGTACGAAGTTCTCAAGATGTCAGGTAAGAGCTCTTGCAAAACTTCCCGGTCCCAAGGTCCCTCAGGAAAGGCTGATCAATAATTTTTTGTTGTGTTGCGAACACAAATTTCAGCCTTGCCCAGACAAGTGCAGCTCCCACCAAGCTGAGAAAGAGCAGGATTCTCTTACACTGGAATTGATGTTTGCTCACAGTTTTCCATCATGCAGTATTTCATGGTCTTCATTCTCTGGTTATTAAAACAGGATGTTAATCAACAAGTGGAGAAGGAGGAGTCAGGGAGTTGGTTCCCATCTCAGAAGTGGCAGCTAAAGCTGCAGAGCAACACGTGTTTCTCATTTGAAACTTATCACTCATTCTTAAAAACAATAAGACATACCATCTGTTGCAGCCATTCATAATAAGATTTGGGCTGAGTTTGACTGTGAAAACCCATTTCAACATGAGTATAAATGTGCAGATGAAGAAGTGTTGCGAAGCAATTCATTGGAGCTTTCCTTGCTATACACTACAGGCAACAATGGCCAACTGTCTCCAGGCGTACACACGGGGTTCTATAAGCCCCATTTATCGAGTCATTGCAAAGCATCAACATCTTCCTGTGGCAAAAATAGTTTTAACAATTTGGCACCATTTCCCTCAAGCAGTTAATAAACAAATTACTAGATGTTTGTGGGACTGTGCAAAGCAGTTGACTCTGTCAACAGAACTTTTAAAATGCAAGGATAGACAGGGCATATTTTCAGTTGAAAGGGACCTACAAGGATCATCTAGCCCAACTGCCTGACCAATTCAGGGCGGACCAAAAGTTAAAGCATGTTATTAAGGGCATTGTCCAAATGGCCAACACTGACAGGCTTGGGCATCGACTGCCTCTCAGGGAAGCCTCTTCCAGTGTTTGACCACCCTCACAGTAAAGAAATGCTTCCTAACGCCCAGTCTAAAACCTGTCCTGGCACAGCTGTGAACCCTTCCCGCGTGTCCTGTCAGTGGGTATCAGGGAGAAGAGATCAGCACCTGCCTCTCCACTTCACCTCCTCAGGAAGCTGTAGAGAGCCATGAGGTCATTCCTTGGCCACCTCCTCTCCAAATTAGGCGAACCCAAAGTGCTCAGCTGCTCCTCACAGGACATGCCTTCCAGCCCTTCCACCAGCTTTGCTGCCCTCCTCTCGAGACATGCAAGTCCAATTGTAGGGCCCAAACCTGCACACAGTACTCAAAGTGAGGAGGCTGAACCAACTCTAAATACAGCGGGATAAACACCTCTTTTGACTGGCTGGTTAGACTGTGTTTGATGCACCCCAGGATGCGGTTTGCCCTCTTGGCTGCCTGGGCACACTGCTGATTCATATTGAGCCGCTGTCAACAAGCACACCCAGATCCCTTTCTGCAGGGCTGCTCTCCAGCCACTCCCCTCCCAATTTACGTTTGTGCCTGACTTTACTCCATCCCAGATAAAGAATCCAGCAGTTGTTCTCATTAAATTTCATCCCATTAATCATTGTCCCATGCTCTGATCTATGGAGATGCCTCTGCAAAGCCTCTTGTCCCTCTAGAGAGTCAATACCACCTCCCAGTTTGGTATCATCATCAAACTTGCTAATAGTGCATTCAAATCCTGCACCTAGACCTTTGATAAATACATTGAACAGAACTGGCCCTAGAATTGAGCCCTGAGGAACAGCCCTGGTGACCAGTCACCAGCCAGATGTAGCCCCACTCACTACAACCCTTTCAACTCTGCCCTTCAGCCAGTTCTTCACCCAGTGCACTGTAAACCCACTCATCCAACAGTTGGACAACTTGCCTTATTAATCTCCAGAAAAACTACATTTACCACATTCTTTTCATCTACTGGGTGGGTGACCTTATCATATAAGGGTATCAAATCAGTTGAACAGGACTTTCCCAATCTGAACCCACGTTGACTGTGCCCGATGATCACATTATTCTTTAAATGTCTTGCAATAGTATCCAGTATAATCTTCTCCGTATTTTTTTCAGGATCTTAGGTCAGACTAATAGGTCTGTAGTTCCCTGACTCTTCCCTCATACACTTCTTGTAAATTGGAATGACATTGGCTAGCTTCCAGTCAGCAGGGACCTCCCCAGACTCCAAAGACCTTTGGTCAGTAGTTGAGAGGGGTCCCTGCTGTAACATCTACTAGCTCATTCAGCGCTCTGGGATGAATCCTATCAGGCTACATGGACTTGTGAATGTTCAGCCGATACAGCTTGTCTCTTACAATTTCAGTGTCCACAAATGGAAAGTCACTGCTCCCACGCTCATGGTCCTCCAGCTCAGGGAACTGGGCAGCCCAAGGTCTATCAGCATTATTAAAGACAGAGACAAGAAAAAAACCCCAAAACATCACTGAATGCCTCTGCTCTTTCCTTTTTTCTTTTTCTTTTTTTTTTTTTTTCCAATCCCTATCAGTCAGATAACAATTTCCAACAAGTATTGGTCCAATGTTTTCTTAGACCTCCTCTTGCTATGAATGTACTCTAAAAAGTCCTTCTTGTTATCTGATACAACACTGGCCAGTTCCAACCCTAACTGAGCTTTGGCCTTCCATGTCTTCTTGCATATATGAACCATAGCTCTGTAATCTTCCTTGTATCAAGGGAAAAACAGAATGATTGCTTTATGTACTCTGGAACTGGTATAGGACTTTGATAGCAATTAAATTTTGTCTCTGAGAGGAGACAGGAGGACGGAGCAGTCCTCTTTGAGAAAGGAATGCCTTTCCTTTGCACTGGAAATATCTTCATTATCATCTCTGCACCACAGATTTCTCCACTCACAAATCTGAAGGCTCAGACTCACTCTGTTTAATAACCAAGGCTGCACTGATTTTAATACTGCCCAATTTTACTCTGTACATTCAAATTCCCTCCAAGTCAACAAGAAAACTCCCAAGTGTTTCATTGGGTTCTCATCAGAAGCACGTGCTCAAA
Source organism: Falco biarmicus (assembly GCF_023638135.1). NCBI lineage: Eukaryota > Metazoa > Chordata > Aves > Falconiformes > Falconidae > Falco > Falco biarmicus. Next base: position 15,347,077 of record NC_079296.1, read on the forward strand.
GACAACTACTGCACCTTTATCAAGTCTGTTTGAAAAAACTAAAAACATACAACACAATCAACAATTAAAAACACCCAGAAACCCCCCCCCTCAAATTTGAAGACATTAATTTAACAAATGTGACAATAGAACCAAGACATATTTTTAATGGATTCTATTTGAAACACAGACTTTGTTTTCAAAGTACCTGCACAGAATGTAAATTTGTCACTTTATGGTAATTACTAATATCCTCCCCGACCAGAGTCATCTGGAACGTATTTAATTACTGACGTCATTGAAAATGTACATGGCACATGCTCACTGTTCGGAGTCAGTCTTTAAATGGACAAAGGCCCATTTGTTCCTTCTTTGAAAATGTAGCCTCAGCATATAAAGTGACCCCCAAACTACGCTTCTGTTATTTGTGCACAGCATACATAAAATGTAAAAACAAGCTGACATTCATCAAGCATTGAAGCACATGCCTAGGTAGAAGCATCCCAGTGGTCTCAATGGGAAAAAAATGGGGAAAAATCTAGGGGTGCAACTGTGCCTCATACAAATATTCATGTGGTACATTTATGCCTCTGCCACACCTTGTGCCTCTGCATCACTTCCAGTTGGTATCAGAGCCACCTCAGGTGTGCCTGTATGTACTGCTGGCACTCCCTGCACATGCATTGCTCCGTATCAAACCCGTGGCAGGACTCAGATACCACCACATTTTCCCTGTGACATTTTAATAGCTGATGCCTCCATATTTTCAGCTCTACGCTGACTATCAACTAAAAGTTTCTAAAAGTAAAAAGGCACTGCCAACCTGAGTATAAATACCCAAAGTAGCAATAGCATACAAATGCAATTATACTTGAAGCAGGACTAATTTCAGCCTATGATAAGAAAGGGACCACCAGTATCCATATAGTGTAATTTTATAGTGAAGCCACTAGTGGTTAGAGCCACTAGACGCTCCTTTCTACTCTCCTAAGCAAGGGTAGAATATCAGTCATTCATCTTACAATTTCAGTGTTTTCTGCCAAGCCTTATCAATAAAAAATACCTCCAACATCAGCTTTGTATTGTTTCTTGATTTTTTTTTTCTATTCAGGGTCAAATCTTCAAACCCTAGTCTGCATTCGCTACGTGGACTTCACATTCCTTCCCATTCCTTCAGTTTTGCTGCAGAAACATGGAACCATCTTTTAAGGTTGCATTCAGAATAGCACTTAAATGCACGATTTGTTACTTTAAATAGCAACACAGGTGGAATAACTCTGGAGTGTTTCATATACAGACATTAAAGGCAGATTTCTAGGGGAGCTTAGCTTTCATTAGGGCACCTGAAAATAATGGGCTCATTTTCAAAATCCCGCAGAGTGCAACAGCTCCTGTTCTGTTTAGCAGAACCATTATTTTGCGAATCTGAACATCTGAGGGTTTGGAAGCTTTCAGGTATGAGTGTGTGTCTGTGTGGTCCCGCAAGCTTCTGCAAGAGCTTAAATTGAAAACTGTGCAATTATTAATTTTTAAAGCAAAAATGACAAAGGCCCGACACTGCCTCTCCTGGCATAAAAAGAAAGGACTCAGCTGGATTACGTAGTGAGGTGCTAGCCGAAGCCTCTGCTGAACTAGCATGTGCTCTCCTGCAAAGGGCAAGACAATAGTTTCACTCACACACACTGTTCCACACACACAAGAGAGGAAAAAAACAGAGTTAATGCAGGGCAGCTGTATAATACCTTCACAGAAGCAGAGAGACAAACCAGGTAGACGTCATCTGCAAGGTGAATTAAAATTATACATCTCTGAGGATTATTGGTGAAAATTGAGACCTGGAAGGGAATTTGCTTTTGATATTGGAAAGGATAAATACCCAATGTAAATCCTTTTATGTGGGCCTCTAGAGTAGAACAGAGAAATTAAAGATAAATGAGATTAAGGCATTTTTTAAAACTACCTCAGACATATTTAAATTACCCATGGAGGGGAAAAAGGCTTTGGAGGAGGACATTAGTTTAGACCCTCAACAAGACATTCATCTAGGAAATCAATTGGAAGAAATCTTTTCTAATCTGAATTGGTCACTGCCCCCCGCAAAAGCCAGACACATCCCCGAAAAACATTTAAGAACATTTCTGCATAGCCTGGCAATCAGCCTGGGGGGGGTAAATGACATGCCATGTCATTTTTTTTGGTGAGGTCTGGGTTAGGAAACATGTAGGTATAACTTGATCCCTTCCCAACCCCCCCAGAGTATGCCCTGGGGAAGGCCCCTTTGCCTTAGCCTCCCACAAATCCTCCTCTCATTTAATTGCTCTTGGAAACAGAGACAGCAGCTAACAAAAGTCAAATGCTACGCAGTCTGTGTTTCTGTCTCTTTTGCCAGAGTTTGAGGTACATACAACTACTGTGGTTTCATGCAGGCCTATATTGTTATTAAAAGTGGACTGGAAATGTTGTTAGCAAGGGAAGTGCAGGAAATGAGTAAAAAAGTAATACATTCAGATACATTTGGCTCTCTTCCGGGGAGCTCTTTCAATATAAAGAAACTCAACAAAGTTGTATTTTTAGATCTGGAAAGATGCGTTCTCGTATTTCACACACTAAAGGGATTTGCCTCAATACACTCAAATTTCCCCCTCCCTCCTCCTCCCTCATGTGCTAGAAGACATGAACTTCAATCCTCAACTTAACCACTGGGTATACGTATTCTGTTCTCCCCATTGGCCAGAATAAAACCCAAAAAATGTATTTAATTTCTTTTTTGGATTTATAATGGCACCTGGCAAGGATGGTCTTAATCTCCTTACACTGCTTGCACCAATGAAAGAAAACTTTGCAGTACTTTTTGCTAAAGAAAGGAAAGGATAACAGGAAAAAAATCTAGAAATATAAATATAATCTCCGTGTAGATCTGTTATAAAATGTATAAAATCCCTATCCATGTTTCCAGAGGGCACTTGGCATAACAGCACAATTTAAACAATGATTATTGAAGACAGAAAGAAATATATTCTACTTAATGATGACAGAATTGTTCAGAGATAATTGGGAAGTATGGGGTCATGTTTAGACAAGAAACTGGTGGCAAATATCTAGTAGTAGACCTGTCAGAAAAGATGTACAGATGACCTAAAGTCAGTGGTTTTTTCCCCATTGGTATGCCAGGCAAGCACATTTGCAGGAGTCACGCTGCTTTGTTTCGTCAACATGTTTGTTAAGCAAACACAATTCTATTGCAGACATCCAAAAGACACTCTGCTATTTGGATGTGGAACCATCAGCCTCTAAGGTGGAAGGATGGTAGTGTATTAATATATTGAGGAATTCAACAACATTTCATTCTTCTTTCTGCCCAGTACTGGTTACAATTCCAGTTTTAGGTGGGACAGTATCAGTTATTTGCTATGCTAGAAATGGGGGTGACAAAGACTAATTTGTGGAGAAAAGCTAATGGCTTCAGATAGCCTCAGGTTGCCAGGATATGGCCCAAAGTTTGCTGACACTGATCATTGCCTTGTGATTTAATGACCTTTGATTCAGACTCAAAGGCCAAAGGCATTCAGGCAACAGATTGAAAGATTTTAAGCAACTTTTAGTTTAAATGGCTAAACCTAAAGCAACAAGATACGCTTTCTTACCAAAAAATGCAGCTGCTGTGGGACAAGATCAGAAAGGAGTAAGTGGTGCACAGAAGTCACACAAGGAATTGAGTTACTCCCTTATATTCATAATCTTCATAAAATGAGATGTTACACTACTCATCGCAGTTTTCCACCTTCAGTTTCCATAATAAACCAGTTATAGAGGCCCTAGGGAGAACTGACCGGGCTCTACATCAAGAAAAACATCAGATGTGAGAAACGCTTATCTACAGTAAAGTCTCTGACTTATTCACAGTCTGGATCTCCACACTGCAAATTTTGTGAGCGTGAGGTGATGGCGGGGATAAAGATGTAAATTTTGCCTCTCTTGCTTACCACAGAAGCCTTTTTCTATTCTCTAAAGAATACCTTCTCCCAGCTACACTTGTTTCAGAAAAAAAAATATTAAATTAAACCCAACATTAAATTACTGTCATACTTTCCATGTTCCCCCGCATTCCCTTCAGTCTGTGAATTTTACTCTTGCAAACTTCTCACTGGTACCCATTTAACTTTCCACCTACTTAAGTATTAATTGGAAGGGAAAATGGAAGGGAAAAATCTAATCTCCTCTTTAATTATATCTATCACCAGAATACCCACATTTTCACACCAGAAGAATCACATCATTCCTGCTGTTTCTCTCACCTATGTTCGATGTGTCCAACATCTCCAAAAGATGCTCAGTGTTTTCCAAATTAGTGGAAAAGGAAGTTCTCAATTTGCCTCAGAAAATAAATAAAAATACACCTTTCTCACTCTGAGACTTGGCATTCAGACCATGTGTGTTTAATTTATACCTTGTGTAGCCCAACAAGCTGTGCCATTCAGACACCTGTCAGTAGAGCATGCTGCTGGCTGCTCTGCTTGTAGTTCATATAATGGGTTAGCTCAGCCTTCAGGTAAAAAAAAAAAAAGACATGTTTTAATGTTGTGGGAAAAAATACACTTTTTTGGAGTGAAAATTGAAAAATCTGGAGGTAATGAAACTGTTATGATAGAACAGAGAAAAAGGAATATACAGGGGTGCAAGGCATCCTTCTGTATTCTTGAGAGCAAATTAAACTGTCTCCCCCCCTCCACCTCCTGCAACACTTTGGTTTTCACTGTGCTTGAGTGCAAGATCTTCAACAACTACAAAGCTTGTAGATGTCCAGCTTAAATATCAGATCTCATTCTGGGGTTACCTCACTTCCATGATTAATTAGGAGTGCAACTTTAAAGTGGGCAGAGAAGTGACGCTCAAACATTCATATGACTGAATTTACACTTACTCATGGCAATGACTCTTCCATAACAACCTGTTCAGCTGGTAAGCTACCAAGTTATTTTTCTAAGTGGTATTCATACATGTCCATCAAATTATGTCCTTACTGACTTTGACAGCAAATGTGCAATAAAACACCCTGTGATTGGCTGACAAGTTCATAGGTGCCCAGGCTATAACAGACTCCAACTCCTTTCCTCTGCTGCATTTCAGAACTAATACCATTAACCAGGAGCACTGTGGCGACTTTTCTGATAAAGATAGCATGTGCGATTCAAAGACACACGGGAGCACTGCCTGTTGTATGTGGAGATAGGATTTTCAGAACCAACACAAGGCGTAAAGATAGAATGCGTCAGTAAATAGAGGCATTTCAATATTTTAAGCCTGGCACTGGGGAGTGATGAGCTAGTTCAGGAAGTGACCAGCTAAACACTCAGAAGAGAGAAACAGAGGTAAACAGAAAAGATTACTTTTCACACAAAGGCTCGTACTGGCAGAAGTTGGAGACATGAAGAAGTGTCCCACAGACACTAGAGGAAAGGACCAAGACAGCAGGAGCTGGCTTTACACAAGAGCACGCTGGAAATTATTGATGGAGCAAGCAGTGATGGCATTCATACCATGGAGACCATCTAACATTTATCTAACTTCTCCGAAGAAGATCCATAGTGCTCCTGGTGACCACAGACTTTTAAACCAGTAGGTATTACAGGCACAAACAGCTGAAATCATCTTGTTAATCTAAACAAAACTCACCTTAGGTCCAAAAATGAACCACATTGCCATATATTTCACCGTGTCTCACAAAAAAACGTCCTTTTCCCCTCATCTCAGGCTACTCTCAAGTTTTCGAACACCAAAATTTCCCCCAGATCTCAGCACTTAGTTTTCTTCCCATTCTTGAAAACCATGCACACACCTATGCAGATAGCTCAGCCTCCATGATCGCAAAGTACCATAATAGCAGGTTATTTTAATTAAGGGTCTTTTCCAGCTGGCTGTTGTGTAGGTCCGTTCTCCCCACAAACACACAGTGAAAGGAGACTGACAGGGCAAGTACCACATCCTTAATTTCTGCCTCTGTGGATAAAGAACGAACAAGCAAAGCTGGAAGTTTCAGCAAATACAAAAACAAAGGTTTTTTTGGTTGCAATGCCCAGGAAATTGTATGCCTTGGAAGAAAGGCAATTAGTCAGCAGGATACAAAGTAAAGAATCTTTGCTCAGAAATAATCATAATGGGTAGTTAGGTCTGGTGGTTTTCGTTTGGTTGGTTAGTCTTAATTATTGTTCCTAGCCCAAGCACACAAATCATTTATTTAACTAAATAAAACAAAGGATTCCTGGCTTCAGGTGGAAATCACTCATTACTGACCAAAGCACCAATAGCTGGGTTTAACTCCTTGGGAATGCTTGCCATTTTCGCTGGTGGGCCCCAGAGGACCAAATTCTCCTGGGAAAAGACAAAACACCCAGAAACCCAGAGCAAAAGAAAAGCGGAGAAGCCACACGTCCATTTGTTTAACAAAGCACAGCACTGCTCTCAATGGGCAAACGCCGCTTCTCAACCGATAGGGAAGGCGGCAAGAAAACACACGCAGGGAAAGTCTGGAGGCCACATAATGGTCTTATAGCACTCCAGAAATAATTAAGAACTGCATTCTTGGGAAAAGTGGTCTCATTAAATTGCTTTCAGACTGCAATTTTCTCCCAGCTTCTCCCCCCTATTCCCCCTTCCACCAGCAATCTTGGAGCAATGAAAACATCAGTTTGCTTTCTAGTGCTTGCATTCTCTTAAAAATGTCATTATTCAATTATCTGTCTATTCACTGGCCCGAAGGTCCAGTGGAGCAGATATTGTGAGCCTTCATTTAATGTTTTTAAATGCACTTTAGTCCACTCGTGCTACAATAAAACTTTATTGAAGACTGTTCCCACATCACATTTACCATCGATGCCACACTTTTTTGGATATGTGAGCCCATCTATTCTTCTGTCAGCAGTAATAGGGATATTTCTAGCAAAGAAATGACCTTTCCTTCCGTCAATACAGTAATTGGGAAATGTGATTTCAGGTTCCATGTGTAAAAAGAAAAAAAGTCTTAAGAAAAGATGAACCATGCTCAAGTGTTGTTTTCCTTCCCCTTGTTAGCATTTAAGAAGCAGGAAAATCTCTGTAAGCACCAAAGATATTTGGTGCCTTCATAACATTTATTAGCCCATTTACCCAGAGGAACAGAAAGAAAGGATGAATCATCTTTCCTCAGAAGCCACAGATATTTTTCCCTTGCGGGGAACAGCCCTTTGAATAGATCTCCCCAATATTAAAAGCTGATGGAAGACTTGTCGCCTGGGTGCAAGACAAGTTATCATCACAGTGGGCTATGCCATGCCTGGGCCACCTGTCTTGCTCCCTTCTGCTGCCATCCTTTCCGTTAATGCAGCAACGGCCCTCGTTAAGCCCCCATCTTTTTTACACTTTGTCCTGCCCCCTACCTTAGATTTTCCAATTCTAGTAGAAAAACAGACTGTTTCTGGAGGACAACAGTGCACAAGTTATTCTGCGAACTCCAAAACCTAGAACCTAAGGGAACTGAGAGTTCAGAAAAAACTGAAGGTAAATTTCAACTCGGCTAGCTAAATCCTCTTCCTAGCACCATGCTGGATCCTTGGGAGCCTGAACAGCTGTCTCAAGGGGGAAATGAACAGAAAAAGCACTTTGAAATACCTCCACACATTCAACTCACACTTTTTTTCAAAACTAAAGTAAAATCTAAATGCAGACAATCCCTGATTTTCAGTCAAAGCCAGTGGGGGGTAGTTGCTCACATGTTGGAAAATCTCCCCCTGTTCTGACTTGGGGTATCACCCATGAAGGGCAGCACTGTCGCTGTGGCTCACAGAGCTCCCATGCTCAGGAGAGCAAAGGCAAGGAGGCTTGTCAGCCCCAAGTGGATTGTTCTTTCTCTTCATCCATCTTGAAAATACATAAAGGGCTACTAAAACATGGATGGTTTACACATACTAAAGGCTGTGTTTCTATACGGAAAACCAACACGTTGGTTTGAGTTTGTCAGATTACCAATACAAAAACTGGCTACTTACAATGACAACTAGCTCAGCAGCTCTCCCTGTCACCAAAGCTCTTGCAAAATTGGACTCTCTTGGCTGTCACCAGTCTCGTGTATGGCATTGGACAAATTGTTCATCTGCTTTCTGTGCTGGCTCATGAGCAAAATGGGAAGTTCTTCAGCACATTACAAAGGTGAAGTAAGAAAAATTACAGTCCTACATGTACTGGCGCCAGGACAACAGGACTGTACAAGCACCAGAAGAAGATACTGACGTGTTTCTGCAATCGGAGAGTTGGCCTAGCTTCACAAACCACCTCCACCACTGCTATTCTCATTATCCATTTAATGCTGCTTTGTAAAGGGAGAAGGAGAGAGGGAAGGGATGCACTAGGAAACAACAGAGTACTGGATCAAAGGGACCCTCGCAGAGCAAGGTTTCTCATACTTACATACAGAGCAACACTGCCTAAAATGCAGTTTCAGACATCTCTGCAACGTGCCATGTATGCGCAGCTCTAGCAATAGCAAACTACAGGTCTGGAGTAGCAAATAATTAATAGAAAACCGGGGAAAAGCTGTCTTGGTCAGAAAGAAAATTCAATTTAAGAAAACTGGAGTAGTAATTTCAGTATTTTGGAAGAAAAGGGGCAGTCTTTAAGGCAGGTGTCAGAGGAATAAAGAGCACATGCCAAGGCCTGCTCTGACAAGGACAAAAATAATTTGGCAACTTCAATGCAACTGAGGCCTGTCAGTTTAGGCCCAGTATCTTTTAACCTGCTGAAATCATCAGTTTTTCCCTCGGTTTTCATTGTCAGAGGGCAACAAACAAAGTCCAGAGATCCTTGGAATGACTGTCCATTTTTTCAGACAGCATCTGCCATCACCTAAACTGACTACAGCATCAGCAAAACGAGGAGACAACCGGGCTGTCTGTGTGATCATCTGTTTTCCTCCCCACATGTCAAGTAACTGCAGCCTCATGAAACTCTCATTATCAGGAGTATCTGTACTGAACACACAGGAAGGTGGTGCAGAGGGTAACACAGAGGACATTTTAAAATATATGAACTACTGAAGTTAGAAGAGGTTGGGTTTTCCCCCCCTCCTGACAGGAAAGGGGGATGCTTTCCTTTTGAAAATGAAATGAGTTGTTGGTGGAAAATTTAATAAATAAATAAGAGTTCAAGAGGAGTATGCTACCCAATGGAGTTTTAAATCTGTAATTTTTCTCCAAGGGAATGTATACACTAGCACTATACTGAGCATAAGCACCTAAGGTCAGCCCTAACAACATATGTTAAAGATGACTCCTAAACGCTGGTCTCTTGAGACACACACACACTCCCTTCTGCTGCTGAGCTAGCGCTTAGGTAAACTCTCTCTCTCCATCCATAAGGAATAATTTGAAACCATAAGGAGTAACTCATCCAACGAGACAAAGAAAGCTGGAATTGCACACAAGTACAAGTGCCTGCTGACATATTAATTCCTTTGTTACGCAGCTGCTGTCTTTCTTTAGGAGGTGGCCATATGGCAGACACCACCATTCAGTCACCAAGGGCTTGGTGCACGAAGCCACTGAGGAAACGTCAGCGGATAAGGAGGGGTCGTCCCCAGTAGCAGCCAGCACCATGGAACCTGTAGAGCCCACTCCCCTCCCTCCAGTGAAGCATCACGCAAGGCAGCTGGGTGTGGGTAGCAACGCTAAGAAAGCTGGACCTGAAAGGACATGGGCAACAGCCCAAATTCAGCTAGACAGGCTGAAGCACGTGGGCTCAGTGACAAGGGGACCAACTGACCCACAGCAAATGGCAGAGGTATCACCAAGGGCATCAAAGGGGAAACAGATTTCATCCGCCGGGGTAGCTTTGGTCTGACCATACCCTCGCTGACTTCCTTGTCCAGAGCTGACACCTTCCCCATCACCTGGATGGCCTTCACTCATGGGGCACTCCTGGGGCCCAGGCAAGGAACATCTGTACAGCTGAGCTGACCATTTTCAGAGGGCAGAAACGGAGGAAGTAACAAAGCCAGACAGAGACTGAGGTAGGGCAAGAATAAAAAGGAGGCCTAGGTTTCCCCCTCCATGTCTGCAGATGAAGGGACACAGTTTGCCTGAACACAACCAACTTCCCTGGAGCTACACTGAATAACAATAATTAAGGTTTGACCCAAAATATCCTAGACGATACAGAAAAACAAGGGCGGAGATGGGACCCTATTTTACAATGTGCCTCCCCCTCATTTCCACCCCCATAACTGTACTAGCAGAGGCCCTATATTTGGCTTATAAAGAAACTGAGGAAACAGCCAGCTAAACCACTAACTTAACTGTAAAGGCAGCATGACTTGTCATTATTGTTTTCCTCCCCACATTCAGTCCATTAAAATACACTCAGTCCCTACTGTATGTTTGGTACTCAGCAGCCCCTCACAAGAGTTACTTTACATCTTGTACACAGGTCCGATTAACACCTCAGGGCATAATATTCACATATTACCTTTCTCACGAGACACCACTATTCCTCTTTGTTTTATATGCAACAAGGGCTACAGAGGCATACTATGTAATCACTATTGCTTTACCAGCTCAGCCTCAGAAGGGAGCAGCATGCCTCACGCAAATCACAAATCACAAGGAAATACAACCTGCTATGATAAGTAGAAACCAATCCCCTTGCCCTCCCCACACACAGTGTTGTGTGTAAAATGAAAGATCTCATTTAGAGTGGAACAACTCCAAACCAGTAATTTGGTACGAGCCTGCTAGGGCAGACCCTAAGCCCTGATGTCATTCTTTCCATGGGTTTAATAGTTCACCCCATTAAAAATATTCCAGCACTGCCTTTAGAAGCTTCACATTTTTGTTTAGAAAACATCAAATATGGTTATGCCGAGACCCCTGCCAGCAGACAGAGTCGCTCAGCAGAGAGGGTCTCCTTTGCTCAGAGAGGTGGTCTTAGCTGCATCCCTCAACTCGTGGTTTCACAAGCAAAACCTTGCACAACCTTTCCACATCGTAGTGGCAGACAGGTGCCCACCTCCTGCATGAGGGACAGGGACCACCCAAAGGACTGTAAATTCTTGCTTCCCCTCCAGACAGCATGTCTATCATTTGTCAGCCACATCTGCTCTCCAGCAGCCCACGCTCAAGGCAACAAAGAAGATGCTTTTAGTCCTCAAGCCAAATCCTGGGTTTCAGCAAACTGAAGTCTAATGCAACTCTGTAGCTAAAAAGCATCCATTCCTGTACCTGCTTTATTATTTTGAGAGCTGTGCTATGAGCACTGGCCTACACAAACTGAGAACCTAGAGATGGTGCTGCTATTCACCGCTCAGCCTTTACGACTGCTAACAAAAAGTGCACTCCTACTATTGCTGTTTTTATGTCTTTTTTGAGGTATGCCATTTTTGATAGTAGGACCATAACTGCACCTAACACATTTGGTTTCTACAGGAAGCAAAACCTGAGATATACTTAACTTTTTGTAGCTCTGACACTTCCCATTTGGCACATATTCTGTAATCCCAGATGACTGTCTGTCTACCTGCAAAAATTTAGGCTAAATAGCTTGCCTGTAATTTGCCTTCATAATCTTAGAAGCTAATAAATTAGTATTTTCTATCATCAAACATCAAATTTCCCGAAACACTAGCTTTCTACCTCCTCAGTGATACAATACTGTATTTAAGGCACTTATTAAATGTCACCAATTACATGGACACATGCTGGTCAAAGTGCGCTGCTGTATGATTACAAGCATAAAACCCTGGAAAGAGAAACTATAAGCTAGCAACAGTGCTTCATTCTCCCGGTCTGCTTCCCAAGTGTTTTCCAAAAGGAGATATGTCACTGTTACACTGTACTACATGGAAAACATGGGGCACTATTAGGATATTTTTAACATGAACACAAATCTTGCACAGAGGAAATTTTTTTACAGCTTGCTAGCTCAGTCTCATATGATGTACCTGGTTTGTCACCAAGCATTTACTTGCCCTTGGGCAACAACAGACAAGCTCAAGGATGGCCTAGTCTCCACAATCAATCAGATCTCTATTAAAGAAACAAAGGCAAATATATCAAAATACATACTGTAAGGGACGCATTCATACTGCACTTCCAGGTACTTGTATGTCCCAGGGCAAGGGTCTGGAAACACATCAGGGCCAGCAACAACTGCACATTGGGTCCGATTACTGCATCTGAAAAACAAGAAAAAAGGGAGTCAGAAAACAGTCCAGACAGAAAGACAGGTCAAGAGGTTGAGCAGCAGCCCCCACAGTGTCAACAGGAGTGAACATGCAGAAGCCAGGACTTCAGCATCAGCTGGGGAAGCTCGACAGAGAGCGTGTAAAGGCTGATGGCAAACGCTGATGTCTTCATCAGCTTATTGCCAGAAGCGAAGACATATGGTGGCACAACCCCTTTCCCTCCAAGCAGTTCTTACAGCACTAGGAATTATTTTTTTAAAACGGAACTGAGAGGATGGTTTAAAACAAATAACAATAACAAAACCCAAATAATTACAGATATGTGGTCCTCTAAAGCTTGAAACCCAAACTCCATCACAGTGATTTCAACTAACCTTAAATACCAGCATTCCCACGAAACAAAATGCAAAGACTAAACCGACAACATTTGTGGCAAAAATAATCATTGTATATTTTATAGCAGGCATAATAAATACATTTTACAACATATTTATAAAGTGTTCCCACAAAAACAGTCATCTCAAATAATGTTTAATACAAAGACTAGAAACAGCAGCCTTTGAGGGAAAAAAATAACCACCCAATAAGGTGTCTAAAAACACATTAATTTTAATTTTAAGTGGATTTTTAATTGTCAAGTAGTTTTTCACACAGAGCCAACACACATCAGTTATAAATGGCCAAGTTTTAGTTACTCATTCTGCCCAGCATGGATGCACCTACTGAGACAATGTATTTTTTCCAGAAGCAAACCTTGTTCTCACTAAAGAACTTGCCATACAAGTGCACAGAGAAGGAAGCGACCCTGTCCGCTGCAGCAAGCATCTTTCAGGTTAAGATTATGCACGCACACAGGTTGGGCTTTGCGAGATGCTTTCTCTGTGGCACATATGACTCACATCCATGGGTGACTGATTTTAGCATGTGTGGAATGCCAAATTACTTAGTTTACAGCAGTTTTACAGAGAAGAATCCTCAGCTTGTTTGTTGGGGTGGGGGTGGGGGGGTGGTGTATGTGTGTGAAGAGAGAGAAGTATAGTTAGCATTTGATTTTTATGCTTTTGCACGACAAAGAGACCTCCTAAGGGCTAGTTCATTGCATTTACTTTCTCTGCGATGCTGCATCCTCTGATGTGACATAAGACCCCTGACACTCCTGCTCTTCTAGCAGAAGCTGTGACATCCAGCACAGAACTCATTTAGGTCTGCGGTGGAAATGCTTCATGTTTACCCGAGGCTACAGTTTGTCATCCTTAATGCAGATTTTATTTGAGCCCATAAATTAAAATTGATTCATTAGTGACTGCCTTAAGCTCCATACTTTCTTTAATTTTATGGAAAGATTAATAAGAGCTGATACGCTTGCTCATCAGGCTGTTTTGCTGGATAACACACAATCCAGAGGGCTGGGTTGTTCTCTTTTTTCCTAGCTGAAAGATGACAGTTATCACAGCAACTGACTAGTTTTATTATACACACAGCAAAACAGTTGAATTAACAGAACAGGGTAACTATGTTGTCCTCACCCTTGCTACTTACACTTAGGTGGCTTGGCTGGGATATCACAGGTAGACTAGACCATGCAAGTGGGCAGTCTTCCAGGAGAGGCTTTGAACATCATCCAAACCTTCACTTTCAACAGAAGTCGTTTACTGGGCTCAATGTGCCTTTCAAAAAGCAATTGCACTGGCCTAATCAATAGTCTCTCTGGCTGTAGCGACATTCCTGGCCACGCTATATAGAAGAGCAGCAATGGATCAAAGAGACATTTCAAAAGCATGAGCCAGGATCAAAAATTGCGAGGAACTGGATGTGGGGGGAGAAACAGACATTTAGGGTTCATCTGTGTGTTTTTTCTTTCTTTCTATCTGTAAGTGTTTGGTTTGAATCACCACTTGACCAAGCGTTTCCTTGTGGTCAAAAACCAGAAGTGAAAACACACAACCCAGAAAGCTCCAGGTTCATAACCAGTATTTCAAAACTTGGTTTGGAAGTCGAAAGTCGTGAACACCAGCTTTAACCTCTCCAAATGCACACTGCCTTCTGAGATATCACCAAAGAGAGTAAAAACACCATGATACAAGAGGTCAAGTTGGGAATGCAGAGTGGTGGTATGGGCTTTTCCCCCTAACTCTAGGCAGTCCTGAAGCCCCCTTGCACATCCCTGGGGATTGGGGGATGGCAAAGCACTGTGCCTACCAAGCACAGAAACTTCAATAGCAGGCAAAATCAAATCAACAGTATCACCTTACGGGGGTAAACAACAGAAAAGCAGGTGAAAAAGTCCTAAATAAAAGCTCAAATAGTATGCCATGTCACCTCACACAATTTGCAAAAAAGGGCTCATACAAAACACCCCACCAAAACCAGAGAAACTCAGCCTCCTCTCTTTTTCACAGCCATTTCCTATGGGCAGCAGTCCCCAGTCTAGACTTGGCATTTTTAGTTTCCTTTTATCACCCCAGGGTGAAACATGCAGGTTCCCATTCTAACACGCTAAGAGATGAGGGCAATATGGACTAAAAACCTCAGGAAAAAACCCTAATAACTGTTTAACCAACTACTACTGTCAGACATCAGTCTATGAAAATTGTAAGCAGAGAAAGAGGTAAAAAATACTCATCATTAAAGCTCTGGTCACTGTGCTTTTGCTCAAACTTTTTCTTCATTTTCACAACAGCTTCCTGGTCCCTTCAGGTTTTTTTTATTTCTTTCCCGACAGATTAAAGGCCCGGGTGACACTATGTGACACACAAGAACCGACACAGAAAAGGAGATGTTTAAAAGAAGATGCATCTGTAGACTTGAAAACACAGGGGTGGGCGGTGGGGAAATATAATCTTGCTTTACTGCATTCCCAGCAAATCAGCCCATGAGCTCTTCTTTGTAAATTACGGGACTATACAATGAACCCTGGGATTTCTTGGTGCTTGGGTTTTAGTAATACTTGCTCCAAACTCCTGCAAGGTGCGAAGCTCGCTGCTGGGTATTGACCTTTCCAGCCAATACAACAAGAATCCCTTGTTTTAATTATGGGTTGGTTTTCCTTTTCTTTTTTCCCCTCCTTTCTTGAAGGAAGATCTTTACTAACTACTGGAGTTACAATTCGCAGTAAGAACCAGTGCTGCATCATTTCATAAAACTGTCTCTTCTGTAGGTCGATTGCAGGAATACTACCCGAGTCCCTTAGCTGTATGCTAGAAACAGCAGCTCTACATCTTGCCAGACTCCCCTCCAAAACAGGGCAGAAACTGTTTGCATCATTGGCTCTAGCATAACTGTACTCCAAAAAACTACAGTCACCTTTTTTACAGCCATCAATACCTCTTTTACTTTCTTTTGGCAAGCAGTATATTAGTTTATATAAATATATTTCCAACACTGATTCATCAGCTCCTTCAGATGAAACTACTTCCCTTGCCCCTGCATTACCCTCACGGCACATCTTTCCCAAGCGAACCCTGGTGTCTTGGAATATGTTCTCATTCTCCGTATGCTCTGACACCAAGAAAACAAGAGAGCTGTGGGAGAAATCTGTGAATTTGGGGGAACAAATACACAAGTTTATGCCTGTTAAAAAAGTAGCTTCGATTTTATGAGTTTGTACCATATTTTAAGGCAAATGTTCTGGAGACACGGAAGAATTAAAGGAGCCCCTCAAGTGGTTTTAGTTCCCTTTATTGCCATTTATCATTAAATCTGACAAGAAATTTATCACCATCCTGTTGTTTGGGGTTGGTTTGTTTTATCTGGAAATCCTTATTTCTAACTGTAATCGCTCCTCTCTGTTGCTCCCTGAAGTGCGAGGTGGGCACATGAAGATACAGCTTGCTTCTCGGAGACCCTGCATGTCTCAGGCCACCTCCATAACTGGTGCTGGGATTCGTGGACACTTTGCCGCGACCAAGAGCATCCACACAGCTCTTCAGAAATAACTCACCACGCTGCCACAGCATTCAGGCTAGCAAGGCAAAAAGCCTGCTGCATCTTCCATTTCGCAAGACATGGAAACTGTGACTTGCCAGTGCCCAGGTTTCCTTTGAAAATGCTTATGTTGGTGCAAAGGGCAATGAAAAGGCCAGTACGTCACATCCACTTGCCAAGGTGCAGATGCCTACCAAGACCAACGAAGAGATCAGAAACCAAAGCATAACCCGAGGTCTGTATTTTCACCCCGACTTGAAAGACTGATGGAAATATATGTTCCTGTGGTTCAGGAAAAGAGAATAACTCAAAACCCTCCTAAAAATCAGTCTGAGATACTCAGCAGTCTTTAAGAACCCAGCATCTCATAAACAGAAGTTCACGTTATTCACTTATATGTTTTGGCGAGGAAAAATTAGCCCCTGGGAAAATTATAAATTGTCCCAGTCATAAGAAAAAAAAAAAAAGAGAGAAAAAGAAAGAAAGAAGAAGAAAGAAAGGGGGTTTCTTTTTGCCTTTTTTCTAGCTACATTTATTCCCACCACTTACTAATGTACCTGTTCTGTCTTTCAGATGTGGAAAAGTATTTATCCTAGAAGAGAAGCATCAATCCAGTGTAACACAGACACTGTAACAGAAAGCATGCATCATTTTTTCAGAACTTCTCCCAGTTCCAGTGGAAAATGACTTTCAAGAGTTTTAATGTGAAACAGTAATAATAATTCATGTGGCATTTGTTTTACATTTATAGCAGTGGGACTGAAGGAAGCATTTGAGTTCAGAAGCAGCTGCAGGGCTCAATGCTGCTTGCAACTCCCAGTTCAGACTTTAAAAAAAAAAAAAAACAAAAAACCACACCACTAAAACTTGATTTCCCTTCAGCAAACTTCCATTCCTTCTCCCTGGCAACAGTTTTATGATTTTTAAGTGACAAGGTCGTTTTGTGATAGTGAGGCAGGAACACTTTAAGACATAAACAGCTCCTTACTCCTGCTCCAATATCTTTGCTTTCTTCCAATGCTGACATTTCTGATATATTTACCAAGAGAGAGAAAAAAAAAAAGAGAAACAATAATAGTTTGGCAGGTGATGTTTATTTTAGGCCTTTCCACAAACGTTAATAGCACAGACATGTTGACAGCATCGGGCTAGATATGTCTGTGGTGATATGTTTGCCAGAAGAAAAATGCAAAGGCAGCACAAAATAAAAGATCAATCTCAAACAAAAGCCTTTCAGCATTAATCATTGCAGGTGCAATACCAGTAAGAAGACAAGAAAAACAGGTGCCAAAACCATGGGGGCAGGCACCCATCATACTAGGGTCAGCAGGAGTAGAGCAACCAAAAATCCGTGCAGAAGTCCACAACAAGCCTAGAGGCTCAAACATCCATTTCATCCCAACGCACCCTCTTTCTCCTCACCCTTATACTCTAGAGACAAGCACTTCTGAGGTAGAGCAAGGCTTTCTGTGACACCAGGGCAGGGAGCTCCTGTAAACAGGGCGTACTGGAAAACACTACAAATGGGGAAGTCACCCGCTCCCTCTGAATTCACAAGCAGATGGTCAGAGTCCAGGGCTAGGCTCTTAAATACCCTGAGGATCAGAAAATTTCAGGCTACACGTCTGTGAACTTGGACCTGTGCGGAGAGCACTGTGCTGCCATTTCCATCCCTTGCTGCTGCTGCTGACAAACCCTGCTCAGAGCTGGCGCTACCCTCCACCTACAGCAACCTATAACAAGGGTTTCTTAATGCCCACATGTGCAGACCAAGCTGCCTCACCTGCCTTCATGAGCACCAGTCACCAAAAGCAAAGATAAAGAGAAATTTCACTTGTAAAGTGGAGTTAATGTGATGCCTTGCAAATAAGAAGAAAAAAAGCAAGCAGAGAAGGAAGGCAGTGGAAGGTGGAGAGGGGAGAACAGAACCGCAAGCCCCAAGAAAAGCCTTTGGTTCACCACATTTGCTTTCAATAACGCAGTACACAAGAGCAAACCTAAATCTTCACCTGTTTAGCTTCCAGAAACAATGAATTCCTCAACAGAATCTTTTTCTGCCTCTGCAAAACCTTAAAAGCAAAGGATCTAATGACAGGGAGATGAAAATCCAGCCTCTCTAATGTTTTCTCCATTATGAATGGGCCTTGTTATTGACCTTTCAGAGCACAGAGAAGCTGGCTTTCCAACCTCTGCTGCGATACAATTATCTGCAGTGTTTAATGCTAGTACAGGTGATTCCCACTACATACTGCATTTTGTTGTTTTGTTGATGAGTTTTAATTATCCATCTGGGTGCTAGAGCTGTCAGATGGGCTGCTGCTTATGTGATCAAACTAATACAAGGAGAGGCAAAGCACACTAATTGCAGCCTCACCAAGTGCCTTTGTGGAGATATGCCAATGAGATACATTTAAACTGCTGTGTTTATTGTAAAATATTATTATGTTTGATGAGAAAAAATAGTCCTCTTTCTATAGCCTCAAACAATTTCGTTCCTCTGATTATTGTTCTACGTTGAGAAAAGCAAAACTGAGGAAAAACAAACCACCAAAACCACACCCAGCCAAACAGCAGAAAATTCCTGCAGAGCCAAACTGAATCAGAGTTGTAAAGGTCACCAATGGGATTACTTTCATATATTATGGAGAGCCTGGGAGCAAGACGGAAAACAGGTACTGGAAATAATTTAAATATTAGTTTTACATAAGGGAAAAAAGTAATTATGCTGTTTCAACTCATTGATAAGGCCCTTAAAATTTAACAAGAGCATTAAACAGCAAATTCATAAGATTTTACAGATTTAATGGCAATTTGGGGCACCCCTTTAAATGGTGCATCTGCTCCCCTGCCAGGAACTCCCCAGCTTAGGAATCTGAGGTCTCGGACAGGACTTGCCAGTAGGGTGTGCTGCCTCATCATCACCCTCCAAGGAGGGTCTCCCCCAAGCGATGAAAGGTTTGTCCTCTGTGCTTCATCATGTAATGCCTCACATTTTATAGTTTCCTTGGATTTCTTTCTGTCCCATCTCTTTGTGATTAACAGAGTGAGAAGGGGAGATGAAACCCCCAAAGGCAATGAATGTGTAACCCAACAGGAAAACCTGCCGAGAACCATGTACTAATGCGCCTGGCTACAGCATCCCTGCAGCAAAGGCAACCTGAATGCAAGGCTAGTGAAAGAAACATTCAATGTTAGCGCAAGAACAACAAAGCAATGTACCCAATTCTGTCCAAGCCATTGGGTATGTTTTGACAAAAGCTTTGGGTCACCATGGAAACCAGATCTGCACTGAGCACGTCTGAAGCAGTCACAGTGCTGCATCAGCTGCAAGTAGCTGAGGTTCCAAGCAAGGGCAGGTTTGCGATATAGACTAACGTCTTTCATTGGATGCTGGTCTGTAGGGCTGAAAACCAAACTAGGCAAGCCTTAAGGCTGTAAAGTACATCTTTTAAAGGACTACATCTGCCTTTTTACAGGTATTCTACTTCTTCCAACTCCATAAACTTCTGTAGCACACTAATAAAAATCCACTTTACAAAACACTGACAGGATATCTGGAGAGGAGAGTAAACACCTGAAGTAAACCAACCGATAAAAGGCTCATCAGTTTAGCCAGAGTTAACACTACTTAAAATAACTGCGAACAGAAAACAATTTGGCTTTTAGTTTGGATTATGAGTTCAAATTAAATGCTAGATGAGGTCAAGGCTGAATTTCAGCTGGTGTTCCACATTACTTTGTCTTCACTGCCACTTTAACAAGAGTCATTGCAAGTTAAAGCCCATTTTTTCTTCTTTAGTACAGCTGCCGAGAGCTAGGATAGCCAGGGGAAGTGGCAAAGGATTATATTCTCTAGAACAGCTCTGAAGTGCTTTCAGACCCTCAGTCTACTATTGCCTACCTATCCACCGAGTCGGCAGCACAGGGAGCCCACGCCATGCTGCACACCAAGGTGCTGCAGCCGTGTAGCAGCACAAAGGTGTGAACTTGGCGCTCAGCACTGGCAAAGCAAAAAGCAAATCTGAATGTGAGCACGTAGAAGCCTTTTAAAAATACTAACAAAAGAAATTTTTTTAAAAAAAGATAATTCTGTCCTGTTGTTAAAGCAAAATCCAGTATTACTCCCACTGCATCCCCCTTCAGTAACTGTCAAGTTTTCTTGAAGGACAAGGAATTACACAGCCTGTAATAACCACAGTGCTGCCGTTTACTGTCACCACCCAATGCCCCTGTCCCAACCACTGACTGATTCCTGCAAAAGGAAAAACTGAGATTAGAGAGTATTGTCTGTAAAAGGGCTAAAGTAATCTGTATTCATGGGTTGGTAGGTTTAATGTATTAGCCTTTCGCCGCTGCAAACAGGGTTAAAGAAGGGTTTGGGGCCAAAATAATTTGTACTGCTCTCCATCTCAAATTTGACATAATAATTGAATGACTCAATGAAGCAAAAATGAATACATCCAAACAGCACAGGAGGTCGAAGCTGGGCAACTCCCTGATGAACTCAGGAGTGAACCGAAGGCAGCCATGCAGCACTGCTTCTAAAACCCAGAGCAACCGCTCCCTTCATCACTCTCGCCGATGACATGATACCAAGGTGATTTTTAAGTACAGGTCTATAGATTTTAGTTAAGAAACAATCATCCCTCAGCCTCTTGGGGGGGGGGGGGGGGGGGGAAGCTTCCCAACTGAGTCAGATTTAGGATCAACATGTGACAGGTTATGCCTTTAGCATCATTGCTAAATCAGTTCAGACAAAAAGGTAATACTGCCAAGTAAAACAAACAGCCTGCCAGGGTTGTATGCTGTTAATACAGCATCTGTTTATGGTGCCTGATTTTGTATAGCACCTTGTGCAAAGGAGTCTTGGCCCCTGTCTGTCTGAGGCATTAAATCAGTACAAATATTAATCAGAAGCAAACCAAATTTTCTCAAAAAATAATCCTGAAATGAGCTAAATACGTTTTTGATATTCAAAAGCCTGTTCTGGGGTTTTTGTTGTTGTTGGTTTTTGGTTGTTTTTTTTTTTCCAACGTAGCCAACTCTGCCTCTCTGATCTTCAGCCCAAAGCTTGAATATAGGCAGCCTGCACTTTGATTCTAAGCTCAAGAGAAAGCACAGCCTCACAAAACCTTCATGTGCTTCCCAGCCCAGCACTGCCCAACCCAAGCATACACAAAAGCAAATGGTAGGGGGGGTGGGGAGGGCAGGAAGCCTATTCTTAAATATATTACTGGAAACGTCCATTGTGAAATTCCTCAAAATGTCTAAACACAGCCCTGAACTTTCTGTGGCTGCATGCAGCAACATGGAGGGGCTGGAGGGATGCATTTTTGAGAACACCTGTCCAGCAGCTCCCCTGAGGCTTTCTCATGCTGTGCTCAGCACTAAGCTGGGAAAAGTCAGGGATCAGACTCTGCTGCCTGCCCTCCCACCACCCCATTCCCTCCTCGCTTCTTCTTCCAGGGGTAGTTTTCAGCATATCTATCTATCTATCTCCGTTTTCAGCTATATACACCCACCAGCTCTTTTCCTGCTCCACCCTATCTGGTCACCACCCTGAAAGGGACACTACTTGCTCATTACATATCTTATCTGCCTGTAAAATACATGATTAAAATACATACAGATTTAGCTAAAAAGACTATGCTGAAAAAAAGTCTGATAGGAAAATGGCTTCTGAACACCTGTGGGACAACAACTGGCAGGAACCGAGCAACTGGGCTTCTGCAAAACTCCAAGTCTTTTTTGTGAGATGCAGAAACTACTTTGTTAGTGGAGGATTGACAATTTCATGCTACAGAGCCTGCCTAATGCTGTACTCACAGAATTAAACTCGCTGTATGCAAGAACGTTTCCTTTGAGGAAGCTAAACTCAAAGACCAAGTTTTCTGGAAAGGCTATGCCTCCCACTGGAGCTGAATTTTTCCAGAGCTTGGTTCTTGGAGGAACTACAAAAAGGCGTAGCTGCTGAGCATGGCCAGGGACTCCTGTGTTCTCATGGACAGCAGTGAAGCTGCTGGCTATTAAGCATTTTTCAGGCAGCAGGCTGTGTCATGGAGTGCGTAACCGCTTTAGTAATCCAACCCAAACAGCTCTGCAGAAAAAAAACCCTGCCTGCCTGGGATTCCACAGGAGCCTTAGGTGGAGCAGAAACTGGGAAATCCACATTCCAGAGCATGGAGCGTTTCTCCAGCAAGTCAACTTTAAAATATGTGACTGATGCTGCTCAGACATACTAGCTGAAGCCCAGGGAGATGGATGAAAGGGTAAAGATGCAGAATAAATTCATCAGATGTCTCCATAAATCATTTCTATAGTTCACATTTGTTCTCTGCCTTTCATTACTTACATTTCTAAAGCCACCGGGTGCCTTGGTGCAGTAGATCTAATAAAAAGGAAGATAAAGTTTAACATCCCTTTTTGAAACATATTAAAATGATGTAGCTTTCTTCTGAATGTTAATGGCAAGCATTACAAGAAACATACTGTCTCAAAACAATTCACTGGGGCTGGGAACGAAAGCAGAGTCCCACTGCAGCCCGGAAATTCACGGTCCTCATCTCCACTCCCCCACCTGGTAGAAAAGATCTTATTTCTGACCCTAATGTTTTGGCAGTCTTAAGTTTGTCACCAAATCCTGACCTTGCTTTGTGCAGACCCTCTGACTCAGGGTCAAAATTCCATACTCGAGGAGAGGAGAAAATATTTTTGGAGACTGGCATTTTGGGAAAGAATCTAAGCTGTGTGACAGCTGTTTGGAGATGTGGCATGCCAGAGGGGTCCCAGCGGAGCATACAGTTTTACACACACGCACACGTACAGAAAATCATTAAAGTTTCTGTCTCTAAAGTTTCACATTTAATGAAAGAAAGCAAGAGAGATATCTGGAGAACTCTTGGGTTATATTAACAACTAGTGATACTCCCTTTGCCAAGAGCACAGGCCTGGGAAGCTCACCGACAGGGATGGGAAGGACCCACAAAAACAACAGCAGGTCCAAGCGGTGTGGCGAGAGGGAGCGGGAAGAGCCGAGGGGGAGCGGGAAGAGCCGTCCTGCCCTCTCCCTGCCATGACCCTGGGCAGGTCAGGAATTGAGCAGAGAACCTGCTCTTGCGGCTGGAGTTGTTCTACGACAGAGGCAAGGACCTTTATAACAGAGTTTAATCTGCTGCAGGTTAAACAAAACAAATGACTGCACAAGTGAGCAATTACAGAGCATTCCACAGCCAGCACTCGGAAAGCCTTGCCATTGATTAATTAGGTTCTGAGGGCCAAGGCTAACCTCACAGTCCCCTGAGAAAGAGAGACCACTTAGCCCCTTTAAAAAACAAACAACAACAAAATTAAGATTTTTTTCAGTATTCTTATTTAATACTTGAGCATTAGTTAAACAGCTGCTAAAGTATTTGAACAGTTACTTGGGACTGACCTACATTCAGCTGTATCGCTTTATTACACAGGAGAAACTTAGTTAAGCTTCTGTTCCTTAACAAAAGCAAATAAAATCCTCCACTTTATGACAAGGAGCTGCACTGCTACAGCCATGTAAAGCTTTCAAATTTGTCAGCAGTTTCCCAAGAGTGTGGCTCCCACTATCACATTCCTCCTCTTTGCATTTGAGGGATAACAAGATACAGGGTATTTTTATGCATTAATGCTCCTCAAGGCAGGCTAGCTCACTCTGCTAGCCACCGCCAAGGTGGAGAAGACTGTAGCCTGTGATACCCACCCTGTTATCTTATGAGACCTACTGTACCTGTGCAATATGGTCTGCTCCCAGTCACATCATGGGCTAGGTCATGAGTACTTCAGCCCTGCCAGGAGGAAGGCATCAACTATTCACTTCATGGCAAGAAGTAAAAGAGTAACCTGTGCCTTGAAAAAAAACACAAACGAAACAACCAAACCACATCCTGCTGGCCATATAGTTGCACTTACCCATGGGCCTGATCCGCACCCCACTGAATTCAGGGGGTGAATGGTCATTTACAGGCACCACTAACCATTAACAGGGTTAATGAGCTAGGTAGTGGCAGCGTACAATGAAGGATGCTCCCGTTTTAAGAAAATACACAAGAGTTTCACCAGCTCATGTCACCAAAGCGACCCCCCAAGTCACCTACCCAAAGCCTCCCATGAGCATTAACATTTTAAAATGCTGTTAATGAAAAGAACCACCCCATACATGTGACCCACACTCAGCTACACTCACCACTGTAACTGTGCCGAACCTCTCTACAGGATTATTCAGCCACATGTTACGTGCTCATCACCCTCCTCCCTAAAACACTCATCTTGGCCTCCTTGTCTCCTGCCCTCACACAAGCAGCTCCCCTGCTCTGACTTATCAGAGATCCATTTTGGGGGAGAAATCTGTCCCCAGCCTTGTACAGCTAATGAAAGCAAGCGCTTAAAATATAAACAGCTAGACAAAAACACTCACCAGCTGCCCAGATCCTCTAGATTTTCGTTGAAGTGACTACAGATACTCAGACAAACCCTTGGAACTTTGGTGAGGTAACAGGATGTTTTTTTCTACATGAGGGAGAAAACCCAAAAACTGTTCGTTGCTGAGCACAGACCGTGGGTGGGCAGCCCTTCCAGCACCGGCATCATGGTCAGAAAATTACTTCTGAACACCCGACAGCTCCTCCCATGTTTCCCAATCAAGGGATAATTTTCCAACTGGCTTTCAGTCCTGCTGAACCCTGTGCTGAATGCTTGAGACCATGAAGCTGCTACTGGACTTTTTGCCAAATCCAATTCTATATGTGCCTTGCTGACATCTATATTTATAAAGCTCCCGATTCTCTCAAGAGGATGAAGAGACAGGTGCAGAGGTGGGAGTCATGCACCAAAGAGCAATTCCCCCAGCCTCATGACACAGGAGTCCTTCTACCAGCTCAACAACTCACAGAAATTAACTGGTACAAATGCTACAACACCTCCCAGGCTTTAAAAAAAAAAAAAAAAAAACAAAAAAAAACACAAAATAAAAAAAAAAACAACAACAAACCAAAAAACACCAAAAAACACACAAAAAACCAACCAACCAAAAAAAAACCAACCACAAAACACAACAAAAAAAGAAAAAACAACAACAACAACAAAAATACCCAACAACAACACCACCACCACACAAGAAGCTCTTAAGTCCTGCACCCCATCAGGGCCATTAGTGCTGAGCACAGTGGCCTGATGATGCCTTGTCCCTTGGGCCTACTTTATTCCTGCTCTCTGAAGGACCACAGACATTGTTCAGGATCTGAAAAAGTTGGATTTAATTCCATGGATGGCTGTAAACCTTTAGTTCCCATCCTGTAGCAGAACAGCCTTACAATGAAGTCCAACCTCGTCTCTGCAACGGGCTCCACTTTTTCTGAATAATTAAGGAAGCATTTGGGTAGGGGCTGAAAATGGCATCCTCACTTTCTAGTATATGTTGGACTGTTAGAATGAAGTATCAGGCAGGCTCTGCTGCTATCTGTCTCTATGAATATTTGACTAATTAACATATAAGCAAGAGCAGCAATGGAAAAAATGATGCATTCAGTTCTATGCAATGCCGTTACAATTGTGATGACTTAAAATCCTGCAATACTTTGGTAGGCCATTTTACAGCCTGGCTGTAACAAGGAGCTGTGGTGAATGGTATCTCAGGTGCTGGAGAGTAAGCAGTTAGGGGTGAAGACACCTCAAGTCAGCTTTGGGGTTAAAGAAACTCTCCGTATACTCACTACTGCCAACCCTGAAGGCAGTAAAAATAATGGGTGACTATCAGTATTTTATTTGCTTTGTTAGTGTAAATAAGACTAGCTTAAGTCACAGGTTGCATATAAATTCGTCCTCCTTTTTTTCAGTGCATCTATGGAAAGTAAATTCTTTTCCAAGTGTTGAGAAAACGATGCTTTCCCTTATGTCAGTCAGTGCCTTTAACAGCATTCATCTCACTCCAGGCTTTTTGAAGCTTTGTGTATAGAAAACCAGTGCCCCTCAGTATACTGAAGTAGCCAGTACAGGCATCTGGACAGCGCTGAGGAACAGTTTAGTGCAAACAAATTGACAGGCGAACTGTAAAATACTGACCAACGAGGAAATTCTCTCTGTGTCCCAACCAGCCTCATCCTACCGGTCACTCCCCGCAACCGTGCAGCCTGGGCAAGAGAAGCTTCAGTTTTCCAGCTAACAGCAATCTACCTGCTAGTGCCAGGGGATCGGGTTTGATTCTGTGGCCTCTGCCTTTACAAATACTCTTAACAACTCTCTCAAAAAGCCAGCAAGCCTCATCTCACTTACTCTGACGTGACTGAGTAAACAAATAATGCTATTTATGCACTGCAAACCGTTTGTCAACCCATTTGTCATTTCCAATCTTTCATTGCTCATGCAGTAAAAATATGTGGGATTTTATTCAAACCTCCCTTGCAGGTGTGATGAATGCTTTATTTATACAACAGCACTTCATCTCACAGAACTGTTACTATGCATATGCAGCCCTTTAAGTCCCTGTGTGGCGTAAGCAGAAGGTGTAAAGAGAGATGAAAACAAGAGGCAGTGCTGTAATTATAGCCAAGGGGGTAATCATGGATGGCTCAGCTAAAACTGGAGAATGTGTGCCAGAGGAAAGTTAACCACTTCAGAAGAGTTCAGTCCCCATCAGCAGGCAAGGTGAAAAACATGGACCCATTCTCAAAGACCTCTTAAAGGTCAGCGTTACACTGTCAATCCCCGCTCAGCTTATCAGCGTACTCATGGCATCAGCATCCACTGTATATAGCGAGCACATTATTTCCAGGCAAATCATCTCCCATTGACACCCCCCAATTTGAATTTCAGTCCAGGACTGAAAAACCTGGAAGCAGACGCTGCTACAAATAACTACAATTTTGCAAGACATGAATAAATTCCTTTGGGCAGTCTTCTAGTGGCCAGATCAGACAGGGAGCAGCAAAAGGGCTTCTACTGTAATTTCTACTGCAAGGCAGAGTGACCTTGGAGGCAGCACCTGTGCTCTTCTGCAAAATGGGAAGAATGATAGTGAACTCCCTGCAAAGTCTTTTGAGATTCACAGATAGAAAAAAAAAATATTACTTTGATTACTATTCATTGATGTGTGAAGTCTGCTACACAAACCTGCTGAGACCTACGGCATCTCCTCTAGAAGTAAAGCACCACTGGGATGAAGGGCAGCAGAACCTGTCCCTTGTTTCTACTTTGCATCACTGACACCACAGTAAGACTTGAGTTTCATTCACTCATGCCATGGAGCACACCAAATGCTTCCCTGGCTTACAGAAGCCTCACAACCATTTGACTCAAGCCAGTTTGCGGTAAAAAGAGTAAAGGATCGGTCCCAAGTGGATCCCTGTCTCTTGGAAGGCACATCCCTTGCAGTTTTTACCATGAGGGCAAAACATCGTCAGCTCCAGCACGATCTTCCTGGAAGCTCCTGGTTGCCTCTGATAAATCTGCAAGAGCTACCATCAATTTTCATATTTCTGAGGGTGTGGGGTAAAGAAAAGGTGAGAGGAGCAGCTGTGGACCAATTTCAGGTACCTTGATATCAAACCTCTCTTTCCTCCACCTTTTATTAAAAATTTCAAGGGGAGGGTGGGATTCACAAAGAACTATGTAAACAGACACCAGACTTATGTTTATTGCCTAAGCAAAAGAAGATTAGAATTGACAACTGGAGAGGTTTTTGGAGACACAGATGCTACAATCATTTTAATATAATTTGGATTTCCAAATCAGTAATTACTCTATCACATATCTATGATTTTGTAGATGCTACTAGAAATGCTGATGTCTTTTTCTATGCATAGTAATGAGCAACAACAAGGGCTGTTAATATAAAGCCTGTAATGTTTGTATTCATATGTAAATAGGTTATGTAAACGTTTTAGACATTTTTCAGTAAAACACTGAGTTCTAACCTAAGTGGCTCCATTCCTAAAGTAGAAAAATTGCACTCTACATAGAAATTGTTTACTAGTCTGTCAGCAAAGCCGCCAAAGCAGTGAGCTGAATTTATAGGGGCATTTACATCTCTCCATTAGATGCGATATTAGAGTAACTGGAAACTTATAAATGTGCAGACAGATACTGGTTGATATTTAGAAAGTTGCTTGCACGTACATGGTGGCATACACATTCAGCACACATGCACCTTCTGCATATACATATGCACAAGCACAGGAACCTTCTTGGGAGACTGAGGAAAGCAGTAGTGTTTGATTTAATTAAACTCATTTAGTTAAGCTGATACAAACCCCTGGTTAAGAGTGACAGAATCAGTTTCTGTCCTGTTCTGCCTGCTAATTGACTTATGATAAAACTAAATAAGGCATGTTAAAACACCAACACATGTCTCCAAGCAGGAGTAAATTACACAAACACGAAACCACAGCTTTAGCTGACTCCAAACAATGCTAGGGTTGGGAAAGGGGTGGGGGGTGGAGGGTGGGGAAGGGGGGGTAGTGGGCTAAATTACACTAAGGCCGCCCTTTGTACCTAAGAATGTTACCATTTTCCTTCCGACCCCTTCCACTCACGCATGCATAACTGTGGCCTCCACGTGTCCCACCTGGTGCATGGACAGTGGTCCCTGCGTCTTACGCAAGCCATTTCTAACTCAGCTGGAGCACAGACACACCACCATGGTACTGTTCCTTACAGGACCCGATGTGCCTATGGACACAAAACCCTGGGACTCTCTACTCTTTGAACACCATACGACTAACGTGCATTACCTTCAGTGAGATCCACTCTCAACTCTATGATGCAGAGAATCACATCGTGAGACTTTTTCCTTGGTGTCTTTAACAAATCATATGCAGCCTCTCATCTCCTTCTCTTCTCCTCGAAGGTATGTATTTGAAAAGATGGTTTTGTGCCATTAAAGGCTTTAGAAAGACAGCTCAGAGACCCCTGTGTCTCCACTACAGCACGAGTAAGTCCCAGTTGTATAGGAGACAACAGACGTATTCTCTTCGTAATAGATGTTCTTCTCTCGTAAGCAAAAATTAAATGGAAATGACAACAAGGGAGCAAACATACTGCTGTTGCTCCAGCAACTCTCAGCACCTTCTACCATCCTAGGGGCAGTATTTTCAAGATCTGTTCAGTCCTTCACTTTTTATGAGGCTGCCAAAAGCTGCCAGAGGTAGCTACTGGCATTTTGACCTTTCTCTCTTGTGCCTTCTCTGCTCATCCTTCCTCACCACTTTCCCTCTGCTCTACTTCAGAGCACTCTCACACTGTTCCTGGAATAGTATTAACACCAAAAGAGTCAAGGTACATTTACATCTCATGCAATCGTAGCTTGACTCATCCTGTCCCCTTAACTGCTGCCTTCAACCAATGCAAAGGAACAGCAGTCATGCCACAAAACAAAAGGGAGACAGCCTGACATCCATACCAAGTAGCTGAATTATTGCCATTTCCCTGGTGAGCTGCAGTGATGTGGGATGACCTCTGGCAAACAAGGCAGTTTTCACCAGATACAGGAAGAAAG
This sequence comes from Falco biarmicus, assembly GCF_023638135.1. Classification (NCBI taxonomy): domain Eukaryota; kingdom Metazoa; phylum Chordata; class Aves; order Falconiformes; family Falconidae; genus Falco; species Falco biarmicus. Next base: position 15,376,704 of record NC_079296.1, read on the forward strand.
AAAAGGAAAAAAAAAAAAAAAAAAAAAAGAGGCAGATAGCTCTACTGGAAAAGCCAGGCCACAAGTGTAGACTCTGTTATGCCCATGCCAACAACAGTTACTTACACAAGTAAAATTGAGAGGACTACCGACTAGGTGAGTAAATCCATGTCCACTTTGTTTCCAAGGGAAGAAATTCACCCTGGCAAGATTCTGTTTGTACACTGGAATAGCAGTATTGATTTCAGCAGTTATTCCAGTCCCCCAGTACTAGAACACTGCAGTGCGGCAAATGGAGAGACGGGACGCAGCTTGATGCAAGCAAATGTCAAGTTATTGTACAGAAGCACGAGTTTTTATACACTTTCAGAAGCTGCGCGTTTTAAACAGATTGGTCCTTGAAGCTAAGCCTTGCATACTAGGCAATCCCTGATTGGTGGTTAACTGCCAGCAATTAACCGCAAGGTGTTACCTTTCCTTGGCGCCATCCTTCCCCCACTCCCCCGTGCTCTGTAAACATGCCTCATCATGTTAATTGCTGTCTAGACAAGCTCGAGCACATTCCCCTCAGCTAACCGATTGCCACGCGTGGTCCTAGTTTCCAGCCCGCTCCTGCACTGCAGTGAATCAAACCCGCTGTGGTTTTGCCCCCGCTACCTTTGTGCTAAGAACTACTGGGATGCCCAGTGCTTTAAAACCGGCTCATAGACTGCTTTCAGGTTTTATTCCCTTTTAAAGGGGACACTCCTGGATATGATAAATGGTCAGCACTTTCTTGTGATGATGTAAGTGTCAAAAGCTGGTTGCATCTAAAAAAACCCATGGAACTGAAAGACATTTTGCCTATTCAACCTGGAACTTGTTACATCAAGTGAAATAGCAGACAAGCAATCACAGCAAAATGAAAGCTCTTTGCTCCTGTTTGGTGAACCTTCACCTATAAATTCTGTGAAGAAAAAGTAAATAATGGCCCACATGGCACATGCTCAGCAGCACTGGTGGTCTGACATCACTATGTTACTTTATTATAGCTGTATACTTATCAAATCTAACCAGATTTCTCATTACCTAATGATTTCCAACAAGGATGATTATTTTTACTACATCACCCCAACGAGAGACCTTCACTGGGTGTCCAAAGCCCCCCTTGGTTTTGAAACACAAGCCCTGACCTGATGAGTTTGCAGTCTAACCTGCAGACTGTAATAACTTTGATGCTCAAAATGATGCTCTGAAATCGGGGAAGCACCCAGGCCCCTCGTGTCACCCAAGAGAAGGGGACCTTGTCTGAAGGGGCCAGCCTCTGTCTAAGGTCTGCATAGGGAGCAAAGTCAGCGCTGTCTCCGTTAGAAGTATTGCAAGTGATGTTGAATCCAGTTTAGCATTTGTGTTTAATAACAATAATGCTTGCTTCATAAAAACCTGATTTTTGTGTAACCATATCCAAACTAAACCAACTGAACAACACTGTGAAGTAAAAGAGGTTGATAAGTGAGGGCTTTTGCTGGCAGAGCTTTCCTCATGCTCTTTGTAAAACCAGCTACCCTTGCAAAACAAGTTATTTGCTAATAGTTATGTGCTCAAATTATGAGTCCCTGTAGCATGGCACAACTTCCCAGACTGTTAACAAACGCACTGGCAAAATGGTCCAGTGCAGACCAGCCTGCAGATTGGTGTCCAGTGTTGTTTCCAAAGGCTTCCCCCTCACATCAGGAAAATCCCATTCAGCTTTTGATTCCTCTGGTGCTGATATGCCCTTAAACATCTGCCCTTAAGAATATCCATCCACTTTACCTCACAGCATAATTACAAGGGCACAAAGCTGGAGTCTCCCTCCCTATCCACTCCAAATCCTCTCTCACACTGGCCTGCCTATTCCTGTGTTGCCACCCCATTCCAGGCAAATCCCAATTATAGCAACAGAAAAGGAATCAGACGTCTTTGTTCAGATGCAGATTGAACATCATCAGCAAGACAGATACCGAGTGCTTGTATTTGTAGAGGTCTCTGCTGCCTTTGGGTTTTTTTTCCCCTTTTCTTCTTCTGTTATTGATGTTAAAGAGGGAGCTAAAAAGTCTGTAACCATTTCACCAATTAAAAAATCACAATGGTCTTCTGCAAAAGCTACTAAGAAACTCCATTCTCTCCCTCTTTCAGTTATAGCTGCTACACGTTCTTACATAAGAGATACTGCTCCCAAATATGTTTAGGTCCCTATTGATCTAGCCTAAGTCCACTTGGCTATGGGTGGGAGAGAAAGCAGGAATGAAAACTGAAGCAGGAAAAGGTTCATAATTTTGTACCACAATTCAGAGGGCTGTGAGGAACTGCCAGCTTGTCTTGCCTTGAACTTGTCATCAAGTCTTGCCAACTCATCTGTTTAATCAAAGAATTTTAATCAAAGTACAGTTCAAGAAACCACAGGCTAACGTGGACAAATGATAAGAATAATTAAACCACTCAGCTAATCTGTAGCTTGTCTGTCATTGGCTCCTAAGTATGCTGGAGGCTTGAGATACAACTATCTTGCATATTTAGCAAGCTAGATCCTTAGCAGGTCTCAGTCAATAAAGATCCCATGGAGCTACGAGTAATCCCTGCTGAATGCAGAGCTAGTACCACCAAATGTTGCACCACTCCAGTCTCTGTGTTTCTTTAGACTCTCACATGCATTCCCAGGAAGAACCACCATGTTGTTTCTTATCAACACAACTGAATCCACATAGTTGTCACAGCCAAATATTTTTGAGGGATGGTTTTCCTTAGGAATATGATGGAACCATTGAATCAAAATGTTATGAACATGTTTATTCACATTGTCATTTAGGAAAAAGCTTTCCAGTTTAAAATGCATTTTATGTGTTCTCGTTAAAATTGGTTATGTAGCCTTGAAAATCAGAATACTCCGATTCAACAGAAATATTTCTTTCAATGCAAAAATCAGTTTTCTGGACTATTTACAAATGTTTGATCTTATGTTAATACAGAATTGTTTTACAATGAAGTTACATTGCCACTTCAATGACAGAATTTCCTGCAGCACAGAATAATTGGTCTCCAGTTAACTCCAAAAGTTGCTTATTTTTATTCCTGTCTTTTAACTGAATATATATTTGCTCTCCAGCAGCTGACCATGCTTTCAGCAAATGCCAGGTAATGCAGCTTACGAGCTACCTAGAATTGACTTGGGATTACTATATGGTCCCTCAAAAGACATATATATATATATATATATATATATATTTGAGAGTTACTGCAGAGCCACTGTTCTGCAGTGCCTCACTGTCCAGACAAAGCCCTTCCCTTGGTCCCTAATCCTGGACACTTACAGTATTTCAAAGGATTGGCTGAGCAGATTTCTGGGCATTAAAATGCAAAAAACAAGTGTGCACACATGAGATGTTGATTGCACTGCAGCCTAGGAGAAACTACTCGGCAAGAGACAACCTGAGCCTTTTACAGGAAGCAGGCTTCTAAGGAGGGAGTAAGATTTCATGTTGGTCCAGCTGCATTGTAAAGCCTTTTAAGTTAAGCAGTTTGTATACCACTGTGTGTTTAGCTCTCATAATACGACTCCTGTTTTTAAATAAGAAGTTTTCTTATCAACACATTTCTTATTTTCTCCTCCTCAAGATGACCCTTCACTCCACAGCTGCAAGAGTGCCGGGGTATCCAGCAGCCACTGGGACAACCATTGCCATTCAGATCTTGCTTGTGTTGGTATTGTGACACAGCACTTCTGAGGTTTAACCTGCTCCTACCACTGCCTGTTGGCATTGCTGACCTTCACTCAGCTGCTTTTTGAGGGAGGCCCCGTGATCACGACACAGCACTTGAATTCTGCTGGGCTGAGGTGAGCTCAGTATTTATCTGAGAGCAGTGAAAGAAAATGAGAGCAACAGGAGCTTCTTCCTGTGCTGCAGAGGAGCTGAACCCATACATGCTCACCAGGCTGAGGGAGCACAGCAAAGTCTAAGCTTCAGGACATCACCTATGGTCTAAAAGAGGACATTTGTAAAGGAACCTGCAGGAAAAAATATACAAGGAAGGGTAAAGTAGAGTTGTTGAGCAGGGAACCCTAGATGATGCTCTTGAAAAGAAAAAAAAAAAAAAAAAGAAACAAAACAAAAAAGCATAGTATTGTTCCCCAGAGGATATTTCCCAACATTTTTGAAGTAGGTCTGGAAAATGAACTAATGGCCACAGGAAAGGTAAGAAGATGGCCAAGGCCATTTTTCCTACACTGTTAAAAGCAAAAATTGTACTAGCAGAAAATTAAGGTCAACATGTCCCAGTAACTCAGGAGATCCAGAGGGGAAAAACAAACAAACAATGGGGTCCCCCCTTTGGGATGTGGGTGGGCTGCAGCAGTCACAAGAGGACAAGGAAATCTTTACTATTTTGTCCAAAGCTGTACTCATAATAAAGAAAATGGACATTCTAGCTAATACCTGCAAACATGCAGATTATGAATCAGTGGGAAAACCAAAGCATAACCATAGGCAGACTGCCACCTTTTTAAAAGCAAACAAAACTCTTTGGTTACAATGGTGGTAGTTCTTGTATTTTTGTCTCAAGTTTATCCTTCGGTCATCCCTGTGAATTGGAAATGTGCTACCAGGACCAATTTATTATCTAATACATTGCAACAGCTACTGCTGCTTATTATGAAATGCTACAGCAATGTTACTCAAACATTCAAGAAGAGCAATTTCATATCCCACCTTAGACTGCTTGTTCGGCTGCACACTGATACTGATGCTACCCAACATCAAGTTAAAAATCACACATTAGAAACACTAGCTTCCACCTGTTTTGCCCCTATGTTTTATCACCAAGGATCAGATAAATCAAAACAATTTTTTTTTCCTTTCATCTGCTTTTAAACATATTCTACTGTACATTGGTTTTACTTGGGTCGAGAGATGGCTGTATAATACACAAGACATTTGCTTCTGCAGACTCGGAAAGGCATTTAATCAGTGCATGAATGAGGCTTAAAGAAACAGAAAGCTTCCTAATGCAAATGCAGCTGTGATTGATAAGAAGGACAATGGACAGAAATCCTTGACTTGATTAACTTAGTGACCTAGAAAGAGGGATGTGTCTCAGTCCAACAGGGCAGAACAGAGAAACACTCATGAACTGTTCCTTTCTGCAGCGCTCACTTCCGCACCCAAAGGAGCCATTCACCAGAAACCTGGACACACTAGGGAAGCCTTTCTTTCAGTTTCTGACTGTACAGAGTCGAACGGAGGGACAGACAGAAATAAGTGTCTCTCTCCCCTCTCCCTCTCTTGCTCCCTGTGTTGGCTTTGCAGAGGATTCAGCTGGTCCTAAACCACATACAGTAAGAAAGATTATTTCAAAAGGCCTTAATTCACTTTGATGTATTGTTTTGGTTTAATGCGGTGTCTTTTCTAAGGACACACAAGAACTCTGAAGTATTTCATATCTGCGCATCTACTGTGCACATCTCACGGTAATTGTATGGGAAAGAGCAAAAGTCTGCAAAACTCAACTTAGTAATACATTTAAAAACATTTCAGATATACCTTACACCTTCAGAGCCCCGTGGACAGCAGCTAATTAAATCTCTCAACACTGTTCTTACACAGATGGGTAGTTATCTCTGTTTTGCAGATGGAAGGAGTGAAATAACACGACATGCTGCAGAATTTACAAAGGCTACAGGCGCTTCCTTCTCCAACTCACAGCTCTAAGTGCACACCGCAAAGCCTCACAGAGCAGACCGACTGCGAGGGCAGAAGGGGTCACAGCTGACCCTGGGGGACAGGGAGGACATGAACCCTGAGCCAGTCTCCTGACCCCAAGGACTCATGCCACAGAGCAATGCTGCCAAACAGCACTGACATGTTTTGCACAGAAAGAAATGGAGCACAGAGGTCTCATCAAGAATCAATTAGATACTGCAAGAGAACACAAAGTAAAGGTGGGACAGCCACACACACATGACGTATCAAATGGAGAGGAGAAAGGCGGCTGGCTCACGTCCCCACCCCAGGTATCACAGGGTTAACCGGCACACAGGAGGATAGGAATCCAGAAGTGTAACAGAGCTGGAAAAGAAGCCAGATGTTTCTTATCTTGCCACTATGGTCCCAATTCATCCAAATGACAGAGGTTCGGAAAATTAATTAACATTCTGAAAGGAAAACCTGACTGTAAGAGCAGATTTCTAATTAGCTACAGACAGCGCTGGCAGGCTGCTTAAAAGTCAAGGCTGATTCTACCCGCCACACATCGGGTGTGGGCCCTGGCCGAGTAAAAAGCAAACAAACCTGGAGACTGCTTACTACCGTGATTCACGGGTAGCAGGGCAAAAAGAGCACATTAATATTGGATTATGAGATAGTGGGATTGCAGCATATCCCTAAGGATCCTAACAGCACTTCCTAAGAAATAAGACCCATGTGTCTCTGAATGCCTATACGAGCCTAACCCTTTTTCCTTCTCTCATCTCAAAACAGCAACGTACAAAAGATAGCATAAAAAAATTGTGAGAGCTTATCTGAGCCTCAGCCCTGTTTTGATCATACTGCTAAGCATATAACTCACGCTTGGCTAAGGACTGCAGAAGCAGTGGGATAAAAGTAATGGGAAGGCAGTGGGAATGCCAGGACTCTTCAATGAATGGAGCTCTTTCATTCCACCTGACCAGCATTATGGGAGTTAAGTATTTTTGATGATAAAACCAGCAACAGAGATCTTCAGGAGTGTCATCACTGTGCCGAATCTCGGGAAGCTGCCTGAGATTTCCAAAGTCACTTTAACCTTCCTGCTCCCACCAGCACTACCATGCTCTCCCCTCCAAACACTTCTTGTCATAATGGAAGTCTGCTGTTTTGGAGGGGTCCAAATTTTCCCCTGAAGCTTAAACTCATCTTTTGCAACCATATCTAAATCAGAATAACACTCGTAAGAAATGAGAGCATAGGAGAGATTTAATGTAGAACTAGAGCAGGAAAGAAGAGCCAACCAATAAGAGTGAAAGGTGCCGATAAACTAAGAGACTGAAAACCACCTAAGCACAGCTAAATGCAGTTAGCAGGGAAGGAACATCTCGTCTGCTGGGCAGGAAGATGCACCAAGGGTAGAACGAGGTGTGCGAGGGGGCGCGCCAGCTCTGCAGAACAGAAAGCACACAAAAAGAAGCTGCAAGTCCTTCCGGGAGGCATAAAGGCATGATCCACAAGTGGAATCCCTGGGAGGAGGGGGGAAGCGGGAAGTGCCAACTTCTCCTGACAGCCTCTGAGGCTGGCACAAGGTGATTGATGGGGGACATGTGAGATGTATAAAGGAAAGGAACTGCAAGGAGAAGGAAGAACCAGCTAATTTTCCCACAAGCAACTAATACAGCCAAAATCGTGCTAGGGTCAGGAGGCAGGCAAAAATCAGGAGCTTTGACTTGACAGGAAGGTGCTCAGCAAAGAGACAAAGACAACCCAGTTTCTTTGTAAAAAGACTGTGGAAATGGAGGCTGTTAGGAGGAACACACTAATTGTTTAAAAAAAAAAACCAAAACAAAAACCCAACAAAAAAACCCCAACAAAACAAAACCAAAAAACCAACAAACCCACAAGCAAAAAAACCCTCACAAGATGTAAGAAGAAAGGAGGTAACGAAGGAAACCTGTTCTAGAAAGGGAGTGGGGAGTGAAGTGCCTGACATGAAGCTGAAAGAATGAGCTGGTCAGTGGCAAAAGAAAGAGGAAGACGGATTTATGATTTTGGAACAAATCACTGAATTACAGACAGAACAAATAAAGCTTTCACCTAATAACCTACTTCTTAATGAAACTCCAAGATAGTTTGCTGTGTGCCTACCGCTAAGAAGCTAGTTCAAAATAAAAGGAAAACAAACACAAACCTTCAGGCGCTTACAAAAATCCAGTATATGGTCTTATCCTGCTGGTAAGATTCGTGTGACTACAGCCAGCCACATGCAAGCCATTCGCATTTAGCCGGCAGGAGAGGCAGATCAGACCCTGGAAGGAGCAGGGCTCTTATTCCAGGGAAGCAGCTGACAAGGACACGTGGAGGCAAACACTCAAACACATTGCCAGAAATGCAATCTACAAGAAGTGGCTCCTTCGTAGTCTGGATTAGGGACAAGGGCCAGCCCTGATAGGAAAAAAGGTCTACAACTATAGCCTGAAACTGAAGTGGGGCGGGGGGGGGGGGAGGGGGGAGCATTAGTGCCCCAAAATAAAGCTTGAATGATGTTTAATTCAAAACAAATGTCTGAAAAATTGCAGGAACCTCTCTAATCCCATCACTGACACCTTATTTTTCAGCCACCTTATCTAATCTCTCTTTTTCAGAAGGAAGAGAGAAAAGATTTTAGTAATTAAATTAATAAAATCCCTTGTTGACTCCAGTCCATCCTGAGTGATAAGAAATCCTTTCCAGATGGATTGTAATTTCCATTTAATCTTTTATTCCTCTGCTGGTCAGCAACCCACAGGGCATGAGAACTCATTTTCTGGCCATCACTGGCGTGGTGCTAGATGGTCAGATGTAACCATTACAGCCCTTTAAAAGACTTTAATCCATTTTGAGATCACATTCAAAATCAGAGTCCTTTAGTACCCCCATAGAGGTGAAACACTGAATCACACCCCAGCCCTTCAGTCATATCTGTGAAAACCTCTCTTCTCAAAAGTTACCCAAAGATGAGCAGGATCTGCTAACATAACTCCGATTCAAATGCTGGAGGCTTAGATTTGAGAATGTGCTGCATGTTTAGGTTCATCCTCTAGCCCTTTACCATTACAAATCATGCTTGTGATGTTGCTCAATATTGTCATGAGTGTGTGTCTGCATTGCTAAATCGCTGACTGCAGCTGCTTTCACATATACTTTAGGAAGCTGTATTAATAGCATGACTGAAGCTTGCACGAAGGGAGTGAAAAGTGCCATCCTTCTTATAACAATAATAATAAACGACTGTTAACAAGGAAGAGCTGAAAATCCTATTTTAGTGCTACAGCTCTGTGTCTGCAGATCATTAATTAACGTCTTTGTGCATCACAAGATTCTGCCCTTTGATTGAGCCATTAACCAGGTTTGGAAAAGGATGCTAGCAGCGCTCTCACCTTTTTTCTCTCTCTCCGTTTCCTTGCCCCTCACAGGGCAGCCACAATGAAGATGCCCAAAGAGGGAGTGAAGGCTCCTCCTAAGCCCATCACAGATAAGGAAAGGTGGAAAAAGCAATGTAGACAGCACATTTTCTCAGCCATTTTAAAACAAAATATCCTTTTATCGTCACTTGATAATGCATCACTTGATGCACTTCCCTGCATCAACTTGAAAGAACAGGCTTCCTTTCCTGTTCAATGATAGTGAAGGGATTAAAACAGAATACCCTTGCTATAAACGACTGTCACACACAATGCAAATTCCTTAGCCTGAGGTAAACCCTAAGAAAACATTTATTAATATTAAGGGATGGGCGGGGGCAGGAGGGGGAGATGCTGAAAATCCCTGCCAAAAAAGATTCTCAAAGCCCCTCACTTGTTGAAAACAAAGTAATAACAACCTATACATTTACAGGAGGGAATACATTCTCAAACTTCAGCCCAAATTTCCAAAAGCTACGAAGGGATTCAGGAGTCCTGACAAGCTGCCAATCCCGGGCTCTCAGCTACCCTCAGAAGGGGACAGTTTAACAAAACAACAGCAAGGTGGTCTCAAAGGCTGACACAAATAGCAAGAAGAGAGGCATGAAGACTGTCTTAACCTTTCAATTTGCCCAAGCTGGCAATTGAACAGTGTAGTTTTTGCAGCTGGGTCTCTGTGGTGCAGAGAGCTCCAAAATGCAAAGGAACAGCCGGAACCATGAGCCCACATTATGTTGCGCTTCATTAGACCTAGGGTCTAGGTTTCCATCCAAAAAGAGAAAAACTGCTGTTCAGGTATGTCCAGAAAAAGAAACCATCTCTTTCCCCTTAGCATAACCATTTCAAAACAACTCCAGTTCCATTAGTTTACCTATGTTTAACCGTTGTGTTCACATAAAACCAAGTAACAGCAGCACTGAAAGCCACAATGAACTATTATGTCAAATGACTTCTGACTTCTCTCTTCGGTGGTCACTTAACTCTGCAGCAAGACAACTGAAATAATGTTTATTTTAAGGAGTAATGAAGAATAGCCTTAATAAAATAAATCAAGTTTATTTTCCCTGATTATTTTTCCTGTTTCCTTGAATGACTTACCTATGCTCATTGAAATACCGTTCTTGAGTGCCTAGGGGTAGACAGTTAATGATTTTAATAGGAACAAGTTCAACCACTACATTCAGATGTTGTTCACATCTGCATCAAATCACATTCCTAATAACAGAATTTAATTCCGTACATATTCACACAGAACAATACGTACAGGGATAGGCCAATACTGGTTTCAAACCCAAGGGTACTTATGCTATAGGCATATGTACTTAAATACAGATCTTTTCCAAAATACACTTATAAAACTACACACACAATATACATACGCACACATCTAATGTACAGGTATAACATATTCAATAAGATGCCGCCCAACAAATGAAAGAAAAGATTCTGAATATGACTGAAAATAGGGTAATAGTACAATCTAAGACTTGCTCTTTGCACGCATTTCTTAGAAATGTTCTGTGGATGACTGAGGGCTGCTCATACATCTACAATGCTGAATGCAGGAATGTCTGGGCATCTGGTAGCCCAGATGAAGCTCCTGTATGTCCACAAATCTTAGCTATGCACACTGTACAGGCTCTGGTGAAATTACACAGCACATGCACAAAGGGTCCAGGAATTTGGGAAAAAGTTTAAGGTGTAGGCAAAGAAGCAACTCATGCATATTTAAACACACACTTCCCAAGAGCATCCAGCTGATTTTCTGTACAGGAAAGAATCATGCAGACAGTCATGGATACAAAACTGGAAGATTCCTGTACTGTATCACTGAAGTGCTGCTTCAAAGATGCTTTGGAAAGAAATATAGTAGCTGTAAGATTCAAGGCACTGACATGTGTCTTCATTTGCATTCAATCAAAAAAAAAAAATACCTCTTTGGCTAAAAAGTGAACCAGTACACCATCCATTTGAAACACACACACATATATATATATGTATATATATATGTAAATAGTTTCAAAAAAGAAAAAGAAAAACCAGAGTTACTAAGTTAAATTAGACTCAAACACAACACTAGGACATTTCTGATGTAAAGCATCTGAAGAAACTCTATCACAACTAAAACCTACCATACATTTCTTAACTGTGGAAAGAGTCAGCTAAGAAAACTTCGACACACTCCCCATATTGAATGTTCTGTACAAAGTCGTTCTCATTTCCCTCTCTTCCTTTGGCTGTCAAAATGAAGAATTGTAAAGTTTTTACCCAAAGATTGGCAGAGTCTGTCAAAGATTTAGCAATGTAATTGATGGGGAATCTAGTGTGTTTAAACTGCACTGACTAAAATCAGCCTCTACAACATAATGTGCCAGAATCTTATGCCATTACAAAACATGTCCAACAAAAGCAGTCCAAGTTCCAGCAGCTTGTAATGGCAGCTTACTTGGATATGACCAAAAGCAGCTTTGTCCAAAAGAGAACAGAACATGGATTTACGCTGTTAACTAATAAAAATGGGTGCATTGCCAGTAATATGTAACCGACATGGAAATGGAAACTGTAAACAATGGATGCATACGGGACAGTGGCATCGCTGTGACAAAAGGAAGTTGACAATGTAATGTTCCTGAGGTGGAGAAAAACCAAGCAGCTAGAATTAATAACAGCGTAACTACCTACAAAGCTTTCCAGCTAGAACGGACATCAGATCATTAGTATTTTTTACTTAGACATCTTTGACGGCGAGCAGAAGCCTGGAAGCTGCGAGCATAACAACCAGCAGCAGAAAGATCAGGCTCAACCTGCAAGGTGAATTTCAATACATAGTTCTCCCCCAATGGGAGTTCAGTCAGGTACCACAAAACACATCAGAAATATTTAACAAAGCTTAACTCTCTGCAAAGGCATCTGCATGCTGCTTTCTTGCACCATATTGACAGTTTGAGTTACTCAAAGCGGGATTACCAACTCTATTGACAAGTCCACCTCGACATTCCTCAGTGTTCAGCAGCTCAAACTAACAAGATGCGGCAGTTTCCTAACAAACATGAATTAATGTCATCACCAGTCAATAGCAAAGTTTCAAAATAAAGGCTATATTCACAAACACAAGAGGCCAATGACAGGGGCAGTATATCAAATGTGGTATCAAGAAATAATTGTGATTTAACAGTCTAAAAATTTTTAGGTGAAATTTCCTGCAAGGCACATTTTCTGTGATATATGCAGGTTTAACATGAATGCTCAGCTTTTACATGCTAAGCTATGTGTTATATTTTTGCTTTATAGGTTTTCTTTAAGATGTCTTTAGGCAGACAAATGGTTTACGACTCCAAGCTCCCCAGAAGGCAGCCGAGAGTATCTATTGGTAGGCAAGCTTTCACAGATTAAAGAAAGGAAAGGTACTTCCCCAAGAAACAAAAATAGTAATGGTCAACTGATTTTTCTTTTATTATTCTTTTATTATTTTTTGGCTGGCATACTTGCAGTTGAAATCAAATTCCTCCCTCCCTCTACCAACGCATCATCTAGAACCAAAGCTGTGTAATGTCAATGCAAGTTTGGAGTATCAACGATATCATGATCTGTAACGGTGTACAGGACATAAAGCTAGGCAAAGCCTTTTATTGCATTTCTTGACAAACTGTTCAGATGCATAATCTCAAAATGGAAAAAAACCAAACGCAAAATAAAACCCAAATCAAAAAGCATTTGTGTGCTTAAAAAGTTACTGGAGTTTAATAAACACAAAGGGAAACGAGCAGCAAAGAAATCTGAAGTATTGGTCTCAAATACATAAAAGCATACGCTTACTAAGATTAGTACTACAATGTGTAAGTAAATGTTATCAGTAAAAATCAGTAATATTTTTTTCCAATATCTGCCATACCTTAAAGGAGGGTTTTATAAGAAAAAAACCTCTGCATTGCAATCCACGCTTCATAGTTTTTGTATTTAAAAAGAAAAGACAGCTTTATAGAAATGCACTTCCCTCTACTCCATTCTGTGTAACTTGTGTGGGTAGCAAACCATACAAATCAACTAAAAATACAGAATTCGTAAGTGGGAAAAAAAAATGCATGCCCTAACTCTAACAGTAAGGTGGCGATGTTTTCCTTCTCACAGTTTTTTTACTGGACTATTTCTTCATTGTAATAACAATTCTTCATTTCTTCACAAATTTATATATCGTACCTAAGAAATACAGGGAAAGGGAGGAAGTGTTTGGGATTATAAAGAGTATAGACGGTGAATCATTATTTCAGTTTTTTAAGGAAATGGATGAAAAGGCAACAAGATTCACCCGAATCATGTACTCCTTAAGAAGAACCTATACTGATTGCTAACTGAGTAGTATTGCCAAACCCAGATGCTTGAACATCACGTGTTAATTCCCTTAAAAACAGGATGATTTAAGAAAAAAAACGATGTAAAAAGAAGGAACATTTTCCTGACATTTCTGAGCATGAATCTCTCAAATAAAAGTCTTTTTAAATAGCCAGTGTAAAAATATAGTTTCAAAAATCAAAATGGTAAAAAATAACATGCCTGCAGCAGCTAGAGATTAAGGTGAAAAAACGTCCAGTTTGCTAAAGAAAACAAGATCACTATCACACTGGAAACTTCAGAAAGCTGCTCCAGGGTTTCTCTCCTCTGCAAAACTGGGATACCGTTAAAGCTGGTAAAGACTGGCTGCCCTCACAGAAGCAAATGATGGCCCTAATCCTGCAGATAGCTTGCAAGTGCTTCCAGGACTAGGGCAGATGAATTGAAATAATTTCCTTTTTATGGCTTGCAATAGCAGGATCATCTGTATTCTGCACAGAAGACAATTCATTGCAGGCAGGCAAACAAATCAGATACTCTTGGGGTTTGCAAGCTGAGCTTATTATTTGTCATTAACAACTTCAGTAACTACGCTGCAAATGACCACCTGTTTAAACTACTCGGGTATCTGTGTTCCAGTCAGACTACTGGAAAATCTAGGCCTGTGGAGTTTTAGGGAAGTCAGTCCATAGCTCAATAATTGAGTTTGATCTTATTACAAAGAGAGGAAACCTTAGGAAAAAAACATAAAACACGTGCAGATTGAGGAGTAACCATGCACACAAACTGCTACCACACACGCAATTGGAGAGAACAGCCATACCATACATCCTGCTCTCTGGGAAAACTTAAGTGGTTTGATTCCTGATTTTCCTTCAACCTCCAATCCCTGGCTGCTCTCCTCCACGCCCAGAGTATCTGCCTTAATTCAGAGCCGCTCCTTGATGTGTTCTGGCTTTCTGGCCTAAATTTAAATGACACCATTTTGCTCCACATTTCCTTGTCGCAACACATTATGGATTTACCATTCCCACTACTGCTCCTGAAAAGACGCTGTCAGATTTCATGCAGAAGAAATCTGCACACAAGTTATTTAGACCACGTGACATCTCTACCCAGAGAGAATACTTCTGGAAAGGGAATCTAGGAAGGCTTCTAGGAAGTGATTCAAAAGGTTTTAAACACACACTTGTTAAATAACTATTTCTGAAACTTCAACAAAAGCCACTGGATATAGAAATTAACTTACTAACTTGCATTACAGACCATGTTTGCCATCTCATCAACGCACGCATTCCTCCAAAGTGGGAAGCAGGGGGATTACCTGCTCACTGATAGGCGCCGATGGAAAAAAATTCGGGGTTTTGTTTGGGTTTGGCAGGTGGCGGACTGTTTTGGGTCAGTGTAGCTTGTTGATTATATTTTGTATGTTATCTCAAAAATACTGCAGAGATTTCAAAGTCTTACTCTGCTAGTCCGCTTGACAGTGTTGACAGTCTGCAATATTTTGGTTGTTAAATGAACTACATTACATTTACTATGCAGCTCAGGGAAGGGAAATGGGAAACCAAACTAACTTACAAAAAGAGGGGCACGGGGAGGTTTTGGCAGAAACAGTAGCCTGATAGGCTGTTAATAGGAAATGCACCCTTAAACAAGTAGTCAAGAATTCCAAATAAGATGTGAAGAACTTCTTGCTGTATTAACAACTTTCATTTTCTTAAGACAATGCTGTGGTATCCCCAGATAAGTTCTTGGATATAGAACAGAAGCGTTAAGCCTTTGCTCTTGCCATTACTAGCCAGCTTACTTAGACAAAAGCTTAATGGCAAACTACTTTCCACTGCTGGAAAATACCCATACTTTACCGAAAGGGTTAGCGATTTTATAGCATGCATTAGTTGCCAACTCTCTGTCAATTTACTTTCCAACTAATTTAACACACCTTGACTCTGAAGTGGTGGTTTTTTTTTTTATTTTCTCCCCTGCTGGTATCACAGTGTCAGAGATCAAAGGCTTGTCCCCATCTTCCAGCTTGTGCTACATTCAACTAAATTACCAGATTGGTTACAGAAAATTTGCAGCACTCATCCAAGCACGGTCACAAGCAACCCAACAAAGCCCTGAACTCATCAGTCAGGGGTACTGACAAGCTGGGGCTGGAAAGGCAAGCTAATAAACTATGAAAATGTGTCTCCTGCACCAAGCAGGCACTTACACATGTGTGGGCTGGAAAGAAAAACCCCAAATCCTATGGGGGTAGGAGGATGGGGGTGGGGTGAGAATAAAGGAGAAAGAAAGAAGATATACGGGGTTTCTTTTAGCTTGGTTTAATAAAGCTAGTAAAGACATTTGTAAAGCTTTGGCAGGTCTACATGGTTTTTAACCTGTTCTTGTCCACAGGCATGAGGAAGGACTTGCAAAACATTCAAAAGAAAATAATGAGCAAATGTCTAGTAAAGACCAGGTCAAGCATTTCTATCTCACCTCTCTACTCCTTTCAGCACAAGCTAATCCTCCTCCTTTGGCACTGAAACAGAGAAATACAAACAGAAATCCCTTCTGCCTTGGCTGCCTGCCTGAACTATGGTGACTGTAAACTTCCATTGCAAACGCGGTTGTAGTGAAAATTAATTCGGTGAGGACAATTCATTGCTACAGTAAGTGACTCCTTCATAACAAAACATACCTGACAGTTCAGCTTTATGACCTACATCAGAGGAAAAGACGTATGTATATACAACACATGGCAAGTATGCACTGGAAATGGGGAATAGTTGGCTTCTGACTTGAAGTTTGCAAGAATACATCAAAGTTACAGACCTGTGATGAGGATTTTCCCATTCAAAAGCAAACAGTTTTCTACTTCCCTTTTCCAAAGGTATACAAAAGAGAGCATCTTTTAAATCAAGCACTGTAAACCACTGATAAGTCTCCCTTAACGCTGTTAACAGTGTATAAGGGTTTGCTACTACAGGATAAATATCCTTAACTATTTAATTTACTGCTCTCAAGTCTTGCACCAGCCTATATTCACCCGAGGGTTTTCTGACTGGTAAAATAGAAGTATTATACTCAGATTCACATTCTTCCAAAATTTTATACTCCAAAAATTTACCAATCAATTTCTTCAATTCCTGTCTCACTTCTGATTTGATTGGATATTGTTTAATTCTCACTGTTCCTGCGCCTTCCTTCAAATCTATTTTAACAGGTTCTGCTAGTTTTGATTTACCAGGAATATCCGTTTCCCATACAGTAGGGATCACTGCCAAATCCACCTCCGGTGGAATTTCTTGTTCCTTTACTTTTTCTTGTATCATCAGGATTTCTCCCGTTTTTGACTCGGGTATTTTCAAGAAAAGTTCTCCTTCGTCAAAAACAATTTGTGCATTTCATTTGGATAACAGATCTCTTCCTAAGAAGGGTATCGGACACTCTGGTACATACAAAAATTGATGTGTAATTATCTTATTTCCAAATTTCAAATCCGGGGGTTGCAGGAATGGCCTGGTTTTGTTCCAATTTTTCCTTTACAGGTATTTAATAAAAAAAATGTCGCTCCTGTATCCACTCCCAATCTCACAGGTTGAACAACATTTTTTTTCCACTTTCTTATTATCAGAAGTTATAGCCATTACCAGATTATCTCTAATAGTTAGCTTACATTCATCCTGCCAATCCTTTCTTTGTCTTAAGTTAAAAGAACAAATCCACATTTGGCATTTTATTCCATTTCCCTTCTCTTTTACAATACAGCATTAACTGCAGAACAGTGTTATAATTCAGCGTCCCATTCATGGGCCACTTTTCCTCATCATCCAATATATACAAAGGCCACCAATTATTACAATACTCAATCATCTGGCTCTTTTGCAGATCATCATGTAAATTTCCCCAATGTGCCAATAAACATCCCAACAAAGAATTTTTCGGGATTTTGTCATTTACAGCAAGATTACCCATGCTTTTACTTTTAAACAACCGAGTTAACTTAGATGCCCTGGTATAATCACTCACAGTACAATACACAATTATTCAGCTCTGTCACTCTGATCCGCGGATCCACTCTCCACACTCGCTTTTGTGCTCAATTGCATGTCTCACCCTTACAGCCACACTCCCACTTTCCCACAGTTACTTTAAACAAAGACATAAAACACAAGATTATACACTTCTTAATTTTCTTCTCAATACACAAACACAAGAAAAAATTCCGTATCAAAAAAAAAACAAACCAAAACCCTTCTAACTTCTTGTTAGAGCCACTACCTTAGAGAACACTACAGCATATTCTTGTTCTCTTGTTTCCACTTTTGTCCAACCCTGCAATAGCTTTCGCTTTTGTCTTACGGGCAGACGCCTAGGCTTCCAGTTCCACAAGGATCCTTTTAGTCCAACCCTGCAATAGCTTTCACTTATGCCTTACGGGCAGACTCCCAGTCCTACCCTGCGCAGCTTTCACTGCGTCTGACAGGCAGACATACTCAGTGGGACTCCAACCCACTGGTGGGACTCCATCCCACTCCTTACCATACACTTACTATAGTGGGACTCCTACCCACTTCCTCTAGTGCACTTACTTACTTACTTTAGTGGGACTCCAACCCACTTACTACAATTAGAAAAAGAAGTGTCTTACCAAAAATCCAGGGAACGTCGCGAAGAGCCTTATGAATCGGGGATCGATGGGTATCCCCGAGAAATCCTCGGTGCTGGCTGGAACCGATCAGGTCCCTGACTCCGCCGATCTCCTTCAGCGAGGTCCCATCTGGGTCGCCAAAACTGTTACCGAAATCTCGGAATGAAGAACTTATCGACACCAATGTGATGTAGATAAGCAGACACATCTTTATTGACGGCCGGGTGCATGAGCGAGTCCTCTCACGATCAACGCACACCAAGACTCAAAATTAGACACCATATATAGAACTTATTCATACATATTCATTAAGTATTCATGCATAACCATGATATTCCCCATCAATCATTAACATATTCTCCTCCTATATCCGATTCTGCGCAGTAGAGCTTAGAAAGGTCCAGAAATGGGTCTGGGGTACGATTTGGGTAGGTGGTATGTATATGAGTCGGTGGTCGCGATCTCCCCCTGCCGGAATTACCTTTTAGTAAAGTTCACGATTTCTTGGCAGGTAACTACAAGCTGTTCCAGTCGACTCTCCCCGGTTTCCATTCATCTCATATTCTGACATTTCAATACACTTCTACATACAGAAGACTGGTCAAATACAAAGGAACCTTTCAAACCCTAAAGTTATTAGCTAAGTTTTAACAATGGTTCTAGCCCATTCTTCTAGCCGTGGTACGGGATGCACAGAGGATCTCATAGCAGCTTTTACTGTGCAACTCTAAGTTTCATTAAAATATATTTCTTATCCTTCTATATTTCTGTTCTATAAAATAATTCTATAAAATCAAATAATCAATCGAATAAAGGAAATCAATCTTAACTTATTAGCAAATCTATAACATTGGTACCCCCCTTTTCTTGGGAGTTTGGAAAATCAGCTTGCCACTGTTGTCCTGGATAGTTTCCTCTACTAATGTTCCCTAGTTTTATTTTATTTGCTGTATTGGGATTATTGCGTAAACACATTTCACATTGCTGAGTCACCTGTTTTATTACAGTATACAAGTTTTGCCCTATCAATTTCTGATTTAGACTTTTATATAAAGTATCAGCTCCCCAATGAGTCTCATTATGTTCTGTTAGGGCTGTGGTCCATATTAAATTGGATGGTACCACTATACGACCATCCCTTAAATAAGTCCACTTACTTATTTTTATTTTATCATTCATGTCCTGAATTACCTTTAAGTTTTCTTTAGAATAGTTTGGCTCCTGATCTGTACTTACAGTTTGGATTTTATCGTCTGGTATTAAGGATAATTCCTCCTTTCCTACCTCCTCTGTTACTCGTCTGGCCTCATGGTCGGCCAGGCGGTTTCCAATTTCCAGATCAGTCCCTCAATGGGCCATCTTATGTTCTTTCTTCCTGGATGACCCTCTTATAACAGAGGGGGCCATTCCTCACATCAAGGTCTCGCATGGCATATGTTCCCACTGCTCAGCACCTACTGGGCTGCAGCCAACAGCAGAGCTCAAGATTCTTCTCGGTGGCAAACACAGAGGCCAACCCAGTCTTGCCCTTGACTATGGTAGGAGGCACCTGACCAACCTTATTCCTTGTACTTCGTTGTCAATGCGGAGTTTCATCTGCACATCCCATAACAAGTCACCGTCATGGTAAGACACACAGATTTACATTAGTAGAACTACTAGAGAGTGTATTTTATTTCAGTTTTTCTGCCAATATCCCCCACAGCCTTGCTGACCAAGGGATATTGTTTTAGCTGAACTGGGCAAGCCTCCCCCTTATCATTTTTACTGTAACAGGTAAAGCATTTTTCACCTTTCCTGGAATTTATTTTAAGATACACCCGGTTAAAAATTTCTTTTACTTCAGGGAGGTCCTCTTTTCCTTTTTTCTGTTGAATTAAAGATAAGCTCAATATTTCAATTACTTGATCATTTTTAACTTTTAGTTTCATTTCTCCTTCTTTAAACGTCTAGATGTTCTAATAAATCTCATCCCAACAAAGATTTTGGTGAATTTGGCATTCTTATTTGTTTTCTTAGTTTGTACTTTAAAGGTTTCAGGATGTTTTCCTGTGGCCAGCAGCTCCCACAACTGTAACAAATTATTTAATTTTTTTTACTGCAGTTTAACAAATAAGTTAGTTTTGTATTCACTAAAATTCCACCTCATTTTTCCTAGTCCCTAGTTCACCAGAACCCCTTGATGGTTCTTTAGCTTAGGGCCATCTCGCTTCCAGTGTCCACTTTCCCCACAACATGCACAGTGATCCGATCCCATAGGAGAGGGATTCACTCTTTCACTTCTGCCCGACATTCCTCCCGTCCCTGCCTCATCTCCTCTACCGGTTTAGCACGACCCAGCTCTTCTTCTCTTACCTTCTGTACACCTTCCCTGTTCCTTCTATCAGCTTTTCTATATCACGCTTACCTAGTAACTCGAACCTTTCTCTAGTCCTATTAGATCATCCTGACAAATCTTCCATAACCAACTTTCAAACATCTACATTTCCCATCAAAGGTTCACCTTTACTCTCCTCAGACCCATTGCCTGCCCTAAAGGGGCCGTTACCGGTCCTGTTGTACTGCAAATGCTGCAGCAATTGGGCTGACATTGTCAGGTCCTTCTGCTCAATTGTCAGCAACAGCAACCCCCTCCTCCTCACCATCGGAAGGATTCGGGGCAGGAGATGCTCTTCCTGCTCTGCAGGTTACACAAGCCTGCCTCTGCAACAGCACTTCTGTTTTAACTCTTTCTTACCCTGAATGCAAATCTGCTCCTTGTTGCTTTAAGTCTGCGTTCTTACATATCATGCCTTTGCAGGCAAACAGAAAACATCCTGCCGTGCATCCCAGCATGACTCAGTCGCACCTTCGAGGGGGTACGGGGGTTTGTACAAACTCACCCCAATACTTTAACACTTTCACAAGGTCTTTGATTCTCCACCCCCACCCCCCACCCCCGCCTCAGGTTTTTACATACATTGGTACAAGTTTTTATCTTACAACGCGTTTCATTCTGGTTGCTCCACAGAAGGAACTACAACCTGAGCTTTTTAACACAAAAATTTCAACAAGAACATCCTTCTAGTTTAGGTCTCAGTTTGGTTTTTTTTTCCTATCCTTTTCTAGAGCCATAATCAAAGATCAGGTGATGTTAATCCCGCACTCTTTCTGCCACACAAACATATCTGCACACATTATTTCATCCCACTTTTGTTCTCTACGAAGAAACAACATAAGCTGTAAAATCGTGTTGTAATACAAGACCTCCTTCAGGTGGCCATCTTTCACCATCACCTAATGTATACAAAGGCCACCAATTCTGACAATATTTTAAAAATGTCTTTTTTGTTCAAATTTCCTCCGGGAATTCCGCCAAATTCTTTCCAATGCTTCAAAATACATCCCAGGGGTATTTTGGTATTTATTTCTTGGCTCGGTTTGCCCCCCATCTTCCTAATAAGTCTGATATATTTGCCTACAATGTATTAGTTATTTAGCCTTATTTCTTGGTCTCTCTTTTTTTTTTTTTTTTTTTTTTTTGAAAGGAGATAATATATTTTAGCAGCACCTACAACACTAAGGGCAGAGGTTAACCCGTGTTTTTTCCAAATGATGTTAGCTCTAATGTTTTGTCCACAGTCTCCCTCTCTAATTTCTAATTATGCATTCCAACACTTCATAAATTGATTTTTCAATCGCTCCGTCCCTCTCTGGCCGGCCCCTCGCGGGGAACACGGACACGCAGATCGGGACTCCCGACTCACTGCGCAGTGACACTCACACACTTCACACTCTCCGGGCAGCCCTCAGTCACACAAGTAGTATGTTATACGGTACCGTGCACTTATGTACAACTTTTAGGAACACTGACAGTTCACAAAGTATGCATTTCAATGAACAATTGCCAAAAAACCAAACAACAGATTCTAATTTTTCCTGGTCTTAAGCAGAGTGTTAAGTTTTCCGCTATTTGCCTAGAATTACCAGAATATTAGTATTTTTCAACATACATTTCATTGAACATGTAACAAGACAACACATAGAACCAACGACACAGAGCGCTATTTCAGTTGTTACATTCTAGGAATTCCCCAATTCTTAAGACAACCTAAAGGAAGTTTTTAGCTTCCCAGATCTTTATCAAGTATTTAAGATTTTGTTCCTCTCATGTTTTCCTTTTTTTTTTTTTTTTTTTTTTCCGACCTTTTGCTATGAGGTTCCTCTTAACTTGTTACTGTGAGATTCCGCCTTACTTCGCGCGCCCCCCCCCCCCCCCCCCCCCCCCCCCCCCCCCCCCCGCTTTCCGTCACGAGGCCTCCGGGCTTTTAGGATCTGGCAGTAACCTCGGGTTTGCTCGATCTGCCCTCAAGATCGCTAGCGGCCACCCCTTGGTCAGCAAACCCCCTCCCAAGGTACCTTTCCTCCTGGGGACTACGCTGAACAGCTGAGAAGAGGAGGCTCCTCCGAGGAAATCTGCCGGGGCGCGCCTAGGAGCGTCCGCTCCGCAGCTGGTCCCTCAGCCGAGCAGAAACCCTCCTGCCTGGCTCGCCAAAAGGACGTGCGGAATTAGACTCTATCACTCGAAAGTTATAAAGCAGGTATGTTTCTTGCGCGCAGATGCACGGGGATCGCTCCTCCACAAGCGTGCGTGCCCGAAGTGACGAACCATCTCACATTTACACAATAAAACAAATGAATATTCAATTAACGCCTATGCATACTCGTTACCTAAAATTGCTTACTCTCGCTTCGTATGTTAATTAGCTTACCAGTCCTTTGCCTGGAATGTGGTGGTCTTGCAGGTTTGTAGGTGATTCGTGTCCTTGTGACCATCCGATCTTCTCCAGCAAGGAGACTTAGCACTCCCTCCCTCTAGACAGCATTTGAATGTCTCTCATCCTTTTCTCATTCTTTTTTAAATAGCCCCTTTGTTAGAGGAAGAAGGGCAGGCGTCTCCTCGAAGCTGTGTGCCTATGTGACCAGACACCGCACCCATGACCGGTCACCATACCCACATTCCTTGAGCAGACATATACAATCACAATCGATGTCCATTGTCCCCATTTCACGCTATTTCTCCATATCATGTCAAACCCAAATGGACTGCACCAAAAAAATCCCAGCTGGCAAACCACCAAATACAATTTTTTACCATTTTCCAATGGTTTTCGTGCCGCATACCTTCAAGCTATTCGACTGCACTACCTATCAGACAGAATGGCTAGATAGATGGGAGGTGATTAGCGTCAGAGAAACTCCTGCATAGGGGCTGAGCTACCCAGGGCATTAACAAGTGAGGATTTAAAGAAAAAAAAAGAAAGAAAATGAAAAAGAGCTGCACAAAAATAGAGTGAATCACATAGGGTGATCGATACTTCATTACAAAGGGTTTATCCTGCTTTTCTGGCAGGGCTGCAGTGACAAGTACCAATGATGAGAAACAACTTGAGAGACAAATTTCAGCTGTTACTGGGGTTACAAAGACAACAGCTTCCACAGGGTGAAAGCTGTCAGGTTACAGCAACCAAGCAAGAGATAAATGAAGGTATTTAAAGTAGATAGTGAGGTAATCTTTGCCCCCTCCCCCCCCTTCATTGTTCTTTCTTACTATTCCCCCCTCATTCTACTAGCGTAACTAACCATCCTACCCCTTATCTTTGTGAGCTAGTTGCCACACAGCAGGCAGACCTACCAGTTGTACTGAAATTGAAATGGTGACCAGACAGATGTTTTCAGTTAAGTTTATATGACTTCTTGTTTCAGTCCTCTTTCCAATAAACTGCAATTGCGTGAATCTTGCTTGTGTAAATCTGAGGTATCCAGCACCAGGTCATACATAATGACTGTCATGTTTTCTGGGCTAAATTCTCCAACGCGCTCAGCTCCTGTTTAGAGTTGTTAGGTGAACCAGGTCATATTTAAAGGGTTTGGCAGACAGCAAAATAATCAGTCTCACAGCTATTTCCCAACAAATGTACTTTCCAAAATGACATGCCTTCTCCCTTCTCATTGTAAAAACAGAGCCGAAAACCATGCTACCATTCCTCATCTAGAGCGGGGGTTGTACAAACAGCAAATGCCAAATCCCTCAAAACACTGGAGAGTCACACGTATCATCACTAGAAGGACACTGCAAAAAAAAGTTTTCAGTTGGATTATTCACCCATTCAGCCCCATTTAAAAAACACCAAACAAGCCTGTCTTCCCGACACTTATTGAGCACACAACTTAAAATTAAGTATGGGTCCATTGCACAGCTAACTGCACTTTAATTACTGCTGTGTCTTCCTAAATCTGCTTGTCCTGATACTGGGTCTACAGAAACGGGACAAGTACTAGTTGTATTAAACAACAGCAAAGAGTTAGAATTAATCTTACAAGCACGAACAAAATATACTTGGTACTAATGGTGCGAGCAGCCTGCCCACACACAGCCTGTCAACCCAGGCTACAAAATCCACCTGAAATTCAACTCTTTGTAAAGCAGGAGATTATCTGAACTGGGGTTGATGCGGTCTGACCAGTTTTAATTGTCTTCTTTTCTTTTTTTTTCCTTCTACCAACTCCCTTGATATTCCTTATTCTTTTAAATCCACGCACGCAATCCTTCTACAGCTTCCAAGTCAGGCATTTCCAAGACTCCTCCCCAAGCCGTTTACAATGTGCCAGAGCTGACTCGGTGCATTTCAGTACTGAACGCTGATACAATGAGAAAGGTTATTTTACCCACGGCTCCTTGACCATGTGAGGGAGCTTTCTTTTACTGGGAATGGTCTGCTGTCACCTTGGCTGCAATCCTCTGTTAATGTGACTTGGAAGACGGTGCTAAGCTAAAGCCCCCACTTCTTTCGCTTTTCTTCAGAGAATCAAGCTCCGCATCTTGATAAAATGACACAGAGTATCTTCCTCAAGAACAGAACCGATTTTCCAGCCTTTGATTGCTGAAAGCACGCTTGATAAATTGAATGGGTTAGCATAAAAAAAAAAAAAAAAAAAAAAAAAGGTGTGTGCCAGAGAACAAGACGTGTTAACAATGAAGCTCTTATGTGAGGAGGATTCAGGTCATCAATTTTCCTTCAGTATGAATCAAGTACTGTTAACATGGAAGCGGCTCCACGATAAGGCACACAGACGTGCTTCAGAAATTTAATGCTTTGCCCCTCATCGCAGAATTTACAGCATTTAATCGACCAAATGGAAAGGCAGAGGCTCTTGTCAACTGGAAAGCGGGAGGCATGACAGGAGAGTAGGCTGGGATAACGAACGCACAATGAAGTCATAGGGATGCTTGCAAAGTCACTCCAGCGTCTGGATGATACTGAGGTTCTCCGAGATAATTAAATTACATCTCCACATGGCCACAATCTAATTTGGGATGTGATGGAAGTCAGGGATTGCCTCCGTTTTCTTCCATGGCCCAGAGGACAGGGAGAATCACTGAGACAGATGTCCCATGATCCATGTCAAGGTTTGCATCCATGTCAGTGCACTCTTCTGCCTTTACCC
This sequence comes from Falco biarmicus, assembly GCF_023638135.1. Taxonomy (NCBI): domain Eukaryota; kingdom Metazoa; phylum Chordata; class Aves; order Falconiformes; family Falconidae; genus Falco; species Falco biarmicus. The sequence continues at coordinate 15,402,284 of NC_079296.1, forward strand.
ACATTTCCCTCCTTTTCTTCCCCAGATCCTCTCTCCAGGCTCCTTCCCAGAATACTTCCCTAGAAATCTCTCTCAGCTATCACACAGATGTCCATCCCTGCCACCACACATTTAATACTAACCAAATTTGTCTGCCTCCGGGTTGTGCCTGTTGCATGCTTGTTGCATGCTTTGCTGTCTCATCATTCTCCAAATTAATGTTGCTAGTACACAGCATGTAGTAGGTAACAGCAGCAACACCGCCACCACCACCACACCCGCTAAAAAAAAAACCAAACAACAAACCAAAACCACAAACAAAAAACAACAACCAAAAAAAACCCCCAAACCAACAAAACCAAACCATCCAGCACTCAACAAGACCATCCAGTCCTTCACCAGGCTTTCATACACATCTCTTCTTCCTCAAAGGTGGTTACAATATCTTGGAGGCTTTTTCCAGTCTAAATTTCTCTAAGAGACAAAAGTACTTCTCAAGAGAAAGCTATCTGATACGGATGCAAACTTTTACGCGCAGAAAGATCTTCATTAAACAATGTAAAGGACACAACATTTAATTAAAATATAGACTCTGCTAACAGAGACAGTCCCATTCTTCCCCGTTACCTTTTTAATGTTGGTGGAAAGGATACCAAGTAAGCTTTACAGATTATCCCATATTTTTTTTTAGCACGTATTGATGTAACCATGTATTTTAATACACAAGAATGTCAAAGACACAGAGTATTCTAATATTTCTTGGAAACAGAAATCACTTACTGTTCACAAGGAACTTGTCCTATAAAAATTCAGGGTAAAATTAATATATAGCACCCACATTCAGATCAAGCAACCTGTAAGCAGAAAATTGAACAGAAATGAAAGGTTATTGGCAGTAATAGTTGCAAATGGCTATCCAGGGGACTTCTCCCTGCTCACAACACTCATCTAAACATTGATTCAGCACACAAAAAACATCTTTGGTAACCTGAATGGGACCTGCTAGTACCTGTTTTTATTATGTTAGTTGAATCACACCATCTTTCAGCTTCTGGAGAGCCAAGAAACAAATATATTCAAGTATCTACGGTGTCAGTTTCCCCGGCACATTCTTCCCAGAATTTCTCTTTTGACAAGCATTTCATTCTTGCTATTGATCCAAAACACACACTAAAATGACTTAACAGAAAACGAATTACTCTATCCTTACTGTACTCAATACTTGCCATTCTCCAAGGCAAAAAACCCGGTGCCTTTCAATTACAGAAAAAAGGGACAAACTGCAGCTTCACCCAGAAGTTCACTCAGATTCCTGCGACACCCAGCTTTCCTTACAAGTTTGGTCTCAATAACGCTCCTTCTGTGAAGCTGCTAAAACTTTTCTGCTGCCTTGATGCAGCCAAAGGGCCCAGCTAAGGATGTGGGAGAGGTTCTGCTTACACTCTGCAGCTTGTGAGCAGCTGCTGCCAACACCACTGATGGCCCTCCTTGTGATCAACTAGTACAAAATCATCATCTCTGACATGGGAAGGATCCATGTTTCTCCCGAAAGCATGCATTTACTTGTGGAGAAAAGACACTGGTGGACAAAGTCTCAGCCAACAGTCTCTCTGTTTCATGACCAGAAATAGTCCTCCCTTAGGAAGGGATCTCAAGGTGGCATTTCTTACTTGACAGCAAGCTGAAAGAACAGTTTTCATCAAAGAACAACATACTCAGGTAAACAATAATTAAAGAATAATCCTCACACTTTATTCACATGCTAATTGGTCCTCTTTATCTAGGTAGATCTAGACACACAATCAGGTAATCACATTTTTCATCACAGAAAAGACTTTTCGAATGGCATCACTTCTGGATTCAGAAAACGGAATCTACTGCACACTTCAAATGAGGGGAAAGACTTTTCTTCAGATTGCTTCTGAGGAAGCACATAAAAGACAAAATTGTAGGAACACGAGAAATGCCAGAGGCTTTGACCATCCAACTCTGCTCTCACTGCCCTGGTGAAATTCTCATTGTCTGTCAGCAATATAGGCAACAGAGGTACACAATGATGAAATACCATTATTGCAACTTAATTCCTGACTTGAATACATATATGCTTTCCGTTTTTGGACAACAGAGAATGGGAATTACCCCAGCGATCCACACATTGAGTGTTTCAGGTGGAATTAGGATGAGGAGTGGAGGGCATGGGAAGCTGCCTTCTTTCCTCTGTTGAACTTGCCAACAGCGTCTGCACTGGAGAAGGAATCAGAGATTTTTACCCTGCCATTGCCCCTCAGCATTTCTGCCTGTGCGCCTACCAAACTGAAAACTAGTTCTGTTTTACTGTGTAAAAGCAACTTCGGAGGCACCTTTGGGACTATACATAAAAAATACAAAAGAAAGAGGCTCAGTTTTGAGTTCTCTGCAAGGATCACAAAATACCTGAGAGCAAACCACACATTTTATGATTTTCAGGACCAAAGCGACAAATTCCTGACCATATTACTGCAGGTATCATTGAGGCAATTAAGCAATAACACAGAGATACAGGCTATCAGACAATCCTGTTGTCAGCAGCAACCAAAGGCATCTGCAACAAAAAGGATCAGCAGAAGCAGAAGCACCAGGGACATCAATTCATTCCAAACATCTTACAGGAAAGTAAATGCCACGGACAGGCAGGAAGACAGATCTCTCTACACTGAAGCGATATATAAGCCTTAAAAACCCCAGAAGGTATTCACACTGAGAAAAAGCAAAAGCACAGTGCTGGCAAGGCAGCTGGTTAGGAGAACAGAAACCTCTGCCACTTGCCCCAGGGGTGCCCAAGAGCTCTAAGACACTATTAGGATGCCAGAAAAAGAGAATAGAGAACAACATGTGTAATATTATATCTGGGGAAAACTACTAAATCAGTGACAGCAAGGATCAGAAAGGAGAGGTGGCAAGAACTTGCCCTAAAGGCAAATTTTCACAATTGCCTGCTTCAGGACTACTCAAGTCCTAAGCACTACTCCAGTTTAATCTCCATAAAATCAGTTCGCAGTGCTGAATACTGCTAATTTTGAAAACAATTTCTTTATAAAGATTAGTGATAACATGTATTCGCATATAGCGTTAAGTGGAAAAGTCAGGAGCAAATAGTAGATGAATTCTGATGTGACTCGGTCTAACAAACCCAGGATAAATCATTCCTCCCCTCACTGTATAAATCCTTGGTCCACAGTGTTAATGACACATCAACAAAGCACTCTGCAATCACAACCAGAGGATCAATTCTACCCCAGCCACCCATCTGAGGGTTTTTTGGAAACAGCCCTTTCTCCCCCACCATTATATTGCAACTTAAGTATTTCTTTGTAGATGTTTTGACTTCATAGCTAAAGCTCTTGCAGCTTAGAGTAGAAAGCCTTTCCTTACCTAAAGCGCTGGCATCCTTAAAGATATGAGTAATAAAACACAGTTTGAGATACAGCCATTCAGGATAAATTCTCTTTTAGAAAAGACGAAAAACCCATTCTGTCCCCAGAGCCAAGCTGAAGCAGTCAGGAGTATTCATGTCTTTCTGCTATTAACTCAATTAAGTAGGCAATAAGGATTGCTGGGTAAAATGCAGCGCGTATTTGCATGCATGTAAAATGCAGACTCAAGGAGTCTTAAAATGCCCTTACAAATACAGAAAAAATAGACCAATAAAATATTTTGTAGTGACTATTTATGTATGTGTAACAACTCATTATTTCAATTCTCCGCATCAGGGATTTCTTGTTTCTTTCCTCTACCCCTTAAATAAGTCTAAATAAATTATACATTTAAAAACAGTCTATGCATCTGTAACAACAGAAACAAATTTCATTTAGCACCCAGCTGTCAAAGCCAGCCCTTCTGTCACTCTTTATTCAAGTTTGTTTTACAGAATGCATGCCATCTTAATTATTTCCTTCTCTTCTGGGTAGGATAGCACTTAAGGACGAGCCACTTCCAGCATAAGTCATTTCCTTTGGAGATGGTATGACTGCGTGACATGATCCGTCACAAAAATATACAGTGATCTTTTAAGGTCTCCAGGTGGGAAATTATGTATATGCAGAGCTTATCATGATGGGATGTCACTTGATCCACATACTACAGCAATAAAAATAACAGTATATATGCATAATACTGTATTTTAATGCAGACATACTGTACTGTTAATAGCCTCTGATTTTACTTCTTTAACTCCTTTACAAACAGATGCTGACAGAGTTTATGGAAAGCAGAGGAAGAGAGCATTGCTCAAATCAAATTGAGATTTTGGGGGTGGGCTCTCCCACTCCAAAGTCTCCAAAATTCAAAATCCTTAACCCTCAGCCAAGGTCCTTGCCATCCTTCACCACTCCATGCCATTAGTTAATTAGCAGGAATTACAAACAGACCTTTAATCACATGTATACTAAAATATCTCTAAAAGCAATACAGGCATTACTGTAGAAGTATCCTATCCCACCTGCACAGGATAAATTAATAAATTGTCTTAAGCGGTCTAATCTATTAACACCTGGAGAGGCCTTAATTTTGGCCACTAAGTTTCAAGAAGCTACGTTCATCAGTTCAATACAGTTAACAGCCATAAATCAACTTCCTTGCTGTACATGACTAATGAATTTACTACTTGATGAAAAAAGCCAATTCCTCAGATTAAGGTTTGCCTCAAAAATGTTCTTTATTCTCCTTATTGCGAAGCACGTTTCTCTTCCACCTCCCTCCTTCCTGTGGCCTCCTGAAATCCACAGCAAGAGACCTTCAAAAGCAATAGGCTGGATCTTGCAAACATCACAAAGATGACCACTATGACTCAGGAAATGTCTTCAGTTGAACCAAGCCACTAATGCACAACAGCGCTTTGAATTACCTCAGACCCTCCAGCATCAGGCTTTTCATGCTCCAAAACACCGTTAGAACCATCATTGACCATGGCCAATGCTTCCCAGGCTATAAACTCATCTGGTTTTGCTCCCTGTGCATACAGCCCTGTACTTTCCACCCTACTGTGCTGCTCAGGATGCTTTGCACACCATCTCAAGCTATTCAGAGCCTCAGGGAAGCATGACCACTTACGCTGAGCTGAGCTGAAATGGCAGGAAGAGTCTCCATGCCCAGCTCAGACCACAGCCCAAGGCCAGGAATACAAACACAGATTTATCTGCAGAGCCGCACACACAGCACACAAAGTCAGGGCTCCCACCTCATTAGGTACTAGAAAGATTGAAGGGATTGAACACAGCCACAGAACAAGTGCCTTGCAAAATATTCACGTAATTCCATACCAGCTGACTGTGCAACTTCAGAAAAATTCCCCTCTTCTCCAGTCATGCAATGTACCTCACTAAGACACAGATTGCCTGTCCAGTGCAAAACCTGAATCTGAAGATAGCCTGCTGCTGGTCATATGAAGTCACTAAAAGTAGAAACTTCCCTCCCTGGTGATGCTATCCCCATGGAAGGCATTTGCTGGTGCAGCCATGCAATGGATGTATTGAATGCAACAGATCCTCAGAACTTGCAGATCAGGTGCTCCAACTGCATCAGCAAAGTGCAGCTTACCTCAAGCAGTTCAGGACCTAGACTTCCATGCCGCGTAATGAAAGTCCCTGCAACCACATAAAACCCCCAAGCATAAGGATTACCTATAAATAAGCAACAACAGTGTGGGTTTCACAGTTACAGAGAAAATGCAGTGATCACCCGGGAGCAAAAGGACGCTGAAAAGCTCCTAGGAAGAAAAAAATCCAACAGATATAAAGTCAGGAAAAAATAGAAAGTGTTAAAAGCAAGAGTTACAGCTTTCTCCACTGCCTAATAATGAGATGATAATAATACGATAATAAAGTTAAAAGCTTGGATAAGATGGAAAAATTTATACAGTTGGAAGTCAAAGTCTAAATTCTTGGGTGTATGTATTATGGAGCCAGCTCCCTTGGACCCTATTTGCCTCCCATGGTCTTACGCACCAAGTGGGCTATAAGGTCACAGTGTGAGTTCATTGATTAGGAGTCATACAAGTTTGGAGGTGCCAAGCTGAACGTCACAACACCTGTATGGGATATGAAGACACAGCAATTTTTCAGCCTTATGTGTGGTGGAACAGTGCAGGCTTAACAGACATCCAGGACAGTGCAACTTTCTTACTTGCTTTGTGGTTTCAAAGAAAAACAAATGACCAACAAATATATGCATCATAAACCAATGTGGACTTGCCAGTATGCTACACCACCTTTGGGGTCTTCTGGACGTTGATAGTGGTTTTAATTATCTTCAGAGATAGTGAGCTGTTTCTGCTTTCCTTCTTATTTTAAATCTGTTCTACTCTTTGTGTACACGAAAGGGAAGAATTGTGAAGTTTCCCATTTTAAAAAGGCTGTCATTTGCTATTTTTCTGTGCACGTTTCTGTACTTTCTCATCTGTATATCCCTTTCTACATATATGCAAGTCAACCTAGATATATACAAACATGCCAAATGTTTCACATTAAAGAAATGCATATATTTAAAATATCATACTGTATACTGTCTATTTTGGCAATAGCCATCTGGAAGAGGAAAAAACCATAGAAGAAATACTTAATGTAATCAAACTAGATTTTGTACACTTCTGCCAACCTACACAAAGAAAATTTACCAGCTGCTTTTCGTTCTGCAAGCAAATTACCCATTACTGCAATAGCTTTTTCAGAGACACCCAGGCTACATCAAGTGGCAACCAACATCAGCAGAAGACCATCTTGCTTTTCAGTGCATTGTAAACTGCTGTGGAAGATAGGACAGACACACTTTTATCACCGCTACAAAGGACATACCCCGTGAAAATCGCAGTCTCTCAGTATCTTTTATTTTCCTGTGTGGTCAACACATTTTTTGTACCATTTATTTCTAGTTAAGTCCTCCCCTGGACCAGGTCTGGGCAACCAACAGCTGACAATGGCTCCTGTCGCAGCACAGGGATTTCAGAATCACCTACTGTTTACCCCAGGGCTTCATATCCACGACTAAGCACTCCAGCCCATTCCTGCTGCCCATGCTAAGCATGTCTTTAAATTAGCTTCTCTTCCAGACGAGTAACACTGGACTGTGACCAAAGCCCTACCTGTCCTATAGATTTTCTCCTTCCTACAACACCTTTAATAAAATCTGTGTTATCAGAAAGTGATGGGCTCTTGATTTCACATTCCTCTTTCACAGCTGCCTTATTCCTGCTGAAACAGTGGAATGAAATTATGCATGGAAACTCCGCTGAAAATTTTCTTCATGGAAGAAGAAAAAATGCCCAACATGCTCAGAATCCAAATCGGAACCAGAAGGGCCCTGATTCCATATACATGTTATCAATATGGTACACATTTGAAAATTGCACAGTACTTATCAAACGTGAGGGTCTTCCCCTGGGAGGAAGAGGATTAAGATGCAACCTTGGGTCAAAAGAGGTTACACAATCAGGCTTTGCCATACCAACACCGAGGATACTAAATTCATGGTGGAGATGCTCACCTGCAGAAATGCAAGGGAACACTGGAAGAAACTAAAATGATTAAAAAACATAAATTAATTACTTTATGCAGAAGAGCCCCAAAACACAGATTTGGCAGGAATACTCCTCAGACTCACTTATTTATTCATTCATTTTAGTGGCCATGCTCTACTTTGTGAATTATTCTTGATAATTCAAGCAGACATTTGAGAAAGTACCCAGTTCCCACATATATTAATATATATTATACAGCTTCAAAAATGAGTTTTTGAACTACATATCCATTCCTGTGTGTGCCTATCTGTGTACATCTCCAAAGACGACAGCTGAAAAAGGGCGTATTTGTTTTTCATCTCTTAATTATGCTTCCCCTCCCCTCCTCTTTGGCTGCTAAAGGTTTCTGCTCTCACTGAAGGGTGAGACAACAGAGCCTCTCAGAGCCCCGATTTTTGGCACCACCTCACTCCAACTTGATGCTTGAGGCTACTTCCCCTCTGACTGATTCTTAATTTGAACAAGCTTTCACAGAAGACTGTATCAGAACTGCAGCAAGTTAATCTTATTAAACCACATGAGTTTAAAAACTCAGAGCTTGATGTCAGGCAGGCTGTTTCCAAATTGGTATACTTAAGATCCAAATTAGATCATGAGCAAAATATTAAAAGGCACTAAAGCTACCTCAGAGTGAATTTCACTTTCCAAAAGAAATTTCCAGACATTGGGAACCCAGGACTCGTGCCAGTTCAGTGGGAGTCAGGCTCCTGGCTGCAATGGGCACTTTTGAGTGTTTTTAAGCCCTTAAATTGTAAGCTACAGAGAAAGGTTGTTAAGACGTAAAAGAATTTACTTCACCTATTGTCAAACCCAGTGAAAATACATGGGTCCTTCTGAAAGGATACTTTCGTTATAGGAGGTTTCTGCTCCACTCAAAGTCTCCTGACACAAAACACCTTTGGCGGATGCTGTGTTAATTGGCACTGAATCTGTAAACTGATGAAACAGCGTGTTCTTTAAACACTATAGAAGAAAATCTCCATCCTCTTCCTCTCCCTTCACTCTTTATAGAGTACTTTTGGTTTTTAAATAATTGACAAATATTTACAATTTCAGTTTCACTTCAGCCACCCCTGGGCATAGAAAACTGCAGTGATCAGAAATGGGGGAAGTGGTGACTAGGATACAATCCACCCTGGGCTTGCCAACCCAATCACCTGCACAGTTTGCAGCGAAGTAGCTGGCTGCTTAGTTGCCCTTACGTCCCCTTGGCTTCCAGTGACTTGGCAAGGTGACCCACCATGTGCTTTTGCTGGCCTCGATGCCATCCACGACACACAAAGTTTGCAGAGATCTCATGGAATGCTTCTACCTCTGCACTGGCTTCAGACAGCTCCTGTCACATGCATGGCATTACACAAGCACCAATGTGTTTTCTGGATTGCAGCCTGACACAAGAGACATTAGTCTGTGTAGCCTGGTACCTGGCTTTAACTCTTTACATCTGGCTACAAGTGCAACTAATCAACTGAAATTGATTTTCCAGAGCTCAGTCTAAATCCACTGCATTGAAGGTGACCTATATTATTTGTGTGTATGTATAGGTAAGGGCTTTAAGTTTTTTTAAAGTGTCTCAGATATTAGATGTCTGTGTTCAGCTGTCGCCAACATTGCCAGTAATTCCAAAGAATGCCAAGGAGCAGTTCTGACACAGGCAGATTTTACAGGGTTCCTACAGATTTTTCCCCTGCTCCCCTAAATGTCAACAGAGATTATTCGTCTGTCTCCACACACGCAATTCTCTGTTACCCATGGGAAAAATCACAACTTGAGCACACCTCCCGTCCACCAACATCCCTGATAACAGCACAGTGCTCTGATATGCAGCGCGGTTAAGACCCAGGACATCTGCAACAAGCACTAATTTTTTTCCAGAATTAACCTTGCTCCCTCCAAGCTAACGGTTGCTTTTGTATTTTACTCCACACATTTGCTAGTACTAGCATCAAGGACCAAACTTTACTTTCCATCAGTGCTAGCTGGGCACCACTGTAATCATTTAAGTAGAACAACCTGTTCCAAGTGACCAAGAGAGCTAATTTATCAGCAACAGAACAGGCATTTTGGGGAAGGACATAGCTATATATTTATGTGGCTTGTAATATTTGAGTCAAATGGGACATTCTGCTTAATTCAAAGCCACTTTGGGGAAAGGAAGAGAGGAAGCAAGCTTTCCAAAGAGAAATGGCTCCAAACTCTCAAATTTATCATAAATTTATCATAAAGATCTTTTTTCTCCCTCTCCTGTCCTTTTGGTTTTGCTTAAAATAAAGAAAACCCTCAGCATTTGGAGTAGGCTTCACAGGGGGCGGGGGCAGCAAGAGCACATAATAATAAAAAAATAACATCTTGCCTTTATATAGGTCAAGATGCAGCCTGAACTGAAACACTGTACAGCTCATCTTGCCTCAAACATGGCAATGTAGAATTAAAGGGTAACCAGGGAAAAACAAGAAGAACCTTCACATACTCAATAAAAACTCAAAACACCACCCATAAGAAAGATCATAACTTTCTCCCTTGGAGAGCAGCTAAGTTAGAAGCAACATGACGGATGCATACAAGCTAATGAACAGAAATGGAAAAGGTAGCTTGGATGCCTCCCTCTCCACAGTCTGAGGAGGGAAAATTAAAACCTGACAAAAACCCAATCATTTTTCACATGATAAGCTGTTATCCTGCTGGAAGTCATCATGGCCGGGGATTTGATGAGATTCAGAAAGGATTTGGCATTTCATGCGGACAGCAAGAACATCTAGCAATTGCAATTAATGCTAACAAAAAAAAACAACCTAGAAAGAGTATTAAAAATTTTGGGCATTGGGGTGAAAGCCCCTCTCTAACTATGAGGGATCAGGATAAAAAAATGCATGGGAGTGGCAGAGACAGTTCTTGCCCAAGGTGGGCACGCCAAGGCACAGCGGTAGCCCAGTGACTGCATGGGGGAATCCTATTCCCATTCTGGCATCTTTTCTTCTGGCTAGCTCCAAATCATCCCTTCTTCCCTTGCATTAGTTTTATAGTTTTCTATGGTTTTCTTGCCCGTAACTCCATCTCCCACTCCTCAAAGCATCTCTGCCATAAACGTTTTCCTCCTTTGTCACCAGTCCTACTCTGGGTAAAAGCACGTAATACACTGTCTACCACAAACTGCAACTCTCATTAACAGACTGAATGCTGAGACCGTAATTCAGTCCAGAGGCTCTACCACTGCCCATAAACTACTTGCTGTCTCCCAGTTTACGATGTCAGCAGGACTCCAGCTGAATTAAGGCTTCTACTGCATATAACTGACACCAATGTATTATCTTATGCATAATGCATAGAAGATGGCTCTAATCATAAATTCCATATCCTGCCCTTCCTTTACATCACAGATGCGGCCTGGCATCTCTTATGCACTCTGCTTACTGATACATAAACTCCTTCTCCTGAATCATAATGGCAGCAAAACCTTTTCTTGGGTCACTGCTCCTGATAATAGCCATTCGTTCCTTCTTTTCCTCAAAGAGGTTGAAATAAACTCCAGTTCATCCCACTAAAAAACTCACACTAAAATGTAAGGACCATGTTGAACTGATGATCCAGGAACATTGCCTGCATCAGTCCGTATTTTTGACACTGGGAAGCAAATGATTTTTGCCTAATACCCATCTTTTGCCTGTTTGCATTTGGTATCAGCAGAGTGGTTACACAAAATGCAAAGCTACACTGTGGATGCCAAAGTACAAACGTGCAGAGGTGAGTGAAGACTGCAGAGTGCATTTCCAGCCCCGCAGAGAAGTACAGAAAACCCAGGGATACACACAGAGAGGCTGTGGTATAACCCAGCACAGGTTTTACATGTCTTGGAATGGAATATGGAGTTCAAGCTCCAAAGATTCCACAAATGATGCAGTCAAAAACGTGCTGAATGCAAGCTTTGAAATATCCTGGAGAACAGACAATCCCCTCTGTATAAACCCAGTTTTGACCTCAGGCAAAGACTAACTGAGCTCTTTTGTACAAGAAGAAAGAAAAAAAGCAAAATAAACCGATATAGATGCATTACTTCAAAGTCATCTTACCTCTCAGCCTTTTAGCCATTATTTCTAGCCAGAAGACTAACTGGAGAAGGAGCATGCATGTATCTATTTCCTGAAACTAAATTATTTCTTTGTTATCTTAAGACAGCGTAAGTCCATTTAGCCTGAATAAACTCATTACACTACCTTGCAATGCTCTAAATCAGTTTAAGCCTTGTGACAAAAAGACCAAGCACCTGAAGAACAAGCCCTGAGATGGCCTTGTAAGGCTGTCACATTCAAGTGGACTGAAGATGTAGGAAGACTGAGCAGAAGCATCTTCAATGTTGACTGCTTCAGCAATTTAGGCAATGGACAGGAGGTACCATGGGCACCACGCAGATACTTGGTTTAAACTCTGCTTTTCAGGCATCTTGGATAATGCTTTTCAGGTACAAAATCTGTTTCAGCAAAAGCAGAGAACGGTACCTGAGGGTCTAGAGCTGCATCTTCCCCGACTGCCCTCCCTGCAGCTACAGGAAGGCTTTCTATGAGCTTGCACCTGCCTCCTGCAACGTAGTAATAAATGTAACACACGTTTCAAATGGTGGACACCACTGTCAGCAAGATGTCTCCATCTTTGCTCAACACCTCCTCCTTGGGTACAAATTACTAGCTGCTATTTTCAACAAGCCTCAAACGTTCAGAAAAAACAGATGACAGGAGCATGTTTCACATAGGCCTTCTCCCACTGGCAAAAGCTACACGCAGCGAGCTGCCAGGGGCTGGCCGGTCCCTTCCCTCTGACAGGCTTGAGCTGGCCACTTTCATACTCTTAAAGAAATGGATGGAGTAATAAACCTGGATTTTCCCTGCTTGGTTTTCAGCACACCAAAGTGTTCAGCACTTCTGAGAACACTTCAAGACAGGATTTATCCAAGAGATTATCCCATGCCTTCTCTTTGTCAGTTAAGGCCAGCGAGGGGGAAAAAAATGAAATTAACAAAACAAAATAGCCAGAAAACTTAAAACAGTCTTAGAAAACAGCAATGATTAATTCCTCCAGCTTCCTCCAGCCTGTGCACTTCAGGGTGGCCTTTCCCTTTGGCCACAGAGGTCACCAGTTGCACATCGCTTTCCCAGTGCAAGCCTGGATCTTCTCAAATGATAGCAGATTGGAGTTGCATGCTAACAGCAACAAAAAGCGGCCATGGCACAGCACACCTGTCTAGTCATTTATTTAAGTGTGGTGGTTTATAGCAGACCACGGCTACCGGTTGGTAACCAAAGACGCCTAAAGCATTATTTTTGATCTACAGAGCCTTCCACGATTTGGAACCTGATTACCTTCAGAAACTGCTGCCTCCTCATCTGTTACCATGGCAGCTGCAATCAGCTGAGATGCTTGGACTGACAAGACCTGATTTACTAAGGTACCAGGGCAATTCCAGGGGGCTGTCTCAGAATTTACTCCTCTGCTCGGGTCTGCCAGCATTTTCAGGAAAGGAAAAGGTGGGATAAATTAAGACTGTACAGGCTGGGAAGTACTGTCTTTTTTTACAGTGATACAACAGCTCAGTGCACGCTGCTCCACCCAGCACTTACCCGGTTGTTTTTTTTTTCTTTTTTATTTCTTCCCCACTCTTAGCAACAGTATATGTGCCCTTGTCCCAGGGTCAAAGTGCAAATGAGATCAGTATAATTTACTTCACTTTAAAATATCTTTCCACATGGTGAGAAAATAGATTGTTTAATCAAGTCATGAGGCTAGTTTTCTAGCCTTTAAAAGCTAAATCCTGAGAATATGAGTTTCAGTATTCCCTATTAATTTCTGCTGGTTACAGAAACTACTGCTTAACTGAAACATTAATATTTTTCCATACAGATGCTTTTCACGTGGTAATCTCAAAGCACCAGACACACTTCCCAGGAAGAGAAAAAAGCTTCCCATTGCAACAACTCAGTCCTTCAAAAATGTACTTCCCATGCCATCTGTGTGATAACGAATTTAGAAAAATGAGTAGTATCTTGGCAGTCTTTGCAAAATGTACTCAGGATGCAGGGAAAGGAGGAGGGGTTCCTACCAAATGGGACATTCAGTATCCAAGTCAGAGGCGATGACAACGTCTAAGCAGGGGGCTTTTTTTCTGAGAAATATGCCATTAATTTTGAAGAGCCTGACACAACTGTGCTGCAATTCAGCTGAAGTCTGCTCATTCAGTCCTACTGACAGCCATGTCATTACAGAACTTCCAGATCTGCAGCTCTCCTTGTCCTGCACATTTCCCCCCACGTACGCCGTGACAAGCTACTTTATAAAAAACTCTGCCAGAACATCCCAAAATTGGTGTGATCAAAAACTGTGGCTATTTCTTGAATTGTTGCAGTGAATTATCCTATCTGTAAAATACGCACATCTCTGCCTCTTATTTCCCAATGCAAGAGCAGATCACTGGCATTTGAGAAGTGTCTTGAAAATCACAGGTGCCGATAGCATCAATAACAGCACACCACGAGATGTAATATTATTACAAGAATAACGGCACTTGTTTCGGACTCCTGCATTTTTCAGGTCATCAACCAAAAACATTAACAAAACACAGCCCTTCAGGAAATGAAAAATCTTTGCAGTGTAATGCAAGGTGGTTCATACAGTTTCTTTCTTCTCACCCACCACGTGCAGAGCGCCTGCCGCTGTGCTTCTGACTACTGGAAAAGAAACTGCAGGCTTCTTCAACGATGCCAACGCTGAAACCACAGCGACAAACCATGCAGATTAAACTCAAACCTAAAGGAAACTAGCTTAGCTAAGCAACTGCAGCTTGGTAGGCCATCTAGTACCTTCCAGCTCTGCCTCCACCAGAGCTGCTAGAAATTCCCTATCTGCTTGTCCAGCAGAGCTGCAGCGCCCAGCTGCCAGGCCCTGGTGGGCACCGCACAAGGGCGCTTTGCTGGGGCAGACGGCACCATGGCCAGCTTCTGTGGTGCTGAGGGCACCCATCCTGCTGCACTGTGCAGACTACACATCCTCCACCGGAGCACCCGCAGTTTCTCTGTCCTGTGAGCAGCAGGTTGCTTTGGGCAAGAGGTGTCTTGCCTGTGAGACACAAAATGGGTCCAGTCCTTCCTTCAGGCGAGGAGAGAGCTGAGCAGCTTTCAGCCCTCATCCCTAAGCCAGAAGTGGCAAAAGCGGCACAGAGCTCTACAATGCTCTGCTGTGGCAGAAAGCAAAAGCTGCCCCCTTTGCAAACTGAGCTGAGTTGATGAGAAATCTGAGTTCCCCAGCAAGAGCTTTCCACGTTTTCTAACTTCCAGATTTTGAAAAGGCAGAAGGAATTTTGCTTTGATTTTGGGAACAGCTGTTGAGACCTGCGAACATTTCTCCCCTGATTCTCCTGTTGTGCCTGCTGGTTTTATCTTGTTATTCCATCCCTCCTTTGCTTCCTCCAGCTTAAGAGTAGCAGACAATGGTTGGGGCAGACAAAGATCCCCTCACCCCTGATACATGGAAAGCAAAAGGAAAGCCTTGATCTTGCCTTTAATACAAAAAAATACAATTGTTCTGCGTATGTGTACCTACATGTGCCAGCTTTGCTACTTGGACGTTCCAGCCCATAATAACATTCAAGGTTAAAGCCTACAGGAAAGGATAAGGAGCTCAGTAACTGTTTCAAATTACAAAGTTAAAAACAAAAGTGGTATCAAGAGCGCTCAGTTCTGCGAACATACATGCAAAACCTGATCCACCCCATCTTCTTCCTTCCATTGGCTTCAACCCAGGAGAGTACACGGACAGTTCTTCATTCCACAAAATGCTTAAGCATGTGCCTTAAAAAGAAACATGTGCTGGTGTATTTGTCTGAATCAAGGAGGAGGCAACTAAATGTTTAATTCCCTTGCCCACGTTGCAGCCTTAAATTTCTGTGGCACTTTTACAGGGTGACTAGCTCCGCTGACTTGTGAAACCACCAACATGCAAAAAATAATACACAGATTTTGTCTTTCGGAGTGGGGCATTTCCTTGGTGGAAAGCATCCACAAGAAATTCAAGAGAAGATGCTGAAAGCTTTTTTTTTTCTTTTCTTTTCTCTTTTCTTCAGTAGGGTGTTTTTTAATAAACGGCAGTGTCAACACTATGAAAACAAAGGCAACTCTTATGGGAATAGGAGGCTGCTTTTCCCTGTTGTTTGCAGAGAACCCCGGCTGTTTGAATGGATGATATGTTAATTTTGTGGCACAGTTGCTCAACGGAGGACATAGTGAAGTCTCCCATGGTACAGTGCACGCAGTTTACAATGGACATGGCTAGAATGTTATTGTGTGTTGTAGCCCTCAAAAAGACGTTTCTCCCAAGCAAACATGCTATGAAATACATTTTTCTCTAATCATATCAGAAAAACTTCACTCCGTAAAGCAGTCTTTTTGAGCTTTTATGAGCAGCTGCTGCTCGAATGCTTGAAGGAAGAGCTGGCAAGTTAAAAAACAAAACAGGCCACAGAGATTTAATTTCCTATAAAATAGCTCCCTACAAACTGTTTAAACAATTCTTTACTTAGAGCAATACTCCAAAGATTTTAGAGATTTTCAGGGCAACGCTTGCAGTAAGAACTCCTTGTGTTCCCTCTGCTCAGGGGGCTACACAAACACACCATCAGATTTATGCCTTTCCCCTTCCAAATAACCTCACGTACTTGTCTGCAAAATTAATTTAAATAAACATAGAGAAGAAAGAAACATGCTCGCTTTTTTTTTTTTTTTTTTTTTTTTTTTTTTCAGTGGCAGTGGGTGCAGGAGGAGGTTGTGCTAGGGGAGCAGTTTCTAATATCTACCATAAATCTGCTCACTCACAGCCTCAGCTCACATACTAATAACATGTCTCACACATACTTTTCTTCCCAACTTTCTGTCTTCCCCAACCCCACAGCCATGCCATAATGTGTCTAAGTACAGCACTGCCGATTAAAAACTGCCAGCAGTTAAGACAACTTATTTTAAAAAAGGGGACTGTGTATTTATGAATGCAATAATTAATCAATGCATAATAAGCATGCACTGCGCATATCATTTTTCTTTCCATACACAGACAGCTTCGATTACCATGCGGGTTACACTGCCACAGGATCTTTAGTTCCCAGTAACTGCTTCCCCACCCCGCAGTGTTAGCAAAGACAAGCTCATTGTATTAAAGTCTGCAAAACCACCCAAATACTGCTAAATTGATTAATTTTGCAGGTAAAGTCTTTCAGAAGAAAATGCCGTAGTTAGTGCCACAGCTACTAGGGCTGTCACAGTTTTGCGTTTACAGTACTTTTTTCAGAGGATAAGCTATAAAGGCGTACTCAGGGCTGTGAGCTGGTAGACTGGTTTGCATTTTAAGAACGTATTTCATTTTAATGGCTTTGTTTTAAAATTGTTTCAACTCTTTGAATTAATCAAGAGTTAAAAAAGACGTGAGACTGACATAAAAACGTATTTTCCCTCCTTTTAACCTGCCTTTTGACTAGAACCAGTTTATATTTATTTTCAAGAAACTCAATAGTATCCAATTAATAATACGATTGCACACTTTTTCATGGAAATTGATCCACAAGTGGCTTAAACTGAAAGAGCCACCACCCTTTCCTGAGCCTCCCCACTGATAAACAGCATCAAACAAGGCCCCACAGATGCTAATATTCAGTCAGCAGGGAGTTGCTTTTCCCTTACAAACAATTTTTCCTCGGTGACCGTTCTCTACAGCACCACTTTCTGCCCAAATGGGAAAACAGAGATACTTTGCCACAGAGATATGCTTCCCTGCTAACTCTCTGCTAAGCCCAGCTGTTCGAGTCCACAGTGATGACATCTGCAGCCGAGTTACCAATGCGAGTTTTCATCCCAGTACAGTGGGCGCACAACATGATTATGTGCCCTCCCTCACCAAACAGCTAATATTTATTGTAAACCTGCGACACACGGGGACTGACCAGAAGACTGCAGAGCTCTGCACTTGGCTTAAAGGCTGGCACTTGGAGGATGCTGCTACATATGTATATATAAAAATAGCAATACTTTGTATACTGTGATAGTCCACAAAGGGGATGACGCCATTTTATTCTGCCAATATGCAGAGGATTAGGGGTTTCTGCTTGAAGCCACTAACAACCTGAACAGGAGAATTACAGTAATTCCACTAAACCCACGCCGAATCCAAGGGACCAGCTGATGCACAGTGTTAGCGTTTCCGCTTGTCTTGAAAACGTAACTGGCACTATCCTACAAACAGAACTTCAACTAGCTATGCAAGGAGGTTTAACTTTAAGAATGGACTTACAGGAGGCATATGCAGTGATGAGGACATTTTTTTCACAAGACCTCTCAACGTTTTGAGATCTAAATCGTTGACACAGAGCAATTCTAAAGGGAGCTCAAAAATAGCCGTTGAGCGGTCAAACACAAGTGAAACACATGCTTTCTGTTGCTCACACAGCTCCATTTTTAGTGCAAAGTGTCTCACAGCAAACAACAGCAAGATACTCCATTAAAACCTTGCAGTGCTTTATCCATTACACCACCATGCAAACACTGTTGTCATGACTTCGATTAGCAACACTTTGCCTATATCAATACCATTATTAATACACTGAAATATTAATGTCTATTATATTTAATTAACAGTCAAAAGTAATGAATAAATATTCACGTGCCGTTATTCCGAGAAATACTGCACGCAACTACATGTCAAGAGCTGTGACTTGCAACTCTTTCCCACAGCACCTCTGGTGCCAGAAAATACCCTGAACAATTCAGCACGAGTTAAACCTTCCACAACCAGGATACCTCTAGGTTGGAATAAGCTGTTAGGCCCTGGTTCTGCCATACAGGAGTCTAAGTAGTGTGTATCGCAGTTACCATTTCCAGATGCAGTAGCCTGGTTCTGCAATATAGGAGTCTGTCGAAATAGTGTGTATCTCAGTGCCATTTCCAGATGCAGTAGCCACACTTAACAACAATAGTTACTATACAGAAATTTAGCAGGTCTTCTGCAAAACCAGTGTGAATACGAGTCCTTGACCGGGAATTCAGACCTCTCCTAAAACTAAACATGGCAACACAAGGAAAAATGGAGAGTTTTCATTGTATTGTGAAAAATGTTATTCTGGACACAAAATATTAATGGTTTATTGGCCATCTCTTTGAACACAGCGCAAAAAACAATGAATGTGCATTTAAGAAAGACTTCACTTCCATGTTCATTAAAAGCAATGACATTTAGGTACTTCAGAGGTAAAACTGGCACACAGTGAGTATCAAGATAACTGATTAGTAGCACTTACAGCAAATGTTATTTATATTGTGTGATGCTAACCCAGCTCTGCTAAACCCACAGTTTAGCAATGATAGCTGAAATTTTATGCACATACATACAGACTAAGTACCTGCATTTTCTCATGCAAACACAAGCACAAATTGGTGTGTACATACTGGATTAAAAAAATGACAGTCAGCAAACAAAGATTATTAAATACTATACCTTTGAGTCATAATCTTATCTGCATCTGGCAGATAACAGCGGATATTCTCCATCTGAGCAGGATCAGAGTCACAGATTTTATCATCAGTCCTCCCATAGCTGGCACTTTCAATCATGATGACATCTGTTCCCGGGCAGCGAAGCTCTATGGGGTAACTCTCACAGGACAGTTCCCTTCGGACCACAGCCATGGGGACTGGGGCACGGCTGAAAGCTGCAAGGATTAACACAGAAACACAGCAAACATTTACTTTCCATACCGAGGCTAGGATTAAAAGCGGAACGACTTTTAGCAGCAGATTTTATCCATATGCTGTACTGAGATAGTTTCAGTACCATTGGGATATGATCTGCAGAAATGAGGTCTGATCCCCAGTTTGCTGGCTGCCCAGAGAAATTACTTCTCCACTCAGTGGCTTGATTTTCTCATCTCAAAAATAAGCTAGCGATCTCCTTTGTTCTAAAGCTAGCTTTAGAAATACCCTATTGAACGAGGTAAATAGCAACTATGGCATTGTTATTACTTCTACTTACCAGGTGAAAAGCTAGTTGGCTTTGATACATAAAATTACAGACCTTTGTCGTACCTGATCAACCAGGGAAAATTTTCTGACCATGAGCAATCCAAGCACCAGGATCCCACCTGCTCAGTGAGATTGCTTCTGTCCTCCTGCAGATGTAACAGCATCTGCATTGCTCCTGGTACTTCTCTTGGTCCTTAGAAAACGAGCCTAATGGCTTTTGCTGTTGCCTGCAGTGTGTCGGGGCATGGTCTGCAGGTTCTGGCAACCATCCCAAGGTTTGGGCCCTGCAGTGATATTTTCCATGGAAAGGCCAATATATTGGACACTAGGTGATTAAAGTTTAGCCCTAGCTTTGCATCAGATCTGCCTGAATGTTCAATACTGGCACGTACTTGCAAAGTTAAAGATCTCTCAGAAATCTTACCCGTTTTAAAAGAAATCCAGGCTACAGTTTGCAAAAGAAAAAAGAAACACGCTTTGAGATGCTTTGAAAACAAAGCCCTGAATTATTAGTACATAAACTCACATGACAACAAGCAATGATATTTCCCATTTTTACAGAGTCTTTGATTTAAAGATCTTCAACGGCTTGGCAAACATTAATGCATTAATCCCCCAAATATCCATACGAAGTAGCTATGCATTGCCTTTCTCGTCTCAGCCGCAGAAGGGTTATGTGGCTTCCAGAAGATCTCAAAGGAAATCCATGGTGAAACTGGAAATAAAATACTTATTTTCCAGCCGAACACACCAGCTGGAAGCTGAAACTAAAGCTAGCCCCTTCCCTTCCTTATTACACGGGAATGAAAACTCACCCACACCAAAAGGTTTGCAGCTGCAGGGATGACATGCCCTTCTGGCTCCATGTTGTACTACTTCCAACCACAAAACAAAAGATAGAAACTAAGTCTGTACCTGTGTGACGGTCACAGAGCAGTCAGGGAAGTTTTAACCCTCTAACAGATTCAGGGCCCATCTGACACCAAGCATCTTTCAACAACTCACTCACCCTCAAGCACCATTTTAAAAGCCGCTATACCCTCTCAAAATCAAAAAAATCCCTTCCAAAACTCTGTGCACGGTACACGCACACCAACTTCACTTATGGAAATAAAAGTGTACTGATAATTCTCAGTATACCCCTTAACTCCATCAAGGCTGTTGTGTTTTTCTAGCAAGCAGCAATCCAATACGTTACTCTGACTTCTGTTAAGCCTTTTATTATTGTTGTCTCATTTAGATTTGTATTATTGGACATATAAGAATTCCCATTTCTGTAAATTTGCAGGGATTACTCTAATATCAGATTCTTACTGATGTGCCAGAGTTGTGGACTAATTGCCAAACTCCCAAGACAGACGTGCATTTATTCTTGAATAATAGCTTCTACAATTAGCACAGACAGCTTTAGAGCTTGGATCACGTACGATGTCCTTCCCTGATATCGGAGAAACGGTTTTGCCCTGAGCTTGTATCACACCATATGTTTGTGTAATGCAGTAAATTCTTACCACAAACAAGTTTTCCTATTACAGAAGGAAGGAAGCCAGGACAATTGTGAACCTCTGAGACACAATACCTTGTTCTTACCTGTGGCTTTACATCACTAAACAACAAGGTGAGCGGAGGAAGAACGGGACATAAAGTTAGAGACAACATTTGACCAAGGAGGTAAGCCTGTCAGAAAGGTAGAGTCAGCAAAGCCCAGCAATTTTAGCCTGTCCTACACACGACATCAAGAGCTATTGACTCTGCTTAAAAGGATCTGTCTGCAGAAGCTTGCAGCAGCCCCTGCTCCGTGAAACGCCAGGCTCTGTGGCAACAGAGGGAGAGTTTATATTCGCCTGCATTACCTTTAGCATTCACAGGCCCAGTGCTGACTAGAAAACGTTTGATGCCAGGCTGCTGATTTTTCACAAGAGCTGTGGTGAGCTTTCTCTTCAAGCCTCTTCTGTACTAAACCTGAGCAGATTAGCGACATGGGAGGCAGAAAGTTTCTAGCAGCATTTGGCAGAACGCTGAGGCCAAGTGCCCTCCCTCCTCCTGCCATGTGCTTAGATGACTCCTATTAACTGCCAAGAAAGCAGAAAAATCAGGTTTACAGTAAACATTAGCTGTTTGGGGCTATGGTTCAGCCCGGTTCTTGGGCAAATGGGATCCTTGTCTCTGGGAGGCTACTGTAGACTACAGAAACAGCAAAGACGGTTGCTAATACTACTTCACAGTTCCCATTACTCAACACAAAACTCAAACCCCCAACCCAATTGCTTCAGAAAGTGTATTTTTCTGTTAATTCCTATACATTTTTTTGCAGTAACCATCCTGTATTGTCAAAGAAAGCAAACGTTCAACATATGATAGTTGAGGAATATCACGCTTAAAATCACAGAAATGAACTGTCTGGGAGTTCACTCATACAAACCTGGTGTGTTTCTCAAACAGCAATCCTGTACATATGCAGCTAATCTTAACTCTCGTGTTTTGTTGGAAAGAAGACATTAGGATCTGCTAAGAGCAATGTGGTTCTATTAAAATAGAACCTTATCTGAGGGCAAAGGTAGCATTTTCAATCTCACAGCAACTCTATCAACCATGACGATGCAGTACTTCAGGCTTCTGGTGGAGGATTTCACAGTTAATACAAAAATACAGAAGTTTAGTAAAAGCTTTTAAACAAATTTCTTTACCAGATTAGAAAGCACATTTATTGTACCTTGGGTAACGTCCCTGTACATGAGACTCTATGGCATTGATCTACCAAAACTGCATGAATGACAGTGCCTGGTGTCCCCCTAAAAACCAAAACCAACCCACCCACCCCTTGCCCCCAAAGTAACAGCTCACATTCTACTTCACATTGAAGAACATCTGGACAGATGCAAACATTTCTAGATGTGGCTTTCTGTTTACTGGTATTCACCTTTTTGTTTCTCACATAATCACTTGACCGCTTGCCATTAGAAGGGCAGCTTTTACTTACAGGCACCCCGCTGTGGAATCATGGACTTAACATTTATTTCCTGGGTATATGACATAAAGGAAATGGGACACTCCGGAGAAACCGTAGGAATAGCCGAACACTATAATAGAATATAATAGGAGAAAGCAATGGTGCATGCTTTACATCCTGCCATCCTCCCACAAATCAGTTGCTCTGCATGGCTTTTTTTCTACCCTGATAATCTGCAATAAATACTCCAAAGGGAGATTAGAGGTTGGCTGTTTATCTCCTTGTAAGCACATTTCTCGATGCTGTGTCCCTATATGATAATCTTAAACATTTCTACTAGTTCTTCTGTGAGAAGCAAAGATTTTTTGTTGGTTTTGCTATGAAATAAGATACAACAAAGGCCATCTGTGAAATACACAGCACAATTGTATTAATTCATTAATACACTTCTCACTTCCTTGAGTAGCTCTCTCTCTTTGCAGTCTCTCACTGAGCTCCTTATTTAATCTCCTAAGTAAGTGACCTAATTGTTGGCTTGAAGTCAAGAGGAGCTGATGGCTGCTCACTACTTTGGAAAACAGGTGTCTTTTTCCACGATCCTATGTGCAGACAGCCATCTAAATACAGATGACAGAACTTACAGATTTTGAAAAACACTCTTTTTAACATTTAAACGTGTGCCAACTTGAGTGTTCTAAGTGCAGCCATTTGGTTGAAAATCGTCCTCCTGAGCCTCTGCAGGGCAAAGCAAGAGCAGAGGGTAAAAAGGCAACAGATAACGACAGGATTTTATCTGAGCGATTTAGAACTTCTTTGTCTCTGCTAATTTCAGGAGCTGGAAAATTAAGTAAGTCATCAAAATCTTGTGCTTTTTCTCCCCCTTGCTTTTGACCTCAGAACATAATTGCCTCTTGTCATGCCTGCAGGGCATGGGCTTGTAGTTATCACTGTGTGCTTAATCAAATGCTGAAATAGCCTTTAAATTACATGTCTTCTTGGCAGCTAGAGACTTGCTGAGCTCTGTTACATTTAGAGCCATGATGGCAGTAGAGGTACTTTTAAAAGAAAAGTGTGGGATGATGGTATTAAATAGGTTTTATATGCAATTTTCCCAGCAACATCATGTTCTGGCTCAGAATTTTGAGAGTGAAATTTCTGTGCATATTTAAGGGCAGTGAAACAAAAGCTGGAAATGTAGAGATAATTATTTTCACAAGCTCTGCAAATGATTTGGTCTGCCCAGGTAAAAATCGGACTGACTGTTCCCAAAGGCAAATACAACATGCTGGCAGAAAAGTTTTCCCGCTAATTTGGAGGAATGCTTCTGTGTTTGTAATTCCCCAGTACATAATATTCATACAGTTCACCTTCAGTCGGGGGTGGGGGTGGCGGGAAATATCAGAAAGCAATAATGAAAAAATCCTTTACCCCCTCTTATTCTGAAGCCTACTCAGGTATGGGTATGAGCTGAAATCCCTTACAGTTCTTGAGTCAACAGGCCTTACGTGACTGTCACTCCCTAAAGAGAAGCAACACGTTTAAGTGATTTTCTAAATCAGGGCCCTGCTTTTCGCTATTAAGATATAAAGTCTCATTAATGCATTCATTTGCAGCATGCTGTATCGGGCCTGGCTGAGCCCCACAGCAGCCTTCCCAGCGCTGTGCTTGTGTTGGTAGCTGGAAAGGTGGTGATAACACACTGGTGTTTCGGCTGCTGCTGAGCAGCGCTCACACAGCATCAAGGCTGGCTCTCCAACCTCCCCACCACCAGTAGGCTGGGGGTGGGCAAGATCTTGGGAGGGGACGCAGCCAGGACAGCTGACCCAAAGTGACCAAAGGGATATCCCACACCATATGATACCTGCTCAGATATAAAAGCTAAGAGAAAGGAGGAGGAAGGGGGAGTATTTGTTATTTACAGTGTTTGCCTTCCTGAGCAACTGCTACGCGTACCGAAGCCCTGCTTCCCGGGAGGTGGCTGAACATCACCTGCTGATGGGAAGTAGAGAATATTATCTTTTGGTTTCCTTACCTTCCATACACATAACTTTTGCTGTTGCTTCCACTGAACTGCAGTTACCTTGACCCACAATTTTTTTCATCTTATTTTCTCCCCCCTATTCTGCTGAGGAGTGATAGAGCAGCTTGGTGGGCACCTGGCGTCCAGCCAAGGTCAACCCACCACACGTGCAAGCACAGCTCAGTGCTTCTTCTCTGTCTCCCTTTTCCTTAATCAAGTTATACCTGGCCTCTGATCTCGTCATTATTAGTAGCAAACAAAAACTCAGGTTAAAGATCGTGAGAACAGACATTTGTCCAATGCACAATACTCCCATTCCCCAGTATTTTCACTGCTCACAAATATCAATCCAGTACCGAACAGCTTAAAATCCTCATTGGTCCAAAGTTCTCTGCAAACTTGGGATTGGTATACGAGTATGGAAATACTATTCTCTCCCACCCAATTTTCTCTACATACGCTGACAACAAATTAAACAGGATACAACACTGTGTCTTTTCTAGGGAACAGTTTTCTTCTACTCTCAGCCTGCAGAAGGGTTAAAGGTGCATCCTACAGACAGTGGCTAGTGCCAAGGCATTGCAGCAAATATTTGGAACAGTTCACATCCAGCTCCCCTGGGGAAGAAATGAAGACTGAAGGCAGCCAGCGTGGCCAAACGGCTGGAGCCATCAGCAATGCAAAGGTGGAGCTCGACAGTGCTACTCTCCACTCCTGCCTCTCCCTCTGTGACTCAGATGATTGCTTTCTCAGTGATAAAAATGGGGATATTATCTGATCTCCTCCATTAGGGACTCCAAAATCTGCTAGAGAAAGGAAAAAGAGAACTAGATATAATCCTCCGAGAGACGAGTGTGGCCTCAGCCTGGGTTTCCCCATGAGAATCAAATACCCACATCCCCCCCAGGCTACCTTGGATTCCTATTTTATAGAAGATATTAAAAAAAAAACCACCAACCCTGTGACTTTCCTTCAGGGACCTCCACCAGCAGTGATTCCCCTTACCCAATAAACACCCACCTACGAACAGACTTCACAAACTGCAAGAGCATCCTTCTACATGGTGGGATGGAGTATACCAAAAAGACAGAAGAGAAACACATGCTGTGCAACACCCCCGCCATGGCAACAAAAGAAAAGCTAAAAACACTCTCACACACTTCCATGTGCATTTTAGGTGGAGGCTGAGGTCAACTATCTTATGGTTCCATAAACTGCTCAATATACCTCCATCATAACACTCAAGTGACGCTTGCTAGGGATTTGCTCTCAGGTTATGTGACTGAAAATACAATAGATGTTTGTCACCATGTTTACATCTGACACCCTCCTCCACAATGAAGAGGAGACACAGGAGAAGGGTGTAGTAAACATAGAGAGAGTTTTCTATAGGGGTTGCCAAACCTACACACAGAAAACATTTTCCAAGGCAATACAGCCGAGGATGCAAACAGGAGCACAATGAAAAGCCTAGCCAAGTCCCAAACAGCACGTCTTTGAAGCGAGCCTCAGCCCCTAGGTACCAGCCTTCTGGAAAATACCTTTTATTTCCATGGAAGATCTCTTCCTTCCACGTTTCTAGACACCCTAGAGGGTGATGCAGAAACAACTCTCCCTTTCTAGCACCCACTGGATGTCCAAGAAGCCCAGGAACAGCAGCCAGAGAACTAAGCACCAGACAGCTACATCCTTGGGCACTTCTGCTGCTCATACTTCGTACCACTGATATTCCTCATCTTCTTCCTATGCCCAGTTAGTAAATGCCCTTCTTCTCTCCCCTCACTCTTCCAAAACCCAGATCAAAGTATGGAGAAGCTATTCTCATTAGTAAAAATATTAGATTCTCTTAAACTCCCTAAGTATTACATTAGCTCTTCCTATAGGTGAAAAGAGAAAATAAATCCACAAATAATGGGCAAAGAGGACTGGTGGAAGATCACCAGAAAGAGGGGAGAACAGTGAATTCGATGCACTTGCACCTAAGGATGGGCATTCAC
Organism: Falco biarmicus; assembly: GCF_023638135.1. Taxonomy (NCBI): domain Eukaryota; kingdom Metazoa; phylum Chordata; class Aves; order Falconiformes; family Falconidae; genus Falco; species Falco biarmicus. The sequence goes on from NC_079296.1 coordinate 15,428,820, forward strand.
AAGGGAAACGGGTCTTTGTGAGGCCTTATGAGGAAAGGACATGAAGTGATAAAAGAGCAAGACCACAGAAACTAGATGGGAACTACGAATGGAGGAGTCTGACAGTAGGAAGTGACTGAGGACATGTAAAGAGAGAGAGGCAAGGTGGCAGACTGCCTCAGGGAGACGTGGCATTGAACCGAACCAGACCTGCAGGAGAAAGCAGTGCAACAGCAGTACTGCAGTTTCTTTCTGGTTCTCCACTCCCAACTTTTGGGACTCACCGGCCGTTGCCTCATCAGTGAGTGCTGAGAATTGCAACTAATGTTTCTTTTGACAAGCTCTCCTCTTCACAAATATCCCACTTACAGCAGTAAATGCCTCTGCTGCTAATATTTACACCATTACAGCATACTGCAAGGCAAGGCATCACCGAGGGCCAGCCTCCATGCTGCTAAAGAGGCAGCGGTTCAGGGTAAGCTGACATACCAGGTCCACTGTTGTTGAAGAGAAAGTAGGTCCTGCTTCTCACCCAGCCAAGCCCTCCTATCTCCAGCCATGGTTCAGCTGCTGGACCTGCACTCAGTTCTGATGCTCACTGCATCCCTTCATGAAGAATGTCAACTTAGCAGTCCACCAAGAAACTAAACTGGGGGTGGGGGTGGGGTGGGGTGGGGGAGGCAGAGGAGAGAGAAAGAGAGATTCTGCTGGACCGGTAGAGTTGAATCAGCTCAGAACAGGTTTGCTAAGGTCATAGAAAGGAAGGAAAAGGTTTTTAGGTGGCAGGAAAGGAAACTGCATTTAAGTGCTTTCCAAAAACACAGGGCCAACCTACCTTCAAATCAGAGGTCAGAAGTACAATCCCAGCCTGACCTGAACGTCACTTAAATGATTTTAATTGAAGCAGAAGCAATCAGTTGAGAACAACAGACAAATGAAACGCTGTCTCCAACAGAAAGGTTGAATGCAAGTACATTAATATTTAGGCTCCATCATGGGAAAAAGCTATTCCCAAGTATCTTTTCCTTTGCAGTGTACCACCTCATTTGTAATGAAAGGCACGCACAAGAAGATACTTGGATATGACTGCTCTTTAAATTCACAGGCTTCCTTCATGTGAATTAACTTTCCAGTGTAGAAAAATGGTGCACAGATACAGAAAGAGTCCATGGTTAAAGCCCTGTACTGCAGTGCATAAGATGTATAACCAACCGTTATGCTAAACTTGCCCTCCAGCCTAACAGTGGCGTCACTTAAAATATCAGGGTTTCAGATACTGGTCCATAACACTGAGATGCTCATGTTCTCGATAAAGGAAGCTTTAGGTGCTGTGCCAGGTGGACCAGTCCTTTTTACAAATTCACACTGCAAATCAGACTGGGGCCTTCAATATGGAAAACCACACCATTTATTACCTACCGCACTCAAAGTTATTGCTGTTACAATAGATACTTAACTGTTTCCCAAACAAAAGAACAAAAACCAATTAACCCCCCCCAAAAGACCCAAAAAACCAGTGAACTCTAACAAACAACCTTGAAATCTCAAATATAATGCAGCACAAATTGTGGTGAGGCCAGCAGAATCTGAGTAACAACAAAATTCACCCCATTTTTAAACTACTCTACTGTAGCTTTTTATTTTAGCCATTAGTAAGATTAATTTTATGATCACCGGTAAAAAAACTTTTATAAACCACCATAGTAGGTATCATCATAGAGGCAGCTAGATAAACGAGTATCAAGGGGTTAGCCTAAGATAAACTAAGGAAAAAGAATCTGTTTACCATTTTCAGATTTCATATTAAATCATAAGTTCATTTGATATTGCACTTTAGTATCATTTCCATCTAAAACAATAACTTAAATTCTTAGCCTTGCTAAAATAATGCTGATCTGGAATAACTTTTCTGTTACCAGCAGAGATTTTTTAGGTATCTAATCAAAATGGGCTTCATTAGGATTAGTGGTCTCCCCAGATGGACACTGCCCAAACGCTGAGGACATGCTTCTCTCCATCATTTGTATCGCTGTAAACTGGGAAGCATCAACCGTGAGCTACAGGAAGCAGGACAAGGATAAGCTGGCGGAGACTGAAACCCAAATGCATCCTCAAAAGTTAGAGATTGTCTGCCATGGAGGCTGGCTGAATGCCATAGAGGCCAGGCTGACATCTATCTCACCACAGGAGAAAAAAAAATATGGGGAAACCAAAAAAGCAAACAATGACACAAACAAAACAAAACCCAAAACAAACCACCAAAACAAAAATACCCCCAAACCCCTCCAAAGTCGGGAAGAGATACAGTTCACTTAGCAGGTTCGGAAATTAGAAATTATTTTATGGCTGACCCAAATCGGACAAGTTGGATGTATTTGGAGTTTTGCTAAGGAGCATAGTGACTACAAATAATAGATTCCTACTGAGTAACCCCTCCTCAAAGTTAGAATTTCAGTTCCCTGGAGAGCCTAGGAAGGAGAACATGAAAGCTCTTGTAGAAGTATTTGCATTGTTAAAGAAATTATGAACAGCAGAGTGAGGATTACTTTGTGCTGTTTATGGACTTGTTTGCCAGAGTAGTAAATCTGTTTTTAAGTTTGAGTTGTCTGGAAAGGAGAAGTGTGTGAAACCTGAAGAACTGTCCAGAGAAAAAAGATAGGCAGGCAAAAGAAAAGACTTTCTCCCTAAGTATTACAGCCTGTCATTCAAATAACTGTATAAAAATCTAGGGCGTCACATATTTGTTATTTAAACCACTTGCTTTACATCATCAAATGCCAAGAATTTAGAGTTAATTTTTCAAGAAATTACCCCGACCTTGAAGACTAGCCATCTCCAGCAAGTAGTATGGCTAAACTGTAGATCTTTGAAAAAATAATTGTGATTTTTCTTGGTGTTTTTGACATCACAGCTCCTTTGAGTCTCTGCCATAAACAGCAACTGCCCATGACACATACATATATATATCATTTATATATATACACATATATATATATACACACATACTTCTATAAAAGCATGATATATATTAAACAGTCAAAATGGAAAGTGTAGTATTGTACATGACAAGATGAAATTTGGGGTCCCCTACTCAGGCAGGACCTGCTCAGCACAACTTAAGGTCACTTATTTTTAGAAACCAGTGGGTGCTTATCAGCAAGATCTGTGAGTAAACTACAAAGAGAATCCACCCTTCAGCTTCTGGGCAAGGATTTCCATAGCATGTCACTTAGGAGCTCCATCTCTGAAACAGTGGCATGAGATCTAAGACCCTTTTTGCTGATATGCTGACAAGAATTACAAGTCGGCTGTGGCAAGCCATTCTTTGCAGCCCCCTGAATCATGACTCTCCCAAAAGCCTTTGGCGTAATTCCCCTCTGACCTCAAAAAATTAAGGATTTCACCTCAAATATGCTAGCAGCTAAGAAGAGCTTTTCAGAAGCATATGCAGTCATCTGAACAGTGGCCAACTTTATCTACACTCCCCACCCCACCGCCCACCCCCCATGTCTTAAAAATAAAAAATAATAGGAGATTTAAATCTGGAGAATGACCTGCAGCACGTACACTTGCTCCAGGTGGAAACATATTCCAAGTAGAAGCAGGTTTTCAGGGAAGTCACATGCCTGCAGATACACATTCTCCTCAGTGGAAATATAGCAAAACATTAAAACTAATGAACTAAATTAACTCCACAACATGGTCCACTTACTGGGATACACAACTAAAATCCTGAGTGATAAAGTTTCCTATTGTACTTACCTGCTCACAGCAAACACTGCGGTTAATTGTTTTTCCACCTAATGCAGCCTGTGCAAACATTGCTTCAGAAACAGTGTGTATGCAGATATGCCTGTATCTATAATACACATACACACACAATACTTCCCTTCTCAAGGTGAGCCACAAAAAATTCTGAAATAATGGTCACCTGTCGGCTCCCAGAAATGCTCTGAACAGATTCACTGTTCCCAGAAGAGTCAGGTGAACAGCTCTGCAAAATAGCTGCAAACTCCTGGGCTTCACACTAGGGAGGTGATGCTTATCCTGCAGCACCACCAGGACTGCCATCCCTAACCCAGCTTGCTTGGGGCTTGGCAGCCTGACCAAACTCGCCTGATTACATTTTTGTCTGCAATAAATGCTCTGAATCCTGCCCTCCACACCCCACAATTTCAGTTTAAAGTAACCAGGGTACACCAGAATATGTTTCCACTTACTTTCCACTCCAGCCTTCAAAAGTGGTTAACAATAGCCTAAAAAAACATTTTAAAAAGCAGTAATAACACATACGGATATCCACAGAGGCATTGCACCCAGTAAGAAAACAACCCAGTACCAGTTAAAAGGTAACACTGTTTTATGGAAGTCCCTACGGCACTGGATATCATGATTTATTACTTGTCTTGTGGGAAAGCATAGGGCTCCATCACAGACACCCAATGAACCAAAAGAGTGTCAGGCCCACAAAGGACGCTTTAAAAAGAAGAGGAAATACATGCAGATTAGAGACAGGAACTACGGTAACACAGAAAAGGACAGCCATGCAGCACGGTTAACAAACAGATGCAGATACTATACTTGAGGGCATAATGCTCACCAGGTCAATGAAAATACGGTTTAGGAAAAAAAAGCAAAATCTAACTTACTTCAGGAAAAATAAAATCACCTGCAAACAGCTATGATGGGTGGAATACTCCCCCAACCCCCACCCTTTTTTTTTTTTTAAACACAATCACTAATCTTGTTTCAACTTTTCTTCCTCTGAGAGACAGATGAAAGAAGTAAATCTTTTGCAGATCTCTCTGGCAAAAACCACCAGGATCTAATTGCCCAACAAAACCAGAGAGAGATAGCAGGTCTAAAGGCATGTGTTTAGCGCCTTGGTGGCAAATTCTGACTCCTCTTCCGCAGAGTGTGGGCTGATTCTACTAACGGTGCTAAACCAGGGGAGGCTGTAAATCCCCCCGACAGCGCGGCTCTTCTCAACACACCGCCAGCGATGGCGATTCCCTCCACACCTCCTCTGCCCCCAAAGCTCCTGTCACTGATTGCAGCGACCCTCACAGCACAGGACCGAGCGCGGGAACAGGACAACTCGGACAATGATTCCATTGACACCGATAAACCTTTGGACCCAGGTCCTATAGACCCGGAAGAGGAGCTAGACCTTTTTCCTCCTCCCCCTGATGCACTGGCTGTATGTTCGGGGAGGGTGAAAGGGGGTCTGCGGGATCGGTGGCAGCAATGCAGGCGGGAAGCGCTTAAGCGAGGGCATTTGGGAGGCGCCATGGCACGTTCACGATTTTGTCAGCCAAATCAACCTGCAGAGTGGCAGCCTGTGCAATACGAGGCTGTTAAAGGGTTAAGCAAAGCCGTGCGGGAAGGGGGGATCCATAGTACTTTTGCAAATAGGTGTCTGCATGCGTGTAGCGGTACATAGCTATGTAACTGCGTGAATGAGCTCTGCCCTGAGCCTGGTGGTACGTGCAGCTGCGGTTTGTGTCCGGGCTCAGAGATGTCAATACGGGCTTCTCTGTTACGGTCAAGTGTCTCTGGCTGCATTAAAAAACAAAACCAAACCAAACCAAAAAAACACAGTGACTTTAGTAAGACTGCAACCTGATCGAATTCCAAGAAATGTGAGATAAGATGAACTTCTGAATTTTGTTCATAAGCTGTAATGGAGTGCTACCTATATATGAATGCTAGAACATAACTCTATTTCAGTGTGACCAGAATTTAGCATGCAACTGCATCAGCATATTGACAGAATAGCTTTTGAGTTATTTCTTTTTTTTCATAACCTCTAAACTGGGAACAGCTCAAGGTGAAAAGAGACTGTTCAAATCCTCAGCTGTTGCCTCAGAAGGAATAACGTGTTCTTTGTGTACAGGTGAATTTAACACAGCTGAACATTTGTTTTGGGTTAGAAGTATCTGTCACACCTTCATCCCCACCACCACAACCTTTAAGGCCGGTGGGAAAAGCATTCTGTACTCTGTTGCAGCGGGGAAACTTCAGTTGAGCTGCAGTAGTTTGCGTACTTAACTGCAGCTCCTTTGGTGGAAATGAAGTTGTCGTAGAAGTTAGACTTTAACTTGAGTAACATACCCTTTGATACCTTGTAAGCGAGAAAGATTGTGTCCTGACAGCATGCTCTTTCCCACACTTGTGCCTAGAGTTGTACTTGAAATCAGGTTGCGTGTTAAGTTTAAACCTAATCACACAGATATCTCAAAGTCCACAAAGATACATCACTGCTTAGGGGATTCTTGCAGTATAGCAGGTGCAAAACCCGTTCCAAAGTAACGACCTAGAGAAGCCTTTTCTTTCAGGAACACCATTTTCTCACTTCTCATAGGTTATACACCATACAACACAATATCTCTCCATCAAGTCTCTTGTGGCTAAACTGCATTCTGCAAATTTGTGTTAGAAATAGATGCTTGCATTTTCACCTGCCGAAGTTCCCTAAGCTAAAGGATTGTGACCTAGGCATTGCTACGAAGCTCAAAGATCGTGACAACAGCGATGGAGAAGAGTGATTTAACACGTAGTTGATTTATGGTTCATACAGGACTATATCACACTACAAAACCGGTATGAATTCAGAGTTGTGGATGTACTGCATGTTCACGTAATAGTTTCTCTACAATTTTTTTTTTTTTTTAAAAAGGTGCCTAAGCTATAAATACCGTATACTATTATCTTTCCCTATTTTTTTAAGCATTTTTTATTTCCCTGTTTGTGTATAGTTTTATCTATCTATCTCTATATAAACAACCAACACAAAGCAACCAGAACATTTTGAGAAACTTTTATAGTTAACTTCTGCATTTAATTCCAGTAACAATCTAGAGGTGTCCATTCAGCTGTTTGCTTAGTTCCAAGCCTTCATTGTGTGCTCCCAGGTTCTTTGAAAAGCAGCAATAACAGTCGAGCAGTTATTTAAAGTGAAACTTTGCTCTACGCAACTTCCACTTCCATGCCTTAGAATGGAGGCACAGCGGAACACTCGCCCAAGGGCAAGATTTCAAGAGCTCTTAAGTAGGTTTTATCTTTTCATTTTAGGAGAGAAAATGTTTCTTAACAGCTTACATATAGAATTTACAAGTTAAACACAATTTCTCATGCTCATTTATTTGATTAGAAGTTCCTGAAAAATATTTTCATAACACTTCCATAGCTTATTGCACGTTCTTCTAAATAATCATAAACCTGTATGTTGACCTCTGCATGAAATGCACCGATAACAAGTTTAACATTTTGTGAACCCGACTGAAATGTACAAACGTACACATAAAAGGCGGCCAAAATCGGTAATTAAGTAGTGAGAAAGAAAACAAAAGAAAAAGAGATGACAACTCCGTAACATGGTAAAGCAACCTTTTACCAAAAAAAACCCCAAAAACCCAGCAAAGAAACAAAACCAAAAACCACAAACAGGGGTGAATTGTAGAGAACAGAGACAGTGGGTTGTTTTGACATTGATAACGTGCAGCTGAGAACCTGCAGCAAAGAGTCACATAACTTTGAGGGAGCACGAGAAGAAACCAGCATGAGACAGAAAGAAAGGAGGGATGTGATCTCACCTGTAGAAGGCAAGTGAACAGCAGAGAGTGGCCTGTCGCAGCACTCTCCAAAGGAGCCAGCTGCAGCCAGGTCTTTTACCATCACACTCTCCATGGCAGTCCCTCTGCTGCCTTCTAGTCTCGCCTCATCCAGGGCACGCTCACCCTCTCTGCTTCTTCCTCGGCTGCCCAACCGCTTCACAGAACCAGCCACAGCTGCACCTTGTCTACACCAGCCAACCCACCGCCCCTGAAGCCAGCCCACAGCTGTACATTGTCAGTGCTGATTAACCCAGCTTCGTTCCTCTGCAGTAGCCTACAGTGCACAGCGCTAAGGAATGTGTTGTACGAACCTTCCGGGCTGTTCCGCGTCGATTCACAGTCAGTTACAAAAACTGAAGGACATGTCACAGGGCTTACGGCAGGAACTTTTGGGAGATTGGTTGCGGAATCTTTTCAAGTCTTGGGGAACCACCAGACGGTTGCAGGAGTTTACAACACGCGGAGGAATATTGCTATTGGTAATTGTAGTTATATTGACCATTATTCCCTGTATGCCGAACTGTGTAAGACCTATGATTCAAAAGTAGTTTAACCTCTAATGTTGTTTCTGTTCAAAATAAAGACGGGGGAAGTGTAGAGAGCTTTATGGCCAGTGCTGGAGGCCACGATGCCTGTGAAGGGCCTTGAAGGCTAAAGAAGAGAGAAAGTACGATAAGGTTGGCTGAACGCCTGGAAGGAAGACGGGGTATGAAGCAAGGCCAGAGCGGATGCGCGATGCCACATCTCCGCGGCTGGCTGAGAACATGAAACCGACAGAGATAAGAAGGAAGAGAGAAAAAAAGGCAAGAAGTTCAGTGCATTTGCAGCTTAGTAATTAACCAATTATATGTAGCCAAGACATGTGTGAACAGCATTGATTAACCAATGATAATTTAGTATGGGGCGCGTGAACAGCAAACGAGGATATTATAAGCGTGGGTTCTGGACTAATAAAAGGTCTTCTGGTTGAACTCGGGAGTCCACGTCATTGTCTCCTCAGGCCATATGCTCCTCCGCCTCCTCGTCTGCCATTGCACGGACCTGCAAGGCCACACCATGAAAGTTAAAACAACGTTCATGGTGCATTCACTCCTGCCTGTGTTTGTCTAGAGCAGCTGTGACGCTGCCCCTGGTGTTACCTGCTCAGAGAACTGCTGCACCTACTGCTGCCACATTCTCTGCACCTCCTTCAGTTTCTTTGCATACTGATCTCTTTCTTCCTGGAGCTTGAAAACTGACCCTGAGAGCTGTTCAAAACAAAATAAAACACAAAGAAAATCGTATTGGCTAAATAAATTTGGCAGTGACCGCTTCAGGGATAAAGCCTGAAGAAACCAGTGTTAACGCAAAGCTCAGGCTGCATTCTTCTGCCACACAAGTTTCTTTACAGACATGAAGATCTGGATGTCATTCCGTACAAGCCCTGAGCAACCCAGGTTTCCAGGCCTGCCTTCTCCTCCAGTGCCACCTGCAACTGCTGCTTTGCATCCAGACTCCCTGCCTGATTTGACAACTGCCAAGAAAAATCAAAAAGTCATGGCAAAATGTTAACACGCCACTTCTGCATAGCCTTTCCCCTGATAGTAACCTGCCACCTGATCCATGTGGCAACCTTAAAGTGCTCCAACTCATGGTGATGTTCAATGAAAAAAAAAAAAAGAGGAGGGGGGAAGGAGATTAAAATCAAAAAGCTTAGATTTTAGCCCTGTAAAACAGGCTAAGCTAGACAGCTCCTCCCTACCAATTTTGTATTTACGACTTGTTTGATTAAAACCTATTTTCTTAATCTAAAAATCTGGCTCAGAAACTTTGTGCATTTCCAGAGTCTGTATTACACAGCCAGATCAGATGGTCTAAAAGCTTGTGATTTTAAAAGTTGTCAAACACGTCAGGAATTTAAAGCCAGTGTCTGGAGCATGTCAGTTGGCACACAGTACTTTTCCCAGAAGAGGAGCAGCTGCCTTTATTTCAAGGGTAACTTAAGCCACTGACTGGGGAGGAAAAAAAACCCAAACCCAAAAATAAACAAAAGAGCAGTTTCTTCCCTCACAGGCTCAGGTTCACACCAGCTTGCTCTCTGAACTGCTAACAGCTGGCTTCCTGAATTCCCTTCCTAACTGGCTGCTTCTCTTAACTTTCCCCAGCTGACCTTCGAGTTACCATTGTCCAATTCACCTTCTGCAAGGGTGGGTACAAACACCACCCCTATTCAACTGGCTTCTCAGTGAGACCACGAGACAGCTGCGTAACCAAAATGCCAAACAGATACAAAGCAGGAAAAGTCTTCGTATTGTCACGCGCTGTATGTTCAGTCACCCTCTCATATTGTACAACATTCTTTTCGCAGACCAGCGTCACAACAGCTTTCAGTCTACTGCTCCAGCTCCTTCAAACAGACCTTCTGTTCCTCAGAGGCCTCGCTGAAGGCCTTTGACCAAGAGGATGCCTTGATGAGGTTTTGTGCCTTCCTTTCCGAACAAGGGTTAAGCCTTGCCCCCACTCTCAGAAGCAAAGTCTTACAACGGTCAGTGTGATCTACCCTCACAGCCTGGAAGCAGTATGGGCACCTGGTGGATCCTCCGTTCAGCCATGTCCAGTTCCTCATGCAAATCCTTTATATATAACTGCAAGGCTGAGTCCTCGGAAACCATGCAGCGAATCTTCTGTGACAGCTCTGAATTCTGCACCTTCATTTCCTCACTGCTTTTGCTGAAACAAACCAAGATTAAAGCAGCATCACTGTATGTACTATGGGTCTGGGCAAGTACATGTCATAAATTTACAATCCAGCTAGTCGTAACAGTTAGAATCACAGAAACATCACATCCAGTCACTTTTTTTAAGCTGAATATCCAGCCTCCCAAGTCACCACCTGTGGTGCATGCCCCTTGTGATGTTTTGTGGCTCTACCGGGAAGAGCAGTGTTACTCTGCAGTAACAAGCAGCAAATGGACTTACCTTTGTTTGTACAGCTCCTGTTTCAGGTCTTTTCGCTCCTTCATTAACTCTTCATTACGCTGCAGAAAAAAAGAAATGACTGATTCAGCTGCAGACTTCAGCAAAATATTTCACCTTTAGCACATCAGCTGAAGTGGAAAGCATCAGAACTTTGGAAAATCCTTCAGGACAGGTTGCTTAGAACCTCCTGAATTTGCCAGGAATAAATCTGCTCAGCCTTTTCAAACGCGATGCTACTAACTGAACGTGAGGTCATTTCTTCAGACTTCTGGATGAATATCAATACTGAAGTGTCTGCCTGACGGAGACCTGTGGATAAGTGGCTAGCTGAAAAAGGTCTCATAGACATAGTCCAGCTGGCTGGACAAAAATGCACATCGCTCTCAGCTTAGCTGAAGTAAAGCAAAATACACTGTCTTTGGCTGTCCTTGTTACACAATAACAGGAAGATTTTGGTGGGAAAAGAATGTTGCAGGTGGGAACAGAAAACTACAGAAGAGAAACTAGGGGTGGGCTTGGTATTTAGGCAACTAACCAATAATGAGCTTAACTTTTGTAATATGTATGAGCTAATTATAAGAAGGCATAAAAGGTGACTGTAAGGTACAATAAACGAAGTCTGCTGATCACTCATATTGAGCGACTGTGTCTTCCCTCCGTCACAACAAATGGCGCCCGAACAGGGACCCTAGAGAGGGCTGAACCTGCGAGCCACGGTTCGACGGAGATTCGGGTACCGGTCCTGAAAGCAGCGCAGGAGGCGGAAGGGCACAGTCCCCGCGCCCGGGAGCACCTACAGAGGGTCCCGCCGGCCACGCGTCGCCGAAGTCTCGCAAAGGCTGCGACAGCGCTGACGAAGGTATGGAGAGACAAGCGACGTACGATTCGCTCATATGCTTTTTAGAAAAGCGGAGCGTTCGGGACATAGATTGTAAAAAGGAATTACTCGGGTTATTAGCGTATGGGATAGCATCCGGGACCCCCGCGGCAGCGGCGAGCGGCGGCGTGCGGCCCGGCAGGCCCCTTCCCGGCCGCGGTTTCTCTCCGAGGCGGCACCCCCCCCCCTCCGATCGGCGCCATGGCGATGCAAGCGGCCAAGCGAGCCAACATCTGGCTGCCCCCAGAGGTCAATCGGACCCTTTATATTCAGAACCTGCCGTATAAAATCACAGCGGAGGAAATGTATGATTTATTTGGGAAATACGGACCTATTCGACAAACCAGAGTTGGAAACACTCCTGAAACAAGAGGAACAGCTTAAGCTTCTCAAGGAAAAATACGGACTTGATTACAAACCCACAAAAAAAAAAAAAAAAAAAAAAAAAAGTGCTTCAGATGTCACCTACAAGAAATGGGTTTCTGCCTTGAACTATCAAACATCTCTGTGCTTAAAGAGAAGCCTTTTTGCCTTGATGGAGATCATTTATGCTGTATTCTGTATTTATGCTGTATTCTGAATGTGGAAATTGGTTGGGACTAGGAGGCTGGCTTAAAGGCATTTTGCAAACGGGATTATTATTTTTGGTCATTATTGTAATAATAGTTTTTTGATCAAAACCAGCCAAAATTATTTGTAAGCATTTGGCATATCTGAAGAGAATGCCTTTATTCGAATCGGCAGTTAAGGTGTAGTTTAGTCTGATGCTGTGGTTTTATCTGCTTCTGGTGAATTTTTGAAGTGATGAAATCAGAGATACTAAGAGTTATGAGGTAGTAAGGTAATAATCTAAGTAAGGGTGCTGTCTTTTATATCTACAAGTGCAATATGCTTTTATGTAGCAGAGAGAAACTTTGACAATAATGTTGCTTGAGCGAGATGTGCATGTGACAACTTGGGAAAAGGGATATCACAACTGGAGTGCAACAGTGTTTCTATGTCTGGCAGAGTGAAATCTTTCAAGACCTGAGTTTAGACAGTCTAAAATAAATTGTCAGTATTCAGAAAACCCATCTTAAGCCTCTTTTGCTTACATAGTGTTATGGAAGTCAACTGCTATTGTAGAGAATTAATGATTTTTTAATACATATTAACAAATACTACTATTTTAACTTGAGGCAGTTGAGTGAGAAATACGTGTAGCATTTGAGGGAATGTCAGCATAAATCGCACTTACAGTAAGACTGCATTTTTAATTACAGTACTCGTTAAGATTCGATGATGCCATAAGGCTAAGGCCTTTTATCACACATTGGTTCTGAACTAAAAGGTGTGTGCACATGTAGATATGCACATTTGTGTTATTTTCCTTAATTGGCTACAAAGTAATATAATTAGGTTGGGGACTAGATCTTGGGAATTTGTCTATTATACTTCTGTTTGTTAAGGAACGTGCATAACACACAGCACCCATGTAGGCTTGGCTTGTGGCATAGTTGTCAAATTTAGCATAGACATTCAGACAGATAAGCAACGTACTCTTGTGTGTATCACCTACAAGCCATCATGGCTTAGTGTGTAAATCTGTATGTAACTATTGAAAAATCCACTTATGAATGTATATAGCTTAGAACTAATTTTTTCCCTTTGTTAATTCTTTGATATCAATGAGGTATTCTTTAGAAAATGTATGGACTGGTTGGTTGCATAAGGGCAGTTGTTATTTGGACAGAAAATTGTTAATGATCAGGGATTTTCCACTAAAATATTTGCAAATATTCCTAGTCAAACATCAGTTTGGTTTCTTTTGGGGTTTTGAGCTTGCATTAGTCCAGGTTCAGAACTTTAAAATTACCTTTGAATTTTTTAAACATTTTATATCACTGGAACAGAAAGAGCATCTAAATTAAAGCTTCAAGCTAACTTTATTTTTCAAGTATTTCAGGAATTATACTTCTGAACTGAGATTTTATAAGTTGGCTGTGTATTTTCCTGTGTTAAAACGCTGTTATTGAAAATGGTCAACCAAGCCTGTGTTGCCCAAAATAAAAACGGGGGAATTGTGGATAAGTGGCTAGCTGAAAAAGGTCTCATAGACATAGTCCGGCTGGCTGGACAAAAATGCACATCGCTCTCAGCTTAGCTGAAGTAAAGCAAAATACACTGTCTTTGGCTGTCCTTGTTACACAATAACAGGAAGATTTTGGTGGGAAAAGAATGTTGCAGGTGGGAACAGAAAACTACAGAAGAGAAACTAGGGGTGGGCTTGGTATTTAGGCAACTAACCAATAATGAGCTTAACTTTTGTAATATGTATGAGCTAATTATAAGAAGGCATAAAAGGTGACTGTAAGAGACAATAAACAAAGTCTGCTGATCACTCATATTGAGTGACTGTGTCTTCCCTCCATCGCAACAGAGACCCTCCTGAGACAAGGTCTCGGTGGCGCTTCTGTTGCGTGTGGAGCTGGCAAGACTAATGAAGTGAGGTGCCGGATCTGAAGACAGCAACTGGACCATATGATTAGTGGTCACAGAAACCTGAATGAAGTTTGCCTTGACCATGGAGAACACAGGGCTTTACAAGGTTAATTAACAATTCAGAATGTTAATTTCTGTCCCTTCTCCGAGCAGGGACTACAGACTTTGCATTAGTGTACTGACAAGCAAATAGCCAAAGGCAGAGCTGCTGGTGAAGCATAAGCAGAGGTGACTCTTACCTTCTCTGCCCGTTTTTGCTGCAGAGAGACGTAGGCCAAAGTACGTTCCAGCTCCAATTCCCTCTCGCGCGATGAACATAAACGATCAGAGAGGCTCTCGGCTTCTCCTGAACAAGTCAGAACAGAGTGAGTTGAGGCTGGACCACAAAGAGCTTTTTGGAACTGCTAAACAGCACTTTCTACTTTGTCAACAAGCTCTTAAGGCAGCACAGAGCTTTGCAAGTCAGCAGACCTGGTTCCGCCCCTGGCTCTACAGGTGGCTCACTAGCAGCTCTGGGCAGTAAAGCTCTCTGTAACTACCATCCTCACTTTGAGGGAGATGACGAAACTTCCTCTGCAGAATAGGCAGTATGTTGGTTGGGATCTTTCTTTCTAATAGAAGAAGTCGCTCAAACTTGGTTCAGAATGAAGGGCTCGGGTAAAACCTACCTTTACGCGATAGCTGTGTGGCAGGGAGGGTGGCGAAAAGGGAACTAAGTTTTAAAAGGATCAGAAGAAAGTCAGAAAGGAACAGCCTGGGGTAGTCGCCGGGGCTGAACAGGGCTGACAAGGCTTTAGCGATGCACAAAAGAACCTCAACTGCCATGGGATCAACATGCTCCCACTTGGGGGCAGCTCTGGCGACAGAGGCAGCGATGGTGCCAAGTATTGCCCACCGAGGAGTCGGCCACTGCTGTGAGCTGGCTGCCAGCAACTGTCATGCCTCTGGCTTGAAATTCACACTTTGACCAACAGCTTGAGCTGGAGTGCCCACAGTCAATTACCTGATTTCTTCCCTGCAGCTTCTCGAGTATGTGCAAGGGCCGCCTGCAACTCAGACTTCTCAGAAGTTACAATTCCAATAGTCTGGACACGAACCTTTGGGAAAGGAAAATCGGCTCAGCACAAAACTTCTTTGCTTGTAACTGCAACATCACTGTTGCCACAAAAGGCTAACTCAGTAAAGGGAAAGAGCTCGTGCAGTTAAGCACAGTCGGGCTGACTCCCAGTTTTCCTGAAGGAACGCGCTCGCGGCTTCCCGAGTAAAGACTATGAATGGTCAGTAATCCAGAGAACAGCAGAAGGCAGGCGGTGTTACTGTAATGGAGGCTCTGCCTTACCTGTAGCTGTTCCCTCAGTGCAGCTTGCTCTTCAGAAAATTTCTTTTCCAACTCCTTCTTTTCCTGTATAAAGAAATGATGCCTATTCAGCACAAAAACATAGATGGGTAACCCTTGTTTTGTAGCAAACTAAAAAAGCAGTGATACATTGGTAGGACTTGCAGCATCGAAACGACAGCAGCCTTTTAAAGACATACTTCAGCCCTGCGTTATTTGAACGCCTTCACTATTTATCCATCCTAGATTGGCAGTAACAGCATAGCACAATCGCTGCTAGCATAAAAACGGTAGTGCTTGGAAGCAAGCTGCTGGCAAGGACTTGTATTCTCCTGCCTCCACCACACTCCTCTAATACTTGAGTATTTAAACGTTCGCTTGTGTCAAAATAAGAACGCTACCTGCCAGGCAGGCCTAACTCATGAAGTCAAATCATTCAACCCTACGCTACAAATGAAACTGAATCTAACATAAGACAAGACCACACGTGCCTGGGCCACAGCCCACTATACTCTCTGCGCCGCCAAGGAAGAGATACTATTTTTCTGCCTATCCAAAACCAGGACACACTTTACCTTCTCCAGCTGATCCACTGCCTCCTGGCTCTGCTCTTTCTGTGGAAGAAAAGTGATGCACCAGTATCAAGAGAAAATACTCTCATACATCTGAAACACATTTTCACTTCAACAAAGTAGGATACATGCCCAATTCACGCAAACAGAATTTCCACTTTCTGTACCCCTTTCTGTAGAGGACTAGGAAGTTCATCTTAGCTATTAAAAATACGAGATCTGGAGCTGCCCTCACTAATGTACTTCATATGCCAGGCATCTTTTTCATCGCTCAGTAGATTGCCACAGTTGTTCTCCAACACCGCTGCTGAAACCCCTCCATGTCTACATCTGAGCATCTACCACCTTCAGTTAAACTCGCACCCCCACATCTGTGCAACTGATGGCAGTAATCCTGGTGTATTGGGATGATCGCCAGAAATGCTGGTTTTTTTTAAAAAACACCACCAATAATAAAAAAAAAAAACAACCAACCAATAACCCCAAAGAAAAACGTAGTCTTTTCCTTGAACTGAGACCTCAGACCTTTCTTCCACTGAAGAGCTGGCCTTAAGTCACGCAGAGCCGCACTTGTGTTGGCAGACTTCTGCGGGAGGTGGTATGGGAGGGCTGAAGCCAGATACAAAGAGAAGGGGTAATTCTGTCCTAGCCCATTTCCATCTTAGCGGTGAAGTATTTGGAGATTTGTTGTCCGTAGGTAATGCACCTTTAGATAGGAGGTGAAGGAGACAAAGGTGGCAGCTGCCTACCCAGGCCGCCACACAACTGTGCTGCTGTGTTTGCTATTTGCTTGTTGTCTCCCTGACAGCTTCTTCACAGATGCCTCGTAACTAACTACATAAGCAGGGCTTTTTTGCCTTCCCAAAGAATGAGCATTGTCCAAGCTCTTTCTTTACTACTGCTGCTACTACTTCAATGCATTTTGAAAGGTGACTACAGATGGAAGAGCGATGAGTGAGAGGTTTTGATTCTAGCAATGCCCATGCACAACATAACCAGCAAAAGCAAAGGCAAGACCACAAATGCAGCAAAGGCCCTACACAGTTGCAGGCCAGCGTAAAAGCAGGCACACAAGGAGAATCTTGGGTGGGCAATGCACTATGCCAAGTTCCTCTGCAGCCCAGCTAAAACACAAAAAGAAACAGAATGGAACAAAAATAACCCAAAGCCCAAAGGAAAACAACAAGGGGGGGTCACGGGGTACACCGGGAAATGCTGAACTTTGCAAAAAGTGTACTTTTACAGAGGAACACAATGGGGAAAAGCATTTCACACAAGAAAGGCTCTTGTCAGACTGAAACAAGTCCACTTGGCTGCATTTCTTGCAGTGTTAAAGCTGAAGGCTGAAAAGCTGCAGCGGGAATCCATGCAGGCCACAGGACAAAGCAGTTCACTCATTGCGCCAAGAGAAGCTGAGGATATGATCAGAAACCAGCCCCAGACCCTCTCAGGCCTACTGCTCCCACTCTGCCGATATCGTTAGACCAGCAGCACCACCTGCAGAAACAGGTTTTCACACTGCTGCCAGCACCAGAATTGTGTGTTTCAAGGATTCGGACAGGCGCAGAAATAGCTGTTTTATCAGGATGCTTATCATCCAGGGAAAGCCTGATGAGATCAGCAGAGCACACTTAAATGGAAACAACAAAACTCCGTTTCTTGTTCCTCAGTTGAGCCAATACATTCACCAGCGGCCTTAGACTTTGAGCCCCTTAACAGGTTTTCCGTGCAGCTCATTTTGTTCCCTACAGAGTGCCGTGTAAGCAGCCTTCCTTGTGGCACTAGGAGGGAACCCATAACTTTGCAGACACCCAAAGAGCTTGGAGGAGCAGCGAGGACCATGTCAGACTGGTTGGTTGGGTTGTTTCTTACCAGTTCCTCTATCTGTGTAACGAACTGCTTGTTCGTTAAGATTGCTGGAATCCAGGGCTACTGCCAGCTCCCGGTAACGTGTCTGATGGGCACATGCAGACAGGAGAAAAAGGAAGGAGCAGAAGAGGAGGAGGGGAGGAAAAAAAGCAGGAATTAAAGAGGACAGAAAAATAAATCCTATCGAACTGTGATAATCAGATTCTCCAAACAAAACAAAAATCTACCGTTTCAACAAAAGCAGCTGAGACATCAACACATTTCATCCATTCTGCCAAGGCTTCATTTTGACCCAACAGTGACTCAGAAATAAGAACGGCAGCTGCACGGAAGCCAGATTATCCCCAGTCCCCAAACTGGAAACACCTCCGATACCTGCCCCCCAGTGTTGATCACAACTACCCGATGATAGCACAAGACAACACTAGACAGCAGTGAACGAGAACTGTGCATTCAATTAGGTCTCGCTAACACTGCCGAAAGCAGAGTCCCAGTAAGTTATCAACAGTAGCAAATAAGAAAGGGGGCGGGGGGGGACGGGGACACTGAGAACAACCTCCTTCCGTTTCCTTAATATTTGTGGAAGAAACAGCACTTTCTCCATTCACATATGATGTAGACTACAAGCAAAGCAGTCAAGTCAGCCAGTTTTATTCCCCAAGGCAACAAGTCACTACTAAGGAAGAACTGACTATCACAATAATGCTCCTTATAGCGCCTTTCACTCCAAAGTACCACACAGAGAAAACATCCTTTTCTGGGTAAGGAGAGATGCAGACTCCCTCTGCGACAAGCTAATGTCAATGATGCAGGTTGATTTCCCATTCTTTCCCACTAAATCAAGAATACATCTTTCCATGCATACATGCTGTCCATTCATCCCACTCAGCTTTTCTTCCCACTGCTGAAAGTTTACGTTCTAAACCAGGATTTTTTGCTTCTCAATGCTTAAATATCATATTGTTCAGTAGGATGACTGCAGACACCGCTGAGATCCAGGAGTGTTTTCTTGAGCTGACTGCTTAAAGCTCCACATCAAATATCAAGAGAATTAACAGGACAAAAGGATCAAAACGAGGCTGTACCCGAGAACACGGGGCAGTAACGTCACCCAACTCTTCAAGTTCACACACTAGATTAATGGCAAAGGACGCACCAAGAAGCAAGCGAGGGCAAAGCCAGATGGTGGCCACTCTGCTCTGAAAAGCGCTACCTTCAGGACGTATCTGGGGAAAACAGAGATCGCTGGATGCAGATTAAGATAGAAAAGGTCAGCGACTACCTGAAAACTGCTGGTTTTTTGAGTCAAACTCAAACGCTCCCTCTAAAACTTGGTGAGATGTGTGGCACGCTATGAACCACAAGTTTAGAAGGAGGACATTTACCAACAGGCCAAACTCAGCGTGGCTGGGAGCAGGTGCCAGTGGCCCTCATGGAGCGATGAATCCCATGACTAGAAGAAACTAAACGGAAAAGGGCCAAAAACCTGTTCCTGGACAGCAATGCAAGTTCTCATCCAGCCTTCGTGGGAGGACGAACAGCATCTGACCACACCTCTACCCACCGTGAACTGGACAACTTCATTTATCTTGTACAGCATCAGAGCGCCATGAAGACCCGGAGCAGTGCTCTAGCGTTTCATGGCAAATTATTTCATCATCCAGCTCTGCTAAGCCATAATTTAAAAACACTACAAAACAAACAAGATAATCGTTTTCAACATCCAACCCCAGCAATGTATCACAGCTCTTTGCAATGCCACCTGCAAGGGTTCCCTCTTACTTCAGTTGCTTCCTTCTTGGCACTTCACGGGAAACAAGAAATCTCTCTCTTGGCATTCCCCGTCTACCTGCTCAGCACTTTTCTCGTGAATCGAGCAGCAAGAATACGGTAATGGTGAAGACATTTAAGGAAAGCAATAAAGTGGAAGACTGCAGAGGGAAACAAACAGAATTTTCTCCGTTTCTTTTTAGCAGGACAGATACTTGTGCTCTCAAGGGAAAACGTACGTTAGGTGCTTCTAGGAAGGTCAGGAACTCCCTTACTTCTTCCAGCTACAGGTCACCTCACCCTTATTGGTTCAAACACTCCTCAATATGAAACATCAGAGGGACAAGAGGAATACCTTCACCAGTACATGTCAAAAATGTTTCCTTCATTTCTTCCGGTCCAGACATTCTGTTTGCTTAACGCTTCAAGATGCAAAGAACAGTAATGAGCCATAACCACAAGAACTTCCTTCTTCCTCCACCATCAGTTGTGAAACAAATCAAAAAAAACAACCAACAACTCAATAAACTACTTGAACAGCTGGATTTGTTGGAAACAGAGAGAACTAGGAACAAGACACTTCTCGGGAAATTATGCATTGTGAGGTTCTAATAACATAGCAAAAAAAAGTTAGTAATTCTGCTCAGCTTGGCACGCCATGCTTGATCCATTTGCTTTCACACACGGAGTCCTATTTTGCTGGGCTTTCTGCGTTTCACAGCCAAGAAAGCTGAAGTGGCTGAGACGGGAAGGGTCTGCCTCGCATGAAGACACCAATGGCAGCAGCAGCTCATGCCAACAATCAGCTTTCCTGCCCTATTAGCGTCAAGTGAGCTTCTGAACAGCATTTTCCTGACGCAGGATTTTTACAAGACAGCAACTGGAAAAAGAAATCTGTCATGACATATTGCAATTAAAGATCAGTTTACAAATTATTTCTGAAACCTCAGACACAACGGTCCACATAACAGCCAATCAGATCAAAATGTATCTCTCCATGCTAAGAAAACGACAGCAGAGAAAAAACTAGGCTCAGAAACTTTGTGCATTTCCAGAGTCTGTATTACACAGCCAGATCAGATGGTCTAAAAGCTTGTGATTTTAAAAGTTGTCAAACACGTCAGGAATTTAAAGCCAGTGTCTGGAGCAAGTCAGTTGGCACACAGTACTTTTCCCAGAAGAGGAGCAGCTGCCTTTATTTCAAGGGTAACTTAAGCCACTGTCTGGGGAGGAAAAAAAACCCAAACCCAAAAATAAACAAAAGAGCAGTTTCTTCCCTCACAGGCTCAGGTTCACACCGGCTTGCTCTCTGAACTGCTAACAGCTGGCTTCCTGAATTCCCTTCCTAACTGGCTGCTTCTCTTAACTTTCCCCAGCTGACCTTCGAGTTACCATTGTCCAATTCACCTTCTGCAAGGGTGGGTACAAACACCACCCCTATTCAACTGGCTTCTCAGTGAGACCACGAGACAGCTGCGTAACCAAAATGCCAAACAGATACAAAGCAGGAAAAGTCTTCGTATTGTCACGCGCTGTATGTTCAGTCACCCTCTCATATTGTACAACATTCTTTTCGCAGACCAGCGTCACAACAGCTTTCAGTCTACTGCTCCAGCTCCTTCAAACAGACCTTCTGTTCCTCAGAGGCCTCGCTGAAGGCCTTTGACCAAGAGGATGCCTTGATGAGGTTTTGTGCCTTCCTTTCCGAACAAGGGTTAAGCCTTGCCCCCACTCTCAGAAGCAAAGTCTTACAACGGTCAGTGTGATCTACCCTCACAGCCTGGAAGCAGTATGGGCACCTGGTGGATCCTCCGTTCAGCCATGTCCAGTTTCTTACGCATATCCTTTATATATAACTGCAAGGCTGAGTCCTGGGAAACCAGGCAGCGAAACTTCCGTGACAGCTTCGAATTCTGCACCTTCATTTCCTCACTGCTTTTGCTGAAACAAACCAAAATTAAAGCAGCATCACTGTATGTACTACGGGTCTGGGCAAGTACATGTCATAAATTTACAATCCAGCTAGTCGTAACAGTTAGAATCACAGAAACATCACATCCAGTCACTTTTTTTAAGCTGAATATCCAGCCTCCCAAGTCACCACCTGTGGTGCATGCCCCTTGTGATGTTTTGTGGCTCTACCGGGAAGAGCAGTGTTACTCTGCAGTAACAAGCAGCAAATGGACTTACCTTTGTTTGTACAGCTCCTGTTTCAGGTCTTCTAGCTCCTTCATTAACTCTTCGTTACACTGCAGAAAAAAAGAAATGACTGATTCAGCTGCAGACTTCAGCAAAATATTTCACCTTTAGCACATCAGCTGAAGTGGAAAGCATCAGAACTTTGGCAAAATCCTTCAGGACAGGTTGCTTAGAACCTCCTGAATTTGCCAGGAATAAATCTGCTCAGCCTTTTCAAACGCGATGCTACTAACTGAACGTGAGGTCATTTCTGCAGACTTCTGGATGAATATCAACACTGAAGTGTCTGCCTGATGGAGACCCTCCTGAGACAAGGTCTCGGTGGCGCTTCTGTTGCGTGTGGAGCTGGCAAGACTAATGAAGTGAGGTGCCGGATCTGAAGACAGCAACTGGACCATATGATTAGTGGTCACAGAAACCTGAATGAAGTTTGCCTTGACCATGGAGAACACAGGGCTTTACAAGGTTAATTAACAATTCAGAATGTTAATTTCTGTCCCTTCTCCGAGCAGGGACTACAGACTTTGCATTAGTGTACTGACAAGCAAATAGCCAAAGGCAGAGCTGCTGGTGAAGCATAAGCAGAGGTGACTCTTACCTTCTCTGCCCGTTTTTGCTGCAGAGAGACGTAGGCCAAAGTACGTTCCAGCTCCAATTCCCTCTCGCGCGATGAACATAAACGATCAGAGAGGCTCTCGGCTTCTCCTGAACAAGTCAGAACAGAGTGAGTTGAGGCTGGACCACAAAGAGCTTTTTGGAACTGCTAAACAGCACTTTCTGCTTTGTCAACAAGCTCTTAAGGCAGCACAGAGCTTTGCAAGTCAGCAGACCTGGTTCCGCCCCTGGCTCTACAGGTGGCTCACTAGCAGCTCTGGGCAGTAAAGCTCTCTGTAACTACCATCCTCACTTTGAGGGAGATGACGAAACTTCCTCTGCAGAATAGGCAGTATGTTGGTTGGGATCTTTCTTTCTAATAGAAGAAGTCGCTCAAACTTGGTTCAGAATGAAGGGCTCGGGTAAAACCTACCTTTACGCGATAGCTGTGTGGGAGGGAGGGTGGCGAAAAGGGAACTAAGTTTTAAAAGGATCAGAAGAAAGTCAGAAAGGAACAGCCTGGGGTAGTCACCGGGGCTGAACAGGGCTGACAAGGCTTTAGCGATGCACAAAAGAACCTCAACTGCCATGGGATCAACATGCTCCCACTTGGGGGCAGCTCTGGCGACAGAGGCAGCGATGGTGCCAAGTATTGCCCACCGAGGAGTCGGCCACTGCTGTGAGCTGGCTGCCAGCAACTGTCATGCCTCTGGCTTGAAATTCACACTTTGACCAACAGCTTGAGCTGGAGTGCCCACAGTCAATTACCTGATTTCTCCCCTGCAGCTTCTCGAGTACGTGCAAGGGCCGCCTGCAACTCAGGCTTCTCAGAAGCTAGAATTCCAATAGTCTGGACACGAACCTTTGGGAAAGGAAAATCGGCTCAGCACAAAACTTCTTTGCTTGTAACTGCAACATCACTGTTGCCACAAAAGGCTAACTCAGTAAAGGGAAAGAGCTCGTGTAGTTAAGCACAGTCGGGCTGACTCCCAGTTTTCTGAAGGAACGCGCTCGCGGCTTCCCGAGTAAAGACTATGAATGGTCAGTAATCCAGAGAACAGCAGAAGGCAGGTAGTGTTACTGTAATGGAGGCTCTGCCATACCCGTAGCTGTTCCCTCAGTGCAGCTTGCTCTTCAGAAAATTTCTTTTCCAACTCCTTCTTTTCCTGTATAAAGAAATGATGCCTATTCAGCACAAAAACATAGATGGGTAACCCTTGTTTTGTAGCAAACTAAAAAAGCAGTGATACATTGGTAGGACTTGCAGCATCGAAACGACAGCAGCCTTTTAAAGACATACTTCAGCCCTGCGTTATTTGAACGCCTTCACTATTTATCCATCCTAGATTGGCAGTAACAGCATAGCACAATCGCTGCTAGCATAAAAACGGTAGTGCTTGGAAGCAAGCTGCTGGCAAGGACTTGTATTCTCCTGCCTCCACCACACTCCTCTAATACTTGAGTATTTAAACGTTCGCTTGTGTCAAAATAAGAACGCTACCTGCCAGGCAGGCCTAACTCATGAAGTCAAATCATTCAACCCTACGCTACAAATGAAACTGAATCTAACATAAGACAAGACCACACGTGCCTGGGCCACAGCCCACTATACTCTCTGCGCCGCCAAGGAAGAGATACTATTTTTCTGCCTATCCAAAAAGAGGACACACTTTACCTTCTCCAGCTGATCCACTGCCTCCTGGCTCTGCTCTTTCTGTGGAAGAAAAGTGATGCACCAGTATCAAGAGAAAATACTCTCATACATCTGAAACACATTTTCACTTCAACAAAGTAGGATACATGCCCAATTCACGCAAACAGAATTTCCACTTTCTGTACCCCTTTCTGTAGAGGACTAGGAAGTTCATCTTAGCTATTAAAAATACGAGATCTGGAGCTGCCCTCACTAATGTACTTCATATGCCAGGCATCTTTTTCATCGCTCAGTAGATTGCCACAGTTGTTCTCCAACACCGCTGCTGAAACCCCTCCATGTCTACATCTGAGCATCTACCACCTTCAGTTAAACTCGCACCCCCACATCTGTGCAACTGATGGCAGTAATCCTGGTGTATTGGGATGATCGCCAGAAATGCTGGGGGGTTTTAAAAAACACCACCAATACATTAAAAAAAACACCAACCAACCAATAACCCCAAAGAAAAACGTAGTCTTTTCCTTGAACTGAGACCTCAGACCTTTCTTCCACTGAAGAGCTGGCCTTAAGTCACGCAGAGCCGCACTTGTGTTGGCAGACTTCTGCGGGAGGTGGTATGGGAGGGCTGAAGCCAGATACAAAGAGAAGGGGTAATTCTGTCCTAGCCCATTTCCATCTTAGCGGTGAAGTATTTGGAGATTTGTTGTCCGTAGGTAATGCACCTTTAGATAGGAGGTGAAGGAGACAAAGGTGGCAGCTGCCTACCCAGGCCGCCACACAACTGTGCTGCTGTGTTTGCTATTTGCTTGTTGTCTCCCTGACAGCTTCTTCACAGATGCCTCGTAACTAACTACATAAGCAGGGCTTTTTTGCCTTCCCAAAGAATGAGCATTGTCCAAGCTCTTTCTTTACTACTGCTGCTACTACTTCAATGCATTTTGAAAGGTGACTACAGATGGAAGAGCGATGAGTGAGAGGTTTTGATTCTAGCAATGCCCATGCACAACATAACCAGCAAAAGCAAAGGCAAGACCACAAATGCAGCAAAGGCCCTACACAGCTGCAGGCCAGCGTAAAAGCAGGCACACAAGGAGAATCTTGGGTGGGCAATGCACTATGCCAAGTTCCTCTGCAGCCCAGCTAAAACACAAAAAGAAACAGAATGGAACAAAAATAACCCAAAGCCCAAAGGAAAACAACAAGGGGGGGTCACGGGGTACACCGGGAAATGCTGAACTTTGCAAAAAGTGTACTTTTACAGAGGAACACAATGGGGAAAAGCATTTCACACAAGAAAGGCTCTTGTCAGACTGAAACAAGTCCACTTGGCTGCATTTCTTGCAGTGTTAAAGCTGAAGGCTGAAAAGCTGCAGCGGGAATCCATGCAGGCCACAGGACAAAGCAGTTCACTCATCGCGCCAAGAGAAGCTGAGGATATGATCAGAAACCAGCCCCAGACCCTCTCAGGCCTACTGCTCCCACTCTGCCGATATCGTTAGACCAGCAGCACCACCTGCAGAAACAGGTTTTCACACTGCTGCCAGCACCAGAATTGTGTGTTTCAAGGATTCGGACAGGCGCAGAAATAGCTGTTTTATCAGGATGCTTATCATCCAGGGAAAGCCTGATGAGATCAGCAGAGCACACTTAAATGGAAACAACAAAACTCCGTTTCTTGTTCCTCAGTTGAGCCAATACATTCACCAGCGGCCTTAGACTTTGAGCCCCTTAACAGGTTTTCCGTGCAGCTCATTTTGTTCCCTACAGAGTGCCGTGTAAGCAGCCTTCCTTGTGGCACTAGGAGGGAACCCATAACTTTGCAGACACCCAAAGAGCTTGGAGGAGCAGCGAGGACCATGTCAGACTGGTTGGTTGGGTTGTTTCTTACCAGTTCCTCTATCTGTGTAACGAACTGCTTGTTCGTTAAGATTGCTGGAATCCAGGGCTACTGCCAGCTCCCGGTAACGTGTCTGATGGGCACATGCAGACAGGAGAAAAAGGAAGGAGCAGAAGAGGAGGAGGGGAGGAAAAAAAGCAGGAATTAAAGAGGACAGAAAAATAAATCCTATCGAACTGTGATAATCAGATTCTCCAAACAAAACAAAAATCTACCGTTTCAACAAAAGCAGCTGAGACATCAACACATTTCATCCATTCTGCCAAGGCTTCATTTTGACCCAACAGTGACTCACAAATAAGAACGGCAGCTGCACGGAAGCCAGATTATCCCCAGTCCCCAAACTGGAAACACCTCCGATACCTGCCCCCCAGTGTTGATCACAACTACCCGATGATAGCACAAGACAACACTAGACAGCAGTGAACGAGAACTGTGCATTCAATTAGGTCTCGCTAACACTGCCGAAAGCAGAGTCCCAGTAAGTTATCAACAGTAGCAAATAAGAAAGGGGGCGGGGGGGGGACGGGGACACTGAGAACAACCTCCTTCCGTTTCCTTAATATTTGTGGAAGAAACAGCACTTTCTCCATTCACATATGATGTAGACTACAAGCAAAGCAGTCAAGTCAGCCAGTTTTATTCCCCACGGAAACAAGTCACTACTAAGGAAGAACTGACTATCACAATAATGCTCCTTATAGCGCCTTTCACTCCAAAGTACCACACAGAGAAAACATCCTTTTCTGGGTAAGGAGAGATGCAGACTCCCTCTGCGACAAGCTAATGTCAATGATGCAGGTTGATTTCCCATTCTTTCCCACTAAATCAAGAATACATCTTTCCATGCATACATGCTGTCCATTCATCCCACTCAGCTTTTCTTCCCACTGCTGAAAGTTTACGTTCTAAACCAGGATTTTTTGCTTCTCAATGCTTAAATATCATATTGTTCAGTAGGATGACTGCAGACACCGCTGAGATCCAGGAGTGTTTTCTTGAGCTGACTGCTTAAAGCTCCACATCAAATATCAAGAGAATTAACAGGACAAAAGGAATACAAAGGCAAATCAGAGTGAACTCCATTCCATCTTGCAGGTTTCACTGCATCTAACTGGTACCCCTGGTGATTACTATAGTTACGTTTATTGATAAGAGACGCACGGATATGTAGTAAACAGGAGTTACTTTATGACAACTGAACTGAAACAATGGTAGGAAAATAAGCTACCAAAATGATGCAAGTGAAACGAAAATCAGAGCTTTGCCACAGCAACAGCGGAAGACAACTCTGGGCTACCAAATTTGACTTCCCTGAGCTTCTATCACAATTTGATCAAGCCTTCCGTTTAAATAAACTGCCTGAAAAGAATTGGTTTAAAAAGGCTGGGGTTTTATGTTTGTGCCTGAACGCGTTTCTATTGCTTATCGGCATAGTTCCTGCCCTTTCCTCTTCAGAAGCCTGGCAACGTGAAGACGCTAAAGCCTGTAAACGCTTGACTCAAAGGATCCAACTTCCTGCCTAAACCTATTTAAACCCAGTACTGGAACTTGCCAGTTTCATCGCCTGTTGTAAAATGGGTTGGCAGGAATAACTAGACAGCTTCCTCAGGGCAGCTGCTTGCCTGGAGATCAGCAGAGTCATGCCCTTCAGAAGCAAGGCCCTAGGGAATACAGCAACGACACGCACAGCGGGAGAAATACAGACTAAGAAAACACTGCCTCTCCCTACTGCACTTGCCCTCAGCAGCTCAGTTAGTTTATCGCCTCACCCCACACTCCTCCTTTTCCTCAAAGCTCAGCTGTCTCGCGGAAGAGGTTTTGACAAGGTTCACTTTTTCACACGTTCAGTTCAACACAAACCAGAAGGGCGCAAGCACTTTACGAGCAATGGCAACGCATGGTATCAACTAGCTCCATGATAATAAAAACAGCAACAAAACTCAAGCAACTGACAGGGGCTATGTCAGGACAAGGCTCCACCCAAGAAATCGAGGCCAGCGTAAACAGAACCTGAAGCATGCAGTAGGGAGAGCGAGTCACTGCGAG
This sequence comes from Falco biarmicus, assembly GCF_023638135.1. Lineage (NCBI taxonomy): Eukaryota > Metazoa > Chordata > Aves > Falconiformes > Falconidae > Falco > Falco biarmicus. The sequence continues at coordinate 15,456,674 of NC_079296.1, forward strand.
GGACACGAGCACTGCCTCACCTTCCTCCTGTCCAATGAGGGTATGGCTACCCCATTGGAGCGCTTCAGGTCCGACACCGGCACCTTCAGAATGTTCTGAATCTAAAGGAGGTGAAAGAAAAGGGGGAACGGCTCAGAAAAGGACAGAGAGAAAGTGTCGATCGGAGGGAGCCAAAGAAACCGGCATCCTCCGGCTGGCCAGGAGCACGCAGCTCAAAGCAGCAGCTCTGGGCACACCCAGGGCTGCGTGACAGCGCCGCATGATCAGACACGGCTTTGGCACGTACCCTGAGCTCTAGTGTGCACCTTCCAGCAGCGGTAGCTGCTAACTATTGTGGCACGCTTCGCGTGCTGGCGATACAGGCAGCTGCGCCAGTCATCCATTACACCCGCATAACCATTTCCCGGCTCTAGTCACGTTGTTCAGAAAACCAAAGAACAAGGAGGTAGCAAATGAGCTGGGACAAAGACCGAGGCACTCACGTTCTCTGGAGGCTGCTGGTCATCGCCCGGGGGAGTCTCAGGTCGACCGTCTCCTTTAGTTTTGCAGTTTTCCTTACTTGCTGCAGCTGCTCCAGGGCTCTTCTTCTGCTGATACTCCTTCAGCTGTGAAAAATAATAATAATCTGAAATCCAAACTGAACATGCCTTCTGTGAGAATGATGTCAACCCCCAGCCCCAGCTCCACTGGGTAAAAAGACCAAGTGTAAGGACAAGAGAAACGCTCTTCAATGAGTTTGTCGCCCGGGGGGGAAGAAAAATAAAAATCAAAACACGTCCAAGAAAAAGGCTAAAGTAAGATCGAATGTGATGAGTTTACGACAAGAGGCTCAGAGCTGCAAACGTTCAACTTTTGTACACAGCTAAGAGTTGCTGGGAAACGACTTGATACTCCATCCTGCAACTACAAGGAGATGAAAAGAAGTATCTCGGGGTGGGGTTTTTTTAGGGTTCTAACTAAGAGCATTGAGGAAAAATGAGTAAAGGGCAATGAAATCTGAATGTTAAGTGAAACATCAACACCTGACAGTAAGGTCTCCCACTCTGTGAAACACTTTGAGAAGGAACATTACAGTCCTTACAGACAAATGCCATGTTAATACAAGCAGCGTAGTCACTGTGAACTAAGGGGAGAAGCATCCTACAACGGATTTTTCAATCGCACCCGCTTCACCCCGGAGAAGCTAGTCTGATAAGCCGTTCGCTTGAATTCGGCTGGGTCTTCCGAGCCGAATCGTTCGTGCTCCAGCAGGGTGAAGCCCCCAGGCAAGCGAGCCCCAGGCAGTTCGGTCAACTGCCCGTTTCCCCAGCCCGCAGCCCGCCCTCCGCCCCCCCGCCGGGCCGGGCCGCGCCGCGCCTCGGCCTCCAGGTGGGGAAAGAAGGACCCGTTATTGGCAGAACTCCAAAATGGAAGCCCGAACCGCTCCAGGACACTTTCCCCTCCCCAGGACTTTCACATACGCCGCCCACGCCGCGGCCGGGGAACTAAGTAAAATGACACCAACCCCCCCCCAAAAAGGGTGTGGGGGAGGCCAGGGGGAGGGAAAACCGCCAAACCGAACCCGGCGGACCCACGGCACCGCCGTCCCGGCCCGCCCCGGCCCCCGCCGCCCCTCACCTTCTCCTTGCCCGCCGCCAGCCAGCTCTGCCCGCTGCCGTCCGCCACGGCCGCCCCGCGCCTGCGCCGCCTTGGCTTCGCCCACCGCCGGCGGCAGCAGCCAGGGCCCGCCCAGCCTGCGCTGCCGCCCTGGAGGCCCGGCCCATCGCCGTGCCGCGACGTGCTCGGCCCACCGCCGGGCCCCGCCTCGTCCCCGGGCTCCACCGGCTCCGGCACGGCGCCGGGCTGTGGCTCGTGGCCGGGCTCCACCGGCCGGGGCTCGCGGCCGGGCTCCATCGCCTCGAGGTTGCCGGGCCCGGTGGCTCTGCTTTTACTGCAGGGACTGGAGGAGCAGGTGCCACCTTGCAGTGCCTGCTCCCCGTGTTGGAGCCCGCACCGCCCGCTGCTCGGGTGACAGCCCGCACCGCCCGCTGCTCGGGTGACAGCCCGCACCGCCCGCTGCTCGGGTGACACCTGGCTGCCCGGCGTGCCCCACCCAGAGCTCACCTGCAGCTTCCCGGAGACGTTTGTTCCCCGGCGCTGACGGCACAGCGGGCCCTGTCGCTGGGAGACTCCACTTCCCAGCGTGCCCCGCGGCGCGCCCGCGCCTGCCGCTCCCGGCCGGCCCCGCGCGCACCCGGCCGGCCCGGCGGGAGGCGGCAGCCCTGGCCGAGCGGGTCCCGCCGAGCGCGGGTCGCAGCGCGCCCGCCCCGCCGCGGCCCGGGCCCGGCCGGTAGGAGCCGGGTCCCCGTGTTACAGATTTGCTAACGGTTACAATTAACTAACCTTACTTGATTTTATAAAATCATTTTCATAGAACTGTAGAGGAATAAGAAATATATTTTAGTGGAACTAGCAGCTGCACAACACAAGCTGCTGTGGAATCCTCTGTACAGCCCTGTACCACGGCCAAGGACTGAGAGCAACCGAATGAAACAACTCGTAGCTACCTGCCAAGAAACCGTGAACTTTAATAATAGTGATATAAAGAAATGGCATGGAATGGGGACAATCAGTTACGGGTAAATATATTTACACAAAGAATGTAGGTCTAGTAATTAGGACTCACTCACTCACGCACCCGGCCGTCCATAAAGAAGTGTCTGCTTATCTCCCTCACATCGGGGTCGGCAAGTTTTTCATTCCGAGATTTCGGTACCAGCCGCTCCCCGCCCCCGCCGCGGGCCGTGCCTGCGCTGAGGCGGCGCGGCCCGGCCCCTGACGCGGCGCCGCTCTGCTCTGCCAGGGCCTCCGGTGGCGGCCGGCGGAGCGGCGCGGCCGGCTGCAGGTCCGCGGTGAGGCCCTGCGCGGGCTGGGGGGAGCGGGCCCTGCTCCAGGGCTGCCCCGGCCGCCGTCTGTGGCCCGGCACGGCACGGCACGGCCCGCAACGGCCCGGCACGGCACGGCCGGGGGTGTGTTTTCTTGGGGCGGAGCTGCCGGCCTCGCCCCCCGGCGCTGCCTCGTCCTGGCAGCGCCTCTGAACACCGAAATTGTGGGGGTTACGGTCTTATTGTCACCTGACGCTGTAAATCTACAAAACGCCGTAGAATATGATGGGGGGCGGGGCAACGTTACAGAAACCCATCAGTCTTTTACCTGAGCTTCCCCCCTTCCTGCCCAGGAGACACGTTTTCCCTTTTTATCTCTGTGGGTTATTTGTTGCAAAGGAGTGTTATTTTCTAAGGTCACGTGTAGTACAGAGAATGGAAACGGCAGAGCAACAAAGGCTGTTCCCAAAGCTTTTTTGCTTTACCACCACGCCTTTTTTTTTCACTAGCTACAGATTTGAGATACAGATACAAACTGAATTCACCACAGCCTATTCCTGTTTCTACTTGATTCTGAGAATTCAGGTGGGTTGGGGTTTTTTTGTAAGTCGATGCGGCAAAAAAAACCCCCACTCAAAATGAGGGTCTACTCATTTGTAGCTTTCGTGTTGATGACTTGCAGCAACTGTACTTGCTGCCTTCGGATTCTGCTTTGGATAGTGCCAGGCTTGAGCGTCTCAAATCTCCTTGCTGTGCTGGGTCAGTAGGGGCAACACTCGCCGTGCGGCATTTTTGACCTTTTCTGCTTTTATTGCTACAGAGGCTACAGCCTGGAGGAATTGGAGCAGCACATTTCTCTGCTCGCTCCATGAGTACAATGATATTAAAGATGCTGGGCAGATGCTGCTGGGCAAACTGGGTAAGGAAGGGGAAAACTGTTGATGAACAACTCAGTCAATGTTTTCATGTAGACAGAGAGAGAGAAGGTACTACGCCACGAAGGCAGAGCTTGTTTTAAAGATTCTTGAATTCTAGGGCTTTCATTGCCCAGCCACTTGTGCAGGCACAAACACTCCTGTCGTTATTTTCGCAGGATGTGTTTAGAACCGAACATGCGAAAGAATTGTCATCTACTGCTATTTTAGTCTGTGTTATGTACTGCCAAACTTTGTTCAGTCTTACCAATTTTTGTCAGTTTTGCTCTTCATATACTTTAAAAGAGTGTTGAGACAAGCAGAGAGCGCAGCTGCAAAACCTTAGGTTGGTTCCTTAGCTATGGGAGGTTCTGTGAGAGAGTTAGGGGCTACTGGGAGGAAAACACAACTTTTCTGACTGGTCTGATACTTCTGTAATGAAAATAGCGGTCTTTCTTTTCCAGCTGTTATCCGAGGGGTTACTACAAAGCAGCTCTGCCCTGAATACATACGACCTGGAGCTTAGCGACTAGTATTGAACCTGAAGATTGCCCCGTCCTGCAAAGCTGACACTTACTGGGCCGTGACGGTTTGGTGTGGTATTGGTTCAGAACGGACAGAAGGTGGCCTCAGAAGCTGTGTGTGGAATTGCAACAGCGCATGCATGAACAGCCTTATTTCCGAGCAGCTTTACAACGTGAAAGCTGTTGAATCTGTCAGCTGTGTCCTGCTTGTGGGAAAGGGATGTAGGACTTTGGATAATTTTGTCTCCTGTCTGATGGGACAGTATATTTTTTTTTTCGTTTGTTGGAAAGGCCGTAATTCAGGTTGATGTGAAGACTCTTCCCGTGGAGACCTTGCTTCTCTCCAGCATCCAGGGGCTGTTTGGTTACTGAATAATAGAGGAAGCGAGGGCATGCAAACGTGCAATGTAATAGCTCCTTGAAAGAAAAGAAAAAACCCTCGGAAGCAGCAAGGGAAGAAGGCTGAATTTGTGGTGGCTTGGGGGTTGGTTTTGTTTTATGATCACATCTGGGTGAGTCTGGGTATTCTGCATTTTTGTACTTAACTGCTCGGGTAGCTAGAGGTTCTGTATCATTTCTGTGGTGAATGGCAAAAGGTGAAGTTGTATTGAACTGTCCTGTCTGAATAAAGCAGCTGTCACATTTCTCAGGAATTCACTTATTGAAGAGCCTATAAAACAGTGCGTGAACCTGGGAGCAAATTCTTAACCTCTATTCTGAGACAACTGGAACATCTATTACTCAAATGTTTTCTGAGGACTCTCAATGGTGACGGTGTGGCAGCGCTACCCAGTAATGGGTAGGTGCCGAATTACCTTTACTGCTACAGAGGCTACAGCCTGGAGGAACTGGAGCAGCACATTTCGTTCTTGCGGCTAAAACAGGAACAGTCAAAAGTAAGGAGGAAGCGAGTGGTGCGGCAGAGCGGTAATAAGGGGAGCAGCGGCGATGATGAAAATGCTATCGGCAGACGCGTTACAGAGGGGTGGAGGAGAGTGCGCTTGGAAAGTATGAAAGAGGGAGCGCACGCGTTTCCCGTGATATTACAAGATAGACACCCGGGCCAGTATCAGGCATTTCACTGGGAAATGATTAAGGAACTACGGAAAACTGTCACGCAAAATGCACTATATTCTCCTTTTACACAAATTTTGTTAGAGAACGTGATGATGGGTCCGCAGCTAGTGACTCTGCTAGAATGGATCCGTGACAAAGTGCTGGACTTTCCACCTGATGGCACCTGGAAAATTCCTGCCTGGCAAGCGGTCGGCAGGCGATTGTGTGATGCTGCCGTGGAGGGGGACTCCGTGGCAGGCATGTGTTTAGCGCCTTGCTGGCAAATTCTGACTCCTCTTCCGCCAAGCGTGGGCTAATTCTACTAACGGTGCTAAACCAGGGGAGGCTGTAAAACCCCCCGACAGCGCGGCTCTTCTCAACACACCGCCAGCGATGGCGATTCCCTCCACACCTCCTCTGCCCCCAGAGCTCCTGTCACTGATTGCAGCGACCCTCACAGCACAGGACCGAGCGCGGGAACAGGACAACTCGGACAATGATTCCATTGACACCGATAAACCTTTGGACCCAGGTCCTATAGACCCGGAAGAGGAGCTAGACCTTTTTCCTCCTCCCCCTGATGCACTGGCTGTATGTTCGGGGAGGGTGAAAGGGGGTCTGAGGGATCGGTGGCAGCAATGCAGGCGGGAAGCGCTTAAGCGAGGGCATTTGGGAGGCGCCATGGCACGTTCACTATTTTGTCAGCCAAATCAACCTGCAGAGTGGCAGCCTGTGCAATACGAGGCTGTTAAAGGGTTAAGCAAAGCCGTGCGGGAAGGGGGGATTCATAGTACTTTTGCAAATAGGTGTCTGCATGCGTGTAGCGGTACATAGCTATGTAACTGCGTGAATGAGCTCTGCCCTGAGCCTGGTGGTACGTGCAGCTGCGGTTTGTGTCCGGGCTCAGAGATGTCAATACGGGCTTCTCTGTTACGGTCAAGTGTCTCTGGCTGCATTAAAAAACAAAACCAAACCAAACCAAAAAAACACAGTGACTTTAATAAGACTGCAACCTGATCGAATTCCAAGAAATGTGAGATAAGATGAACTTCTGAATTTTGTTCATAAGCTGTAATGGAGTGCTACCTATATATGAATGCTAGAACATAGCTCTATTTCAGTGTGACCAGAATTTAGCATGCAACTGCATCAGCATATTGACAGAATACCTTTTGAGTCATTTCTTTTTTTCATAACCTCTAAACTGGGAACAGCTCAAGGTGAAAAGAGACTGTTCAAATCCTCAGCTGTTGCCTCAGAAGGAATAACGTGTTCTTTGTGTACAGGTGAATTTAACACAGCTGAAAATTTGTTTTGGGTTAGAAGTATCTGTCACACCTTCATCCCCACCACCACAACCTTTAAGGCCGGTGGGAAAAGCATTCTGTACTCTGTTGCAGCGGGGAAACTTCAGTTGAGCTGCAGTAGTTTGCGTACGTAACTGCAGCTCCTTTGGTGGAAATGAAGTTGTCGTAGAAGTTAGACTTTGAGTAACATACCCTTTGATACCTTGTAAGCGAGAAAGATTGTGTCCTGACAGCATGCTCTTTCCCACGCTTGTGCCTAGAGTTGTACTTTGAAATCAGGTTGCGTGTTAAGTTTAAACCTAATCACACAGATATCTCAAAGTCCACAAAGATACATCACTGCTTAGGGGATTCTTGCAGTATAGCAGGTGCAAAACCCGTTCCAAAGTAACGATCTAGTGAAGCGTTTTCTTTCAGGAACACCATTTTCCCACTTCTCATAGGTTATACACCATACAACACAATATCTCTCCATCAAGTCTCTTGTGGCTAAACTGCATTCTGCAAATTTGTGTTAGAAATAGATGCTTGCATTTTCACCTGCCGAAGTTCCCTAAGCTAAAGGATTGTGACCTAGGCAATGCTACGAAGCTCAAAGATCGTGACAACAGCGATGGAGAAGAGTGATTTAACACGTAGTTGATTTATGGTTCATACAGGACTATATCACACTACAAAAGCGGTATGAATTCAGAGTTGTGGATGTACTGCATGTTCACGTAATAGTTTCTCTACAATTTTTTTTTTTTTTTAAAAAAGGTGCCTAAGCTATAAATACCGTATACTATTATCTTTCCCTATTTTTTTAAGCATTTTTTATTTCCCTGTTTGTGTATAGTTTTATCTATCTATCTCTATATAAACAACCAACACAAACAACCAGAACATTTTGAGAAACTTTTATAGTTAACTTCTGCATTTAATTCCAGTAACAATCTAGAGGTGTCCATTCAGCTGTTTGCTTAGTTCCAAGCCTTCATTGTGTGCTCCCAGGTTCTTTGAAAAGCAGCAATAACAGTCGAGCAGTTATTTAAAGTGAAACTTTGCTCTACGCAACTTCCACTTCCATGCTTTAGAATGGAGGCACAGCGGAACACTCACCCAAGGGCAAGATTTCAAGAGCTTTTAAGTAGGTTTTATCTTTTCATTTTAGGAGAGAAAATGTTCCTTAACAGCTTATATATAGAATTTACAAGTTAAACACAATTTCCCATGCTCAGGATTAGAAGTTCCTGAAAAATATTTTCATAACACTTCCATAGCTTATTGCACGTTCTTCTAAATAATCATAAACCTGTATGTTGACCTCTGCATGAAATGCACCCATAACAAGTTTAACATTTTGTGAACCCGACTGAAATGTACAAACGTACACATAAAAGGCGGCCAAAATCGGTAATTAAGTAGTGAGAAAGAAAACAAAAGAAAAAGAGATGACAACTCCGTAACATGGTAAAGCAACCTTTTACCAAAAAAAACCCCCAAAACCCAGCAAAGAAACAAAACCAAAAACCACAAACAGGGGTGAATTGTAGAGAACAGAGACAGTGGGTTGTTTTGACATTGATAACGTGCAGCTGAGAACCTGCAGCAAAGAGTCACATAACTTTGAGGGAGCACGAGAAGAAACCAGCATGAGACAGAAAGAAAGGAGGGATGTGATCTCACCTGTAGAAGGCAAGTGAACAGCAGAGAGTGGCCTGTCGCAGCACTCTCCAAAGGAGCCAGCTGCAGCCAGGTCTTTTACCATCACACTCTCCATGGCAGTCCCTCTGCTGCCTTCTAGTCTCACCTCATCCAGGGCACGCTCACCCTCTCTGCTTCTTCCTCGGCTGCCCAACCGCTTCACAGAACCAGCCACAGCTGCACCTTGTCTACACCAGCCAACCCACCGCCCCTGAAGCCAGCCCACAGCTGTACATTGTCAGTGCTGATTAACCCAGCTTCGTTCCTCTGCAGTAGCCTACAGTGCACAGCGCTAAGGAATGTGTTGTACGAACCTTCCGGGCTGTTCCGCGTCGATTCACAGTCAGTTACAAAAACTGAAGGACATGTCACAGGGCTTACGGCAGGAACTTTTGGGAGATTGGTTGCGGAATCTTTTCAAGTCTCGGGGAACCACCAGACGGTTGCAGGAGTTTACAACACGCGGAGCAATATTGTTATTGGTAATTGTAGTTATATTGACCATTTTTCCCTGTATGCCGAACTGTGTAAGACCTATGATTCAAAAGTAGTTTAACCTCTAATGTTGTTTCTGTTCAAAATAAAGATGGGGGAAGTGTAGAGAGCTTTATGGCCAGTGCTGGAGGCCACGATGCCTGTGAAGGGCCTTGAAGGCTAAAGAAGAGAGAAAGTACGATAAGGTTGGCTGAACGCCTGGAAGGAAGACGGGGTATGAAGCAAGGCCAGAGCGGATGCGCGATGCCACATCTCGGCGGCTGGCTGAGAACATGAAACCCACAGAGATAAGAAGGAAGAGAGGAAAAAAAAGGCAAGAAGTTCAGTGCATTTGCAGCTTAGTAATTAACCAATTATATGTAGCCAAGACGTGTGTGAACAGCATTGATTAACCAATGATAATTTAGAATGGGGCGCGGGAACAGCAAACGAGGATATTATAAGCGTGGGTTCTGGACTAATAAAAGGTCTTCTGGTTGAACTCGGGAGTCCACGTCATCGTCTCCTCAGGCCATATGCTCCTCCGCCTCCTCGTCTGCCATTGCACGGACCTGCAAGGCCACACCATGAAAGTTAAAACAACGTTCATGGTGCATTCACTCCTGCCTGTGTTTGTCTAGAGCAGCTGTGACGCTGCCCCTGGTGTTACCTGCTCAGAGAACTGCTGCACCTACTGCTGCCACATTCTCTGCACCTCCTTCAGTTTCTTTGCATACTGATCTCTTTCGAACTGGAGCTCGAAAACTGACCCTGAGAGCTGTTCAAAACAAAACAAAACACAAAAGAAAATCGTATTGGCTAAATAAATTTGGCAGTGACCGCTTCAGGGATAAAGCCTGAAGAAACCAGTGTTAACACAAAGCTCAGGCTGCATTCTTCTGCCACACAAGTTTCTTTACAGACATGAAGATCTGGATGTCATTCCGTACAAGCCCTGAGCAACCCAGGTTTCCAGGCCTGCCTTCTCCTCCAGTGCCACCTGCAACTGCTGCTTTGCATCCAGACTCCCTGCCTGATTTGACAACTGCCAAGAAAAATCAAAAAGTCATGGCAAAATGTTAACACGCCACTTCTGCATAGCCTTTCCCCTGATAGCAACCTGCCACATGATCCATGTTGCAACCTTAAAGTGCTCCAACTCACGGTGATGTTCAATGAAAAAAAAAAAAAAAAAAAAAGAGGGGGGAAGGAGATTAAAATCAAAAAGCTTAGATTTTAGCCCTGTAAAACAGGCTGAGCTAGACAGCTCCTCCCTACCAATTTTATATTTACGACTTGTTTGATTAAAACCTATTTTCTTAATCTAAAAATCTGGCTCAGAAACTTTGTGCATTTCCAGAGTCTGTATTACACAGCCAGATCAGGTGGTCTAAAAGTTGTCAAACACGTCAGGAATTTAAAGCCAGTGTCTGGAGCATGTCAGTTGGCACACAGTACTTTTCCCAGAAGAGGAGCAGCTGCCTTTATTTCAAGGGTAACTTAAGCCACTGACTGGGGAGGAAAAAAAAACCAAAACCAACAATAAACAAAAGAGCAGTTTCTTCCCTCACAGGCTCAGGTTCACACCGGCTTGCTCTCTGAACTGCTAGCAGCTGGCTTCCTGAATTCCCTTCCTAACTGGCTGCTTCTCTTAACTTTCCCCAGCTGACCTTCGAGTTACCATTGTCCAATTCACCTTCTGCAAGGGTGGGTACAAACACCACCCCTATTCAACTGGCTTCTCAGTGAGACCACGAGACAGCTGCGTAACCAAAATGCCAAACAGATACAAAGCAGGAAAAGTCTTCGTATTGTCACGCGCTGTATGTTCAGTCACCCTCTCATATTGTACAACATTCTTTTCGCAGACCAGCGTCACAACAGCTTTCAGTCTACTGCTCCAGCTCCTTCAAACAGACCTTCTGTTCCTCAGAGGCCTCGCTGAAGGCCTTTGACCAAGAGGATGCCTTGATGAGGTTTTGTGCCTTCCTTTCCGAACAAGGGTTAAGCCTTGCCCCCACTCTCAGAAGCAAAGTCTTACAACGGTCAGTGTGATCTACCCTCACAGCCTGGAAGCAGTATGGGCACCTGGTGGATCCTCTGTTTAGCCATTTCCCGCTTGTTCTGCAAATATTCCAATTGCAGCTCCTTAACTTTGCTTTTCTTATCCAGGTAGAGAAGCTTCTCTGACAGCTGTGAATTCTTCTGCTTCATTTCCTCACTGCTTTTGCTGAAACAAACCAAAATTAAAGCAGCATCACTGTATGTACTATGGGTCTGGGCAAGTACATGTCATACATTTACAATCCAGCTAGTCGTAACAGTTAGAATCACAGAAACATCACATCCAGTCACTTTTCTTAAGCTGAATATCCAGCCTCCCAAGTCACCACCTGTGGTGCATGCCCCTTGTGATGTTTTGTGGCTCTACCGGGAAGAGCAGTGTTACTCTGCAGTAACAAGCAGCAAATGGACTTACCTTTGTTTGTACAGCTCCTGTTTCAGGTCTTCTAGCTCCTTCATTAACTCTTCATTACGCTGCAGAAAAAAAGAAATGACTGATTCAGCTGCAGACTTCAGCAAAATATTTCACCTTTAGCACATCAGCTGAAGTGGAAAGCATCAGAACTTTGGCAAAACCCTTCAGGACAGGTTGCTTAGAACCTCCTGAATTTGCCAGGAATAAATCTGCTCAGCCTTTTCAAACGCGATGCTACTAACTGAACGTGAGGTCATTTCTGCAGACTTCTGGATGAATATCAACACTGAAGTGTCTGCCTGATGGAGACCCTCCTGAGACAAGGTCTCGGTGGCGCTTCTGTTGCGTGTGGAGCTGGCAAGACTAATGAAGTGAGGTGCCGGATCTGAAGACAGCAACTGGACCATATGATTAGTGGTCACAGAAACCTGAATGAACTTTGCCTTGACCATGGAGAACACAGGGCTTTACAAGGTTAATTAACAATTCAGAATGTTAATTTCTGCCTCTTCTCCGAGCAGGGACTACAGACTTTGCATTAGTGTACTGACAAGCAAATAGCCAAAGGCAGAGCTGCTGGTGAAGCATAAGCAGAGGTGACTCTTACCTTCTCTGCCTGTTTCTGCTGCAGAGAGACGGAGGCCAAAGTACGTTCCAGCTCCACTACCCTCTGGTGAGATGAACGTAAACGAGCAGCAAGGCTCTCGGCTTCTCCTGAACAAGTCAGAACAGAGTGAGTTGAGGCTGGACCACAAAGAGCTTTTTGGAACTGCTAAACAGCACTTTCTGCTTTGTCAACAAGCTCTTAAGGCAGCACAGAGCTTTGCAAGTCAGTAGACCTGGTTCTGCCCCTGGCTCTACAGGTGGCTCACTAGCAGCTCTGGGCAGTAAAGCTCTCTGTAACTACCATCCTCACTTTGAGGGAGATGATGAAACTTCCTCTGCAGAATAGGCAATATGTTGGTTGGGATCTTTCTTTCTAATAGAAGAAGTCGCTCAAACTTGGTGCAGAATGAAGGGCTCGGGTAAAACCTACCTTTACGCGATAGCTGTGTGGGAGGGAGGGTGGCGAAAAGGGAACTAAGTTTTAAAAGGATCAGAAGAAAGTCAGAAAGGAACAGCCTGGGGTAGTCACCGGGGCTGAACAGGGCTGACAAGGCTTTAGCGATGCACAAAAGAACCTCAACTGCCATGGGATCAACATGCTCCCACTTGGGGGCAGCTCTGGCGACAGAGGCAGCGATGGTGCCAAGTATTGCTCACCGAGGAGTCGGCCACTGCTGTGAGCTGGCTGCCAGCAACTGTCATGCCTCTGGCTTGAAATTCACACTTTGACCAACAGCTTGAGCTGGAGTGCCCACAGTCAATTACCTGATTTCTTCCCTGCAGCTTCTCGAGTATGTGCAAGGGCCGCCTGCAACTCAGGCTTCTCAGAAGCTAGAATTCCAATAGTCTGGATACAAACCTTTGGGAAAGGAAAATCGGCTCAGCATGAAACTTCTTTGCTTGTAATTGCAACATCACTGTTGCCACAAAAGGCTAACTCAGTAAAGGGAAAGAGCTCGTGTAGTTAAGCACAGTCGGGCTGACTCCCAGTTTTCCTGAAGGAACGCGCTCGCGGCTTCCCGAGTAAAGACTATGAATGGTCAGTAATCCAGAGAACAGCAGAAGGCAGGCGGTGTTACTGTAATGGAGGCTCTGCCTTACCTGTAGCTGTTCCCTCAGCGCGGCTTGCTCTTCAGAAAATTTCTTTTCCAACTCCTTCTTTTCCTGTATAAAGAAATGATGCCTATTTAGCACAAAAACATAGATGGGTAACCCTTGTTTTGTAGCAAACTAAAAAAGCAGTGATACATTGGTAGGACTTACAGCATCGAAACGACAGCAGCCTTTTAAAGACATACTTCAGCCCTGCGTTATTTGAACGCCTTCACTATTTATCCATCCTAGATTGGCAGTAACAGCATAGCACAATCGCTGCTAGCATAAAAACGGTAGTGCTTGGAAGCAAGCTACTGGCAAGGACTTGTATTCTCCTGCCTCCACCACACTCCTCTAATACTTGAGTATTTAAACGTTCGCTTGTGTCAAAATAAGAACGCTACCTGCCAGGCAGGCCTAACTCATGAAGTCAAATCATTCAACCCTACGCTACAAATGAAACTGAATCTAACATAAGACAAGACCACACGTGCCTGGGCCACAGCCCACTATACTCTCTGCGCCGCCAAGGAAGAGATACTATTTTTCTGCCTATCCAAAACCAGGACACACTTTACCTTCTCCAGCTGATCCACTGCCTCCTGGCTCTGCTCTTTCTGTGGAAGGAAAGTGATGCACCAGTATCAAGAGAAAATACTCTCATACATCTGAAACACATTTTCACTTCAACAAAGTAGGATACATGCCCAATTCACGCAAACAGAATTTCCACTTTCTGTAGTCCTTTCTGTAGAGGACTAGGAAGTTCATCTTAGCTATTAAAAATACGAGATCTGGAGCTGCCTTCACTAATGTACTTCATATGCCAGGCATCTTTTTCATCGCTCAGTAGACTGCCACAGTTGTTCTCCAACACCGCTGCTGAAACCCCTCCATGTCTACATCTGAGCATCTACCACCTTCAGTTAAACTCGCACCCCCACATCTGTGCAACTGATGGCAGTAATCCTGGTGTATTGGGATGATCGCCAGAAATGCTGGGGGGTTTTAAAAAACACCACCAATAAATTAAAAAAAAAAACAACCAACCAATAACCCCAAAGAAAAACATAGTCTTTTCCTTGACCTGAGACCTCAGACCTTTCTTCCACTGAAGAGCTGGCCTTAAGTCACGCAGAGCCGCACTTGTGTTGGCGGACTTCTGCAGGAGGTGGTATGGGAGGGCTGAAGCCAGATACAAAGAGAAGGGGTAATTCTGTCCTAGCCCATTTCCATCTTAGCGGTGAAGTATTTGGAGATTTGTTGTCCGTAGGTAATGCACCTTTAGATATGAGGTGAAGGAGACAAAGGTGGCAGCTGCCTACCCAGGCCGCCACACAACTGTGCTGCTGTGTTTGCTATTTGCTGACTATCACAATAATACTCCTTATAGCGCCTTTCACTCCAAAGTACCACACAGAGAAAACATCCTTTTCTGGGTAAGGAGAGATGCAGACTCCCTCTGCGACAAGCTAATGTCAATGATGCAGGTTGATTTCCCATTCTTTCCCACTAAATCAAGAATACATCTTTCCATGCATACATGCTGTCCATTCATCCCACTCAGCTTTTCTTCCCACTGCTGAATGTTTACGTTCTAAACCAGGATTTTTTGCTTCTCAATGCTTAAATATCATATTGTTCAGTAGGATGACTGCAGACACCGCTGAGATCCAGGAGTGTTTTCTTGAGCTGACTGCTTAAAGCTCCACATCAAATATCAAGAGAATTAACAGGACAAAAGGAATACAAAGGCAAATCAGAGTGAACTCCATTCCATCTTGCAGGTTTCACTGCATCTAACTGGTACCCCTGGTGATTACTATAGTTACGTTTATTGATAAGAGACGCACGGATATGTAGTAAACAGGAGTTACTTTATGACAACTGATCTGAAACAATGGTAGGAAAATAAGCTACCAAAATGATGCAAGTGGAACGAAAATCAGAGCTTTGCCACAGCAACAGCGGAAGACAACTCTGGGCTACCAAATTTGACTTCCCTGAGCTTCTATCACAATTTGATCAAGCCTTCCGTTTAAATAAACTGCCTGAAAAGAATTGGTTTAAAAAGGCTGGGGTTTTATGTTTGTGCCTGAACGCGTTTCTATTGCTTATCGGCATAGTTCCTGCCCTTTCCTCTTCAGAAGCCTGGCAACGTGAAGACGCTAAAGCCTGTAAACGCTTGACTCAAAGGATCCGACTTCCTGCCTAAACCTATTTAAACCCAGCACTGGAACTTGCCAGACTGTACATCCCCTGCGCAAGTTTCATCGCCTGTTGTAAAACGGGTTGGCAGGAGTAACTAGACAGCTTCCTCAGGGCAGCTGCTTGCCTGGAGATCAGCAGAGTCATGCCCTTCAGAAGCAAGGCCCTAGGGAATACAGCAACGACACGCACAGCGGGAGAAATACAGACTAAGAAAACACTGCCTCTCCCTACTGCACTTGCCCTCAGCAGCTCAGTTAGTTTATCGCCTCACCCCACACTCCTCCTTTTCCTCAAAGCTCAGCTGTCTCGCGGAAGAGGTTTTGACAAGGTTCACTTTTTCACACGTTCAGTTCAACACAAACCAGAAGGGCGCAAGCACTTTACGAGCAATGGCAACGCATGGTATCAACTAGCTCCATGATAATAAAAACAGCAACAAAACTCAAGCAACTGACAGGGGCTATGTCAGGACAAGGCTCCACCCAAGAAATCGAGGCCAGCGTAAACAGAACCTGAAGCATGCAGTAGGGAGAGCGAGTCACTGCGAGGGACACGAGCACTGCCTCACCTTCCTCCTGTCCAATGAGGGTATGGCTACCCCATTGGAGCGCTTCAGGTCCGACACCGGCACCTTCAGAATGTTCTGAATCTAAAGGAGGTGAAAGAAAAGGGGGAACGGCTCAGAAAAGGACAGAGAGAAAGTGTCGATCGGAGGGAGCCAAAGAAACCGGCATCCTCCGGCTGGCCAGGAGCACGCAGCTCAAAGCAGCAGCTCTGGGCACACCCAGGGCTGCGTGACAGCACCGCATGATCAGACACGGCTTTGGCACGTACCCTGAGCTCTAGTGTGCACCTTCCAGCAGCGGTAGCTGCTAACTATTGTGGCACGCTTCGCGTGCTGGCGATACAGGCAGCTGCGCCAGTCATCCATTACACCCGCATAACCATTTCCCGGCTCTAGTCACGTTGTTCAGAAAACCAAAGAACAAGGAGGTAGCAAATGAGCTGGGACAAAGACCGAGGCACTCACGTTCTCTGGAGGCTGCTGGTCATCGCCCAGGGGAGTCTCAGGTCGACCGTCTCCTTTAGTTTTGCGGTTTTCCTTACTTCCAGCAGCTGCTCCAGGGCTCTTCTTCTGCTGATACTCCTTCAGCTGTGAAAAATAATAATAATCTGAAATCCAAACAGAACATGCCTTCTGTGAGAATGATGTTAACCCCCCAGCCCCAACTCCACTGGGTAAAAAGACCAAGTGTAAGGACAAGAGAAACGCTCTTCAATGAGTTTGTCGCCCGGGGGGGGGGGGGGGGGGGGGGGGAAGAAAAATAAAAATCAAAACACGTCCAAGAAAAAGGCTAAAGTAAGATCGAATGTGATGAGTTTACGACAAGAGGCTCAGAGCTGCAAACGTTCAACTTTTGTACACAGCTAAGAGTTGCTGGGAAACGACTTGATACTCCATCCTGCAACTACAAGGAGATGAAAAGAAGTATCTCGGGGTGGGGTTTTTTTAGGGTTCTAACTAAGAGCATTGAGGAAAAATGAGTAAAGGGCAATGAAATCTGAATGTTAAGTGAAACATCAACACCTGACAGTAAGGTCTCCCACTCTGTGAAACACTTTGAGAAGGAACATTACAGTCCTTACAGACAAATGCCATGTTAATACAAGCAGCGTAGTCACTGTGAACTAAGGGGAGAAGCAACCTACAACGGATTTTTCAATCGCACCCGCTTCACCCCGGAGAAGCTAGTCTGATAAGCCGTTCGCTTGAATTCGGCTGGGTCTTCCGAGCCGAATCGTTCGTGCTCCAGCAGGGTGAAGCCCCCAGGCAAGCGAGCCCCAGGCAGTTCGGTCAACTGCCCGTTTCCCCAGCCCGCAGCCCGCCCTCCGCCCCCCCGCCGGGCCGGGCCGGGCCGGGCCGCGCCTCGGCCTCCAGGTGGAGAAAGAAGGACCCGTTATTGGCAGAACTCCAAAATGGAAGCCCGAACCGCTCCAGGACACTTTCCCCTCCCCAGGACTTTCACCCACGCCGCGGCCGGGGAGAAAACGAAGGCCGGGGAAATAAGCAACATGAGACCAAAAAACCCCAAAAAAGGGTGTGGGGGAGGCCAGGGGGAGGGAAAACCGCCAAACCAAACCCGGCGGACCCACGGCACCGCCGGCCCGGCCCGCCCCGGCCCCCGCCGCCCCTCACCTTCTCCTTGCCCGCCGCCAGCCAGCTCTGCCCGCTGCCGTCCGCCACGGCCGCCCCGCGCCTGCGCCGCCTTGGCTTCGCCCACCGCCGGCGGCAGCAGCCAGGGCCCGCCCAGCCTGCGCTGCCGCCCTGGAGGCCCGGCCCATCGCCGTGCCCCGCCGGGCCCGGCAGCTCCGCTTTTCCCTCAGTCACTGGGGGAGCCGGTGCCACCTTGCAGTGCCTGCTCCCCATGTTGGAGCCCGCACCGCCCGCTGCTCGGGTGACAGCCCGCACCGCCCGCTGCTCGGGTGACAGCCCGCACTGCCCGCTGCTCGGGTGACACCTGGCTGCCCGGCGTGCCCCACCCAGAGCTCACCTGCAGCTTCCCGGAGACGTTTGTTCCCCGGCGCTGACGGCACAGCGGGCCCTGTCGCTGGGAGACTCCACTTCCCAGCGTGCCCCGCGGCGCGCCCGCGCCTGCCGCTCCCGGCCGGCCCCGCGCGCACCCGGCCGGCCCGGCGGGAGGCGGCAGCCCTGGCCGAGCGGGTCCCGCCGAGCGCGGGTCGCAGCGCGCCCGCCCCGCCGCGGCCCGGGCCCGGCCGGTAGGAGCCGGGTCCCCGTGTTACAGATTTGCTAACGGTTACAATTAACTAACCTTATTTGATTTTATAAAATCATTTTCATAGAACTGTAGAGGAATAAGAAATATATTTTAGTGGAACTAGCAGCTGCACCACACAAGCTGCTGTGGAATCCTCTGTACAGCCCTGTACCACGGCCAAGGACTGAGAGCAACCGAATGAAACAACTCGTAGCTACCTGCCAAGAAACCGTGAACTTTAATAATAGTGATATAGAGAAATGGCATGGAATGGGGACAATCAGTTACGGGTAAATGTATTTTAATATATTTTAATAAATACGCAAAGAATGTAGGTCTAGTAATCAGGTCATGGAACCATAGTTTGAACGAAATAATTAATGAAAGAGCTAGCGAAAGAAGGAGTCCGTTTCTCTAACTTTCTCTGACAAGGGGCCTGTTTATAAGTTATCTAGAGGGAGCGAGTAAAAGAAACAAGCAGAAGGACCAGATGGTCGACAAGGACATCCATTAGCTCGGACCGACAAGAACACTGCAGACTTGCAAGACCATCACATACCAGGCAAAAGGTGAAAAGTACCCCATGAGGAAGACCTACGGCCTTCCTCCCAGAGACCACTGCCCACGTCCCGCAGACCCCTGCCCACAGTTCTTGGAAGGATTTGCGCAGGCGCGAAGGACTGAGAAGCTGATTAACATACGAAGCGAGAGTGTTAATGATTTTGGGGGAAACAGTATGTTCATGCATGAATACTTACGGCATATGCATGACTCAGTCCTAGATGAGCTGTATGATGTCGAAGCCCGGTGTGCGTTGGTCGGGAGAGGACTCACTCACGCACCCGGCCGTCCATAAAGAAGTGTCTGCTTATCTCCCTCACATCGGGGTCGGCAAGTTTTTCATTCCGAGATTTCGGTACCAGCCGCTCCCCGCCCCCGCCGCGGGCCGTGCCTGCGCTGAGGCGGCGCGGCCTGGCCCCTGACGCGGCGCCGCTCTGCTCTGCCAGGGCCTCCGGTGGCGGCCGGCGGAGCGGCGCGGCCGGCTGCAGGTCCGCGGTGAGGCCCTGCGCGGGCTGGGGGGAGCGGGCCCTGCTCCAGGGCTGTCCCGGCCGCCGTCTGTGGCACGGCACGGCCCGGCCCGGCACGGCACGGCACGGCACGGCACGGCACGGCACGGCCCGGCCCGGCCGGGGGTGTGTTTTCTTGGGGCGGAGCTGCCGGCCTCGCCCCCCGGCGCTGCCTCGTCCTGGCAGCGCCTCTGAACACCGAAATTGTGGGGGTTACGGTCTTATTGTCACCTGACGCTGTAAATCTACAAAACGCCGTAGAATATGATGGGGGGCGGGGCAACGTTACAGAAACCCATCAGTCTTTTACCTGAGCTTCCCCCCTCCCTGCCCAGGAGACACGGTATTTTTTCCTTTCCTTTTTTTCTCCTCTTTTCTCCATTTCTGGTTAGTGCCCCCCAGCACCGCAGCATCTTCCCCTGGGCTGAGGTAGCGTGAAATGTCTCCTGTGCTCTACAGATGCCCTGTCCCGCGTCCTGCCAACCTAATGGAACCAGCCAAGAAGCCCTGCAGTATGAAATCGAAGAGCTGAAGCAGAAAGACCTTGCTCTAGACCAGGAAACTGCACAATTCTTGTCCGAGTATGTCCTTGGCGAGCTCAGTGTCCGCTGTGATGCCTCAGTTATTTTTGTTTCAAAAAAACCCAGCGGTCTAGGGCTTAGAGCTAAAAGCCGTCCTCTTACGCCACCGCTTTTATCGTGGCGTTGTGCAACGTTGATTACAGCGTTGTTTTGATTTATGGGACCCGTTAAGGGAGAACTCTTTCCACTTTATTTGGTAAAGCAACCCCAGGTTTTCCTAGGAGCTGGGATAGGAGGATTTTAACTTTACCCCAGGTGTTGCTGAGGCAAATTACCTGTGAACTGGGAATGAATGGTTTTAACCGTCGTGATGCTATGGCACATCATGCTACCAGAAGGCCTTGTTCATGTGAGAATTAAAATTGAGATTGTGGCTTGTATGACCTGCCCGGTTTAGCCCCGGATGAAACGGTTTCCTTGTTTGTTCCATCCCGATCAAGTGTCTACTTATTTCCTGTCTGAAGCGAGTGGGTTAAACGTTGGTGTTCAAGAAGCAGAGGTGTTTCCCAGGCAAGCGAAGGGCCTGGAAAGAGATGGGTGCCGCTTACAGGGTAGCGCAACTGCTTTAACTGTGGTTTCTTATGACCTACTGTGGCAGCTACTTATTAGCAGCTCTTTTGAGATCAAGTTGCTGCTTGGTTTTTAAAGAGACGGTATCTCTGTGGGTTATTTGTTGCAAAGGAGTGTTATTTTCTAAGGTCACGTGTAGTACAGAGAATGGAAACGGCAGAGCAACAAAGGCTGTTCCCAAAGCTTTTTTGCTTTACCACCACACATTTTTTTTTCACTAGCTACAGATTAGAGATACAGATATAAACTGAATTCACCACAGCCTATTCCTGTTCCTACTTGATTCTGAGAATTCGGGTGGGTTGGGGTTTTTTTGTAAGTCGATGCGGCAAAAAAAACCCCACTCAAAATGAGGGTCTACTCATTTGTAGCTTTCGTGTTGATGACTTGCAGCAACTGTACTTGCTGCCTTCGGATTCTGCTTTGGATAGTGCCAGGCTTGAGCGTCTCAAATCTCCTTGCTGTGCTGGGTCAGTAGGGGCAACACTCGCCGTGCGGCATTTTTGACCTTTTCTGCTTTTATTGCTACAGAGGCTACAGCCTGGAGGAATTGGAGCAGCACATTTCTCTGCTCGCTCCATGAGTACAATGATATTAAAGATGCTGGGCAGATGCTGCTGGGCAAACTGGGTAAGGAAGGGGAAAACTGTTGATGAACAACTCAGTCAATGTTTTCATGTAGACAGAGAGAGAGAAGGTACTACGCCACGAAGGCAGAGCTTGTTTTAAAGATTCTTGAATTCTAGGGCTTTCATTGCCCAGCCACTTGTGCAGGCACAAACACTCCTGTCGTTATTTTCGCAGGATGTGTTTAGAACCGAACATGCGAAAGAATTGTCATCTACTGCTATTTTAGTCTGTGTTATGTACTGCCAAACTTTGTTCAGTCTTACCAATTTTTGTCAGTTTTGCTCTTCATATACTTTAAAAGAGTGTTGAGACAAGCAGAGAGCGCAGCTGCAAAACCTTAGGTTGGTTCCTTAGCTATGGGAGGTTCTGTGAGAGAGTTAGGGGCTACTGGGAGGAAAACACAACTTTTCTGACTGGTCTGATACTTCTGTAATGAAAACAGCCGTCTTTCTTTTCCAGCTGTTATCCGAGGGGTTACTACAAAGCAGCTCTACCCTGAATACATACGACCTGGAGCTTAGCGACTAGTATTGAACCTGAAGATTGCCCCGTCCTGCAAAGCTGACACTTACTGGGCCGTGACGGTTTGGTGTGGTATTGGTTCAGAACGGACAGAAGGTGGCCTCAGAAGCTGTGTGTGGAATTGCAACAGCGCATGCATGAACAGCCTTATTTCCGAGCAGCTTTACAACGTGAAAGCTGTTGAATCTGTCAGCTGTGTCCTGCTTGTGGGAAAGGGATGTAGGACTTTGGATAATTTTGTCTCCTGTCTGATGGGACAGTATATTTTTTTTTTCGTTTGTTGGAAAGGCCGTAATTCAGGTTGATGTGAAGACTCTTCCCGTGGAGACCTTGCTTCTCTCCAGCATCCAGGGGCTGTTTGGTTACTGAATAATAGAGGAAGCGAGGGCATGCAAACGTGCAATGTAATAGCTGCTTTGAAAGAAAAGAAAAAACCCTCGGAAGCAGCAAGGGAAGAAGGCTGAATTTGTGGTGGCTTGGGGGTTGGTTTTGTTTTATGATCACATCTGGGTGAGTCTGGGTATTCTGCATTTTTGTACTTAACTGCTCGGGTAGCTAGAGGTTCTGTATCATTTCTGTGGTGAATGGCAAAAGGTGAAGTTGTATTGAACTGTCCTGTCTGAATAAAGCAGCTGTCACATTTCTCAGGAATTCACTTATTGAAGAGCCTATAAAACAGCGCGTGAACCTGGGAGCAAATTCTTAACCTCTAATCTGAGACAACTGGAACATCTATTACTCAAATGTTTTCTGAGGACTCTCAATGGTGACGGTGTGGCAGCGCTACCCAGTAATGGGTAGGTGCCGAATTACCTTTACTGCTACAGAGGCTACAGCCTGGAGGAACTGGAGCAGCACATTTCGTTCTTGCGGCTAAAACAGGAACAGTCAAAAGTAAGGAGGAAGCGAGTGGTGCGGCAGAGCGGTAATAAGGGGAGCAGCGGCGATGATGAAAATGCTATCGGCAGACGCGTTACAGAGGGGTGGAGGAGAGTGCGCTTGGAAAGTATGAAAGAGGGAGCGCACGCGTTTCCCGTGATATTACAAGATAGACACCCGGGCCAGTATCAGGCATTTCACTGGGAAATGATTAAGGAACTACGGAAAACTGTCACGCAAAATGCACTATATTCTCCTTTTACACAAATTTTGTTAGAGAACGTGATGATGGGTCCGCAGCTAGTGACTCTGCTAGAATGGATCCGTGACAAAGTGCTGGACTTTCCACCTGATGGCACCTGGAAAATTCCTGCCTGGCAAGCAGTCGGCAGGCGATTGTGTGATGCTGCCGTGGAGGGGGACTCCGTGGCAGGCATGTGTTTAGCGCCTTGGTGGCAAATTCTGACTCCTCTTCCGCAGAGTGTGGGCTGATTCTACTAACGGTGCTAAACCAGGGGAGGCTGTAAAACCCCCCGACAGTGCGGCTCTTCTCAACACACCGCCAGCGATGGTGATTCCGTCCACACCTCCTCTGCCCCCAAAGCTCCTGTCACTGATTGCAGCGACCCTCACAGCACAGGACCGAGCGCGGGAACAGGACAACTCGGACAATGATTCCATTGACACCGATAAACCTTTGGACCCAGGTCCTATAGACCCGGAAGAGGAGCTAGACCTTTTTCCTCCTCCCCCTGATGCACTGGCTGTATGTTCGGGGAGGGTGAAAGGGGGTCTGAGGGATCGGTGGCAGCAATGCAGGCGGGAAGCGCTTAAGCGAGGGCATTTGGGAGGCGCCATGGCACGTTCACTATTTTGTCAGCCAAATCAACCTGCAGAGTGGCAGCCTGTGCAATACGAGGCTGTTAAAGGGTTAAGCAAAGCCGTGCGGGAAGGGGGGATTCATAGTACTTTTGCAAATAGGTGTCTGCATGCGTGTAGCGGTACATAGCTATGTAACTGCGTGAATGACCTCAGCCCTGAGCCTGGTTGTACGTGCAGCTGCGGTTTGTGTCCGGGCTCAGAGATGTAAATACGGGCTTCTCTGTTACGGTCAAGTGTCTCTGGCTGCATTAAAAAACAAAACCAAACCAAACCAAAAAAACACAGTGACTTTAATAAGACTGCAACCTGATCGAATTCCAAGAAATGTGAGATAAGATGAACTTCTGAATTTTGTTCATAAGTTGTAATGGAGTGCTACCTATATATGAATGCTAGAACATAGCTCTATTTCAGTGTGACCAGAATTTAGCATGCAACTGCATCAGCATATTGACAGAATACCTTTTGAGTCATTTCTTTTTTTCATAACCTCTAAACTGGGAACAGCTCAAGGTGAAAAGAGACTGTTCAAATCCTCAGCTGTTGCCTCAGAAGGAATAACGTGTTCTTTGTGTACAGGTGAATTTAACACAGCTGAAAATTTGTTTTGGGTTAGAAGTATCTGTCACACCTTCATCCCCACCACCACAACCTTTAAGGCCGGTGGGAAAAGCATTCTGTACTCTGTTGCAGCGGGGAAACTTCAGTTGAGCTGCAGTAGTTTGCGTACGTAACTGCAGCTCCTTTGGTGGAAATGAAGTTGTCGTAGAAGTTAGACTTTAACTTGAGTAACATACCCTTTGATACCTTGTAAGCGAGAAAGATTGTGTCCTGACAGCATGCTCTTTCCCACACTTGTGCCTAGAGTTGTACTTGAAATCAGGTTGCGTGTTAAGTTTAAACCTAATCACACAGATATCTCAAAGTCCACAAAGATACATCACTGCTTAGGGGATTCTTGCAGTATAGCAGGTGCAAAACCCGTTCCAAAGTAACGATCTAGTGAAGCGTTTTCTTTCAGGAACACCATTTTCTCACTTCTCATAGGTTATACACCATACAACACAATATCTCTCCATCAAGTCTCTTGTGGCTAAACTGCATTCTGCAAATTTGTGTTAGAAATAGATGCTTGCATTTTCACCTGCCGAAGTTCCCTAAGCTAAAGGATTGTGACCTAGGCATTGCGACGAAGCTCAAAGATCGTGACAACAGCGATGGAGAAGAGTGATTTAACACGTAGTTGATTTATGGTTCATACAGGACTATATCACACTACAAAACCGGTATGAATTCAGAGTTGTGGATGTACTGCATGTTCACGTAATAGTTTCTCTACAATTTTTTTTTTTTTTTAAAAAAGGTGCCTAAGCTATAAATACCGTATACTATTATCTTTCCCTATTTTTTTAAGCATTTTTTATTTCCCTGTTTGTGTATAGTTTTATCTATCTATCTCTATATAAACAACCAACACAAAGCAACCAGAACATTTTGAGAAACTTTTATAGTTAACTTCTGCATTTAATTCCAGTAACAATCTAGAGGTGTCCATTCAGCTGTTTGCTTAGTTCCAAGCCTTCATTGTGTGCTCCCAGGTTCTTTGAAAAGCAGCAATAACAGTCGAGCAGTTATTTAAAGTGAAACTTTGCTCTACGCAACTTCCACTTCCATGCCTTAGAATGGAGGCACAGCGGAACACTCGCCCAAGGGCAAGATTTCAAGAGCTCTTAAGTAGGTTTTATCTTTTCATTTTAGGAGAGAAAATGTTTCTTAACAGCTTACATATAGAATTTACAAGTTAAACACAATTTCTCATGCTCATTTATTTGATTAGAAGTTCCTGAAAAATATTTTCATAACACTTCCATAGCTTATTGCACGTTCTTCTAAATAATCATAAACCTGTATGTTGACCTCTGCATGAAATGCACCGATAACAAGTTTAACATTTTGTGAACCCGACTGAAATGTACAAACGTACACATAAAAGGCGGCCAAAATCGGTAATTAAGTAGTGAGAAAGAAAACAAAAGAAAAAGAGATGACAACTCCGTAACATGGTAAAGCAACCTTTTACCAAAAAAAACCCCCAAAACCCAGCAAAGAAACAAAACCAAAAACCACAAACAGGGGTGAATTGTAGAGAACAGAGACAGTGGGTTGTTTTGACATTGATAACGTGCAGCTGAGAACCTGCAGCAAAGAGTCACATAACTTTGAGGGAGCACGAGAAGAAACCAGCATGAGACAGAAAGAAAGGAGGGATGTGATCTCACCTGTAGAAGGCAAGTGAACAGCAGAGAGTGGCCTGTCGCAGCACTCTCCAAAGGAGCCAGCTGCAGCCAGGTCTTTTACCATCACACTCTCCATGGCAGTCCCTCTGCTGCCTTCTAGTCTCGCCTCATCCAGGGCACGCTCACCCTCTCTGCTTCTTCCTCGGCTGCCCAACCGCTTCACAGAACCAGCCACAGCTGCACCTTGTCTACACCAGCCAACCCACCGCCCCTGAAGCCAGCCCACAGCTGTACATTGTCAGTGCTGATTAACCCAGCTTCGTTCCTCTGCAGTAGCCTACAGTGCACAGCGCTAAGGAATGTGTTGTACGAACCTTCCGGGCTGTTCCGCGTCGATTCACAGTCAGTTACAAAAACTGAAGGACATGTCACAGGGCTTACGGCAGGAACTTTTGGGAGATTGGTTGCGGAATCTTTTCAAGTCTCGGGGAACCACCAGACGGTTGCAGGAGTTTACAACACGCGGAGGAATATTGCTATTGGTAATTGTAGTTATATTGACCATTATTCCCTGTATGCCGAACTGTGTAAGACCTATGATTCAAAAGTAGTTTAACCTCTAATGTTGTTTCTGTTCAAAATAAAGACGGGGGAAGTGTAGAGAGCTTTATGGCCAGTGCTGGAGGCCACGATGCCTGTGAAGGGCCTTGAAGGCTAAAGAAGAGAGAAAGTACGATAAGGTTGGCTGAACGCCTGGAAGGAAGACGGGGTATGAAGCAAGGCCAGAGCGGATGCGCGATGCCACATCTCGGCGGCTGGCTGAGAACATGAAACCCACAGAGATAAGAAGGAAGAGAGGAAAAAAAAGGCAAGAAGTTCAGTGCATTTGCAGCTTAGTAATTAACCAATTATATGTAGCCAAGACGTGTGT
This sequence comes from Falco biarmicus, assembly GCF_023638135.1. Classification (NCBI taxonomy): domain Eukaryota; kingdom Metazoa; phylum Chordata; class Aves; order Falconiformes; family Falconidae; genus Falco; species Falco biarmicus. The sequence continues at coordinate 15,482,966 of NC_079296.1, forward strand.
GAACAGCATTGATTAACCAATGATAATTTAGAATGGGGCGCGGGAACAGCAAACGAGGATATTATAAGCGTGGGTTCTGGACTAATAAAAGGTCTTCTGGTTGAACTCGGGAGTCCACGTCATCGTCTCCTCAGGCCATATGCTCCTCCGCCTCCTCGTCTGCCATTGCACGGACCTGCAAGGCCACACCATGAAAGTTAAAACAACGTTCATGGTGCATTCACTCCTGCCTGTGTTTGTCTAGAGCAGCTGTGACGCTGCCCCTGGTGTTACCTGCTCAGAGAACTGCTGCACCTACTGCTGCCACATTCTCTGCACCTCCTTCAGTTTCTTTGCATACTGATCTCTTTCGAACTGGAGCTCGAAAACTGACCCTGAGAGCTGTTCAAAACAAAACAAAACACAAAAGAAAATCGTATTGGCTAAATAAATTTGGCAGTGACCGCTTCAGGGATAAAGCCTGAAGAAACCAGTGTTAACACAAAGCTCAGGCTGCATTCTTCTGCCACACAAGTTTCTTTACAGACATGAAGATCTGGATGTCATTCCGTACAAGCCCTGAGCAACCCCGGTTTCCAGGCCTGCCTTCTCCTCCAGTGCCACCTGCAACTGCTGCTTTGCATCCAGACTCCCTGCCTGATTTGACAACTGCCAAGAAAAATCAAAAAGTCATGGCAAAATGTTAACACGCCACTTCTGCATAGCCTTTCCCCTGATAGCAACCTGCCACATGATCCATCTTGCAACCTTAAAGTGCTCCAACTCATGGTGATGTTCAATGAAAAAAAAAAAAAAAAAAAAGAGGGGGGAAGGAGATTAAAATCAAAAAGCTTAGATTTTAGCCCTGTAAAACAGGCTGAGCTAGACAGCTCCTCCCTACCAATTTTATATTTACGACTTGTTTGATTAAAACCTATTTTCTTAATCTAAAAATCTGGCTCAGAAACTTTGTGCATTTCCAGAGTCTGTATTACACAGCCAGATCAGGTGGTCTAAAAGTTGTCAAACACGTCAGGAATTTAAAGCCAGTGTCTGGAGCATTGGAGAGTTGGCACACAGTACTTTTCCCAGAAGAGGAGCAGCTGCCTTTATTTCAAGGGTAACTTAAGCCACTGACTGGGGAGGAAAAAAAAACCAAAACCAACAATAAACAAAAGAGCAGTTTCTTCCCTCACAGGCTCAGGTTCACACCGGCTTGCTCTCTGAACTGCTAACAGCTGGCTTCCTGAATTCCCTTCCTAACTGGCTGCTTCTCTTAACTTTCCCCAGCTGACCTTCGAGTTACCATTGTCCAATTCACCTTCTGCAAGGGTGGGTACAAACACCACCCCTATTCAACTGGCTTCTCAGTGAGACCACGAGACAGCTGCGTAACCAAAATGCCAAACAGATACAAAGCAGGAAAAGTCTTTGTATTGTCACGCGCTGTATGTTCAGTCACCCTCTCATATTGTACAACATTCTTTTCGCAGACCAGCGTCACAACAGCTTTCAGTCTACTGCTCCAGCTCCTTCAAACAGACCTTCTGTTCCTCAGAGGCCTCGCTGAAGGCCTGTGACCAAGAGGATGCCTTGATGAGGTTTTGTGCCTTCCTTTCCGAACAAGGGTTAAGCCTTGCCCCCACTCTCAGAAGCAAAGTCTTACAACGGTCAGTGTGATCTACCCTCACAGCCTGGAAGCAGTATGGGCACCTGGTGGATCCTCTGTTTAGCCATTTCCCGCTTGTTCTGCAAATATTCCAATTGCAGCTCCTTAACTTTGCTTTTCTTATCCAGGTAGAGAAGCTTCTCTGACAGCTGTGAATTCTTCTGCTTCATTTCCTCACTGCTTTTGCTGAAACAAACCAAAATTAAAGCAGCATCACTGTATGTACTATGGGTCTGGGCAAGTACATGTCATACATTTACAATCCAGCTAGTCGTAACAGTTAGAATCACAGAAACATCACATCCAGTCACTTTTCTTAAGCTGAATATCCAGCCTCCCAAGTCACCACCTGTGGTGCATGCCCCTTGTGATGTTTTGTGGCTCTACCGGGAAGAGCAGTGTTACTCTGCAGTAACAAGCAGCAAATGGACTTACCTTTGTTTGTACAGCTCCTGTTTCAGGTCTTCTAGCTCCTTCATTAACTCTTCATTACGCTGCAGAAAAAAAGAAATGACTGATTCAGCTGCAGACTTCAGCAAAATATTTCACCTTTAGCACATCAGCTGAAGTGGAAAGCATCAGAACTTTGGCAAAACCCTTCAGGACAGGTTGCTTAGAACCTCCTGAATTTGCCAGGAATAAATCTGCTCAGCCTTTTCAAACGCGATGCTACTAACTGAACGTGAGGTCATTTCTGCAGATTTCTGGATGAATATCAATACTGAAGTGTCTGCCTGATGGAGACCCTCCTGAGACAAGGTCTCGGTGGCGCTTCTGTTGCGTGTGGAGCTGGCAAGACTAATGAAGTGAGGTGCCGGATCTGAAGACAGCAACTGGACCATATGATTAGTGGTCACAGAAACCTGAATGAACTTTGCCTTGACCATGGAGAACACAGGGCTTTACAAGGTTAATTAACAATTCAGAATGTTAATTTCTGCCTCTTCTCCGAGCAGGGACTACAGACTTTGCATTAGTGTACTGACAAGCAAATAGCCAAAGGCAGAGCTGCTGGTGAAGCATAAGCAGAGGTGACTCTTACCTTCTCTGCCTGTTTCTGCTGCAGAGAGACGGAGGCCAAAGTACGTTCCAGCTCCACTACCCTCTGGTGAGATGAACGTAAACGAGCAGCAAGGCTCTCGGCTTCTCCTGAACAAGTCAGAACAGAGTGAGTTGAGGCTGGACCACAAAGAGCTTTTTGGAACTGCTAAACAGCACTTTCTGCTTTGTCAACAAGCTCTTAAGGCAGCACAGAGCTTTGCAAGTCAGTAGACCTGGTTCTGCCCCTGGCTCTACAGGTGGCTCACTAGCAGCTCTGGGCAGTAAAGCTCTCTGTAACTACCATCCTCACTTTGAGGGAGATGATGAAACTTCCTCTGCAGAATAGGCAATATGTTGGTTGGGATCTTTCTTTCTAATAGAAGAAGTCGCTCAAACTTGGTTCAGAATGAAGGGCTCGGGTAAAACCTACCTTTACGCGATAGCTGTGTGGGAGGGAGGGTGGCGAAAAGGGAACTAAGTTTTAAAAGGATCAGAAGAAAGTCAGAAAGGAACAGCCTGGGGTAGTCACCGGGGCTGAACAGGGCTGACAAGGCTTTAGCGATGCACAAAAGAACCTCAACTGCCATGGGATCAACATGCTCCCACTTGGGGGCAGCTCTGGCGACAGAGGCAGCGATGGTGCCAAGTATTGCCCACCGAGGAGTCGGCCACTGCTGTGAGCTGGCTGCCAGCAACTGTCATGCCTCTGGCTTGAAATTCACACTTTGACCAACAGCTTGAGCTGGAGTGCCCACAGTCAATTACCTGATTTCTTCCCTGCAGCTTCTCGAGTATGTGCAAGGGCCGCCTGCAACTCAGGCTTCTCAGAAGCTAGAATTCCAATAGTCTGGATACAAACCTTTGGGAAAGGAAAATCGGCTCAGCATGAAACTTCTTTGCTTGTAATTGCAACATCACTGTTGCCACAAAAGGCTAACTCAGTAAAGGGAAAGAGCTCGTGTAGTTAAGCACAGTCGGGCTGACTCCCAGTTTTCCTGAAGGAACGCGCTCGCGGCTTCCCGAGTAAAGACTATGAATGGTCAGTAATCCAGAGAACAGCAGAAGGCAGGCGGTGTTACTGTAATGGAGGCTCTGCCTTACCTGTAGCTGTTCCCTCAGCGCGGCTTGCTCTTCAGAAAATTTCTTTTCCAACTCCTTCTTTTCCTGTATAAAGAAATGATGCCTATTTAGCACAAAAACATAGATGGGTAACCCTTGTTTTGTAGCAAACTAAAAAAGCAGTGATACATTGGTAGGACTTGCAGCATCGAAACGACAGCAGCCTTTTAAAGACATACTTCAGCCCTGCGTTATTTGAACGCCTTCACTATTTATCCATCCTAGATTGGCAGTAACAGCATAGCACAATCGCTGCTAGCATAAAAACGGTAGTGCTTGGAAGCAAGCTACTGGCAAGGACTTGTATTCTCCTGCCTCCACCACACTCCTCTAATACTTGAGTATTTAAACGTTCGCTTGTGTCAAAATAAGAACGCTACCTGCCAGGCAGGCCTAACTCATGAAGTCAAATCATTCAACCCTACGCTACAAATGAAACTGAATCTAACATAAGACAAGACCACACGTGCCTGGGCCACAGCCCACTATACTCTCTGCGCCGCCAAGGAAGAGATACTATTTTTCTGCCTATCCAAAACCAGGACACACTTTACCTTCTCCAGCTGATCCACTGCCTCCTGGCTCTGCTCTTTCTGTGGAAGAAAAGTGATGCACCAGTATCAAGAGAAAATACTCTCATACATCTGAAACACATTTTCACTTCAACAAAGTAGGATACATGCCCAATTCACGCAAACAGAATTTCCACTTTCTGTAGTCCTTTCTGTAGAGGACTAGGAAGTTCATCTTAGCTATTAAAAATACGAGATCTGGAGCTGCCTTCACTAATGTACTTCATATGCCAGGCATCTTTTTCATCGCTCAGTAGACTGCCACAGTTGTTCTCCAACACCGCTGCTGAAACCCCTCCATGTCTACATCTGAGCATCTACCACCTTCAGTTAAACTCGCACCCCCACATCTGTGCAACTGATGGCAGTAATCCTGGTGTATTGGGATGATCGCCAGAAATGCTGGGGGGTTTTAAAAAACACCACCAATAAATTAAAAAAAAAAACAACCAACCAATAACCCCAAAGAAAAACATAGTCTTTTCCTTGACCTGAGACCTCAGACCTTTCTTCCACTGAAGAGCTGGCCTTAAGTCACGCAGAGCCGCACTTGTGTTGGCAGACTTCTGCAGGAGGTGGTATGGGAGGGCTGAAGCCAGATACAAAGAGAAGGGGTAATTCTGTCCTAGCCCATTTCCATCTTAGCGGTGAAGTATTTGGAGATTTGTTGTCCGTAGGTAATGCACCTTTAGATAGGAGGTGAAGGAGACAAAGGTGGCAGCTGCCTACCCAGGCCGCCACACAACTGTGCTGCTGTGTTTGCTATTTGCTGACTATCACAATAATACTCCTTATAGCGCCTTTCACTCCAAAGTACCACACAGAGAAAACATCCTTTTCTGGGTAAGGAGAGATGCAGACTCCCTCTGCGACAAGCTAATGTCAATGATGCAGGTTGATTTCCCATTCTTTCCCACTAAATCAAGAATACATCTTTCCATGCATACATGCTGTCCATTCATCCCACTCAGCTTTTCTTCCCACTGCTGAATGTTTACGTTCTAAACCAGGATTTTTTGCTTCTCAATGCTTAAATATCATATTGTTCAGTAGGATGACTGCAGACACCGCTGAGATCCAGGAGTGTTTTCTTGAGCTGACTGCTTAAAGCTCCACATCAAATATCAAGAGAATTAATAGGACAAAAGGAATACAAAGGCAAATCAGAGTGAACTCCATTCCATCTTGCAGGTTTCACTGCATCTAACTGGTACCCCTGGTGATTACTATAGTTACGTTTATTGATAAGAGACGCACGGATATGTAGTAAACAGGAGTTACTTTATGACAACTGATCTGAAACAATGGTAGGAAAATAAGCTACCAAAATGATGCAAGTGGAACGAAAATCAGAGCTTTGCCACAGCAACAGCGGAAGACAGTTCTGGGCTACCAAATTTGACTTCCCTGAGCTTCTATCACAATTTGATCAAGCCTTCCGTTTAAATAAACTGCCTGAAAAGAATTGGTTTAAAAAGGCTGGGGTTTTATGTTTGTGCCTGAACACGTTTCTATTGCTTATCGGCATAGTTCCTGCCCTTTCCTCTTCAGAAGCCTGGCAACGTGAAGACGCTAAAGCCTGTAAACGCTTGACTCAAAGGATCCGACTTCCTGCCTAAACCTATTTAAACCCAGCACTGGAACTTGCCAGACTGTACATCCCCTGCGCAAGTTTCATCGCCTGTTGTAAAACGGGTTGGCAGGAGTAACTAGACAGCTTCCTCAGGGCAGCTGCTTGCCTGGAGATCAGCAGAGTCATGCCCTTCAGAAGCAAGGCCCTAGGGAATACAGCAACGACACGCACAGCGGGAGAAATACAGACTAAGAAAACACTGCCTCTCCCTACTGCACTTGCCCTCAGCAGCTCAGTTAGTTTATCGCCTCACCCCACACTCCTCCTTTTCCTCAAAGCTCAGCTGTCTCGCGGAAGAGGTTTTGACAAGGTTCACTTTTTCACACGTTCAGTTCAACACAAACCAGAAGGGCGCAAGCACTTTACGAGCAATGGCAACGCATGGTATCAACTAGCTCCATGATAATAAAAACAGCAACAAAACTCAAGCAACTGACAGGGGCTATGTCAGGACAAGGCTCCACCCAAGAAATCGAGGCCAGCGTAAACAGAACCTGAAGCATGCAGTAGGGAGAGCGAGTCACTGCGAGGGACACGAGCACTGCCTCACCTTCCTCCTGTCCAATGAGGGTATGGCTACCCCATTGGAGCGCTTCAGGTCCGACACCGGCACCTTCAGAATGTTCTGAATCTGAAGGAGGTGAAAGAAAAGGGGGAACGGCTCAGAAAAGGACAGAGAGAAAGTGTCGATCGGAGGGAGCCAAAGAAACCGGCATCCTCCGGCTGGCCAGGAGCACGCAGCTCAAAGCAGCAGCTCTGGGCACACCCAGGGCTGCGTGACAGCACCGCATGATCAGACACGGCTTTGGCACGTACCCTGAGCTCTAGTGTGCACCTTCCAGCAGCGGTAGCTGCTAACTATTGTGGCACGCTTCGCGTGCTGGCGATACAGGCAGCTGCGCCAGTCATCCATTACACCCGCATAACCATTTCCCGGCTCTAGTCACGTTGTTCAGAAAACCAAAGAACAAGGAGGTAGCAAATGAGCTGGGACAAAGACCGAGGCACTCACGTTCTCTGGAGGCTGCTGGTCATCGCCCGGGGGAGTCTCAGGTCGACCGTCTCCTTTAGTTTTGTGGTTTTCCTTACTTCCAGCAGCTGCTCCAGGGCTCTTCTTCTGCTGATACTCCTTCAGCTGTGAAAAATAATAATAATCTGAAATCCAAACAGAACATGCCTTCTGTGAGAATGATGTTAACCCCCCAGCCCCAACTCCACTGGGTAAAAAGACCAAGTGTAAGGACAAGAGAAACGCTCTTCAATGAGTTTGTCGCCCGGGGGGGGGGGGGGGGGGGGAAGAGAAATAAAAATCAAAACACGTCCAAAAAAAAGGCTAAAGTAAGATCGAATGTGATGAGTTTACGACAAGAGGCTCAGAGCTGCAAACGTTCAACTTTTGTACACAGCTAAGAGTTGCTGGGAAACGACTTGATACTCCATCCTGCAACTACAAGGAGATGAAAAGAAGTATCTCGGGGTGGGGTTTTTTTAGGGTTCTAACTAAGAGCATTGAGGAAAAATGAGTAAAGGGCAATGAAATCTGAATGTTAAGTGAAACATCAACACCTGACAGTAAGGTCTCCCACTCTGTGAAAGACTTTGAGAAGGAACATTACAGTCCTTACAGACAAATGCCATGTTAATACAAGCAGCGTAGTCACTGTGAACTAAGGGGAGAAGCAACCTACAACGGATTTTTCAATCGCACCCGCTTCACCCCGGAGAAGCTAGTCTGATAAGCCGTTCGCTTGAATTCGGCTGGGTCTTCCGAGCCGAATCGTTTGTGCTCCAGCAGGGTGAAGTCCCCAGGCAAGCGAGCCCCAGGCAGTTCGGTCAACTGCCCGTTTCCCCAGCCCGCAGCCCGCCCTCCGCCCCCCCGCCGGGCCGGGCCGGGCCGGGCCGCGCCTCGGCCTCCAGGTGGAGAAAGAAGGACCCGTTATTGGCAGAACTCCAAAATGGAAGCCCGAACCGCTCCAGGACACTTTCCCCTCCCCAGGACTTTCACCCACGCCGCGGCCGGGGAGAAAACGAAGGCCGGGGAAATAAGCAACATGAGACCAAAAAACCCCAAAAAAGGGTGTGGGGGAGGCCAGGGGGAGGGAAAACCGCCAAACCAAACCCGGCGGACCCACGGCACCGCCGGCCCGGCCCGCCCCGGCCCCCGCCGCCCCTCACCTTCTCCTTGCCCGCCGCCAGCCAGCTCTGCCCGCTGCCGTCCGCCACGGCCGCCCCGCGCCTGCGCCGCCTTGGCTTCGCCCACCGCCGGCGGCAGCAGCCAGGGCCCGCCCAGCCTGCGCTGCCGCCCTGGAGGCCCGGCCCATCGCCGTGCCCCGCCGGGCCCGGCAGCTCCGCTTTTCCCTCAGTCACTGGGGGAGCCGGTGCCACCTTGCAGTGCCTGCTCCCCATGTTGGAGCCCGCACCGCCCGCTGCTCGGGTGACAGCCCGCACCGCCCGCTGCTCGGGTGACAGCCCGCACCGCCCGCTGCTCGGGTGACACCTGGCTGCCCGGCGTGCCCCACCCAGAGCTCACCTGCAGCTTCCCGGAGACGTTTGTTCCCCGGCGCTGACGGCACAGCGGGCCCTGTCGCTGGGAGACTCCACTTCCCAGCGTGCCCCGCGGCGCGCCCGCGCCTGCCGCTCCCGGCCGGCCCCGCGCGCACCCGGCCGGCCCGGCGGGAGGCGGCAGCCCTGGCCGAGCGGGTCCCGCCGAGCGCGGGTCGCAGCGCGCCCGCCCCGCCGCGGCCCGGGCCCGGCCGGTAGGAGCCGGGTCCCCGTGTTACAGATTTGCTAACGGTTACAATTAACTAACCTTATTTGATTTTATAAAATCATTTTCATAGAACTGTAGAGGAATAAGAAATATATTTTAGTGGAACTAGCAGCTGCACCACACAAGCTGCTGTGGAATCCTCTGTACAGCCCTGTACCACGGCCAAGGACTGAGAGCAACCGAATGAAACAACTCGTAGCTACCTGCCAAGAAACCGTGAACTTTAATAATAGTGATATAAAGAAATGGCATGGAATGGGGACAATCAGTTCCGGGTAAATATATTTACACAAAGAATGTAGGTCTAGTAATTAGGACTCACTCACTCACGCACCCGGCCGTCCATAAAGAAGTGTCTGCTTATCTCCCTCACATCGGGGTCGGCAAGTTTTTCATTCCGAGATTTCGGTACCAGCCGCTCCCCGCCCCCGCCGCGGGCCGTGCCTGCGCTGAGGCGGCGCGGCCCGGCCCCTGACGCGGCGCCGCTCTGCTCTGCCAGGGCCTCCGGTGGCGGCCGGCGGAGCGGCGCGGCCGGCTGCAGGTCCGCGGTGAGGCCCTGCGCGGGCTGGGGGGAGCGGGCCCTGCTCCAGGGCTGCCCCGGCCGCCGTCTGTGGCACGGCACGGCACGGCACGGCCCGGCACGGCCCGGCCCGGCACGGCACGGCCCGGCACGGCCGGGGGTGTGTTTTCTTGGGGCGGAGCTGCCGGCCTCGCCCCCCGGCGCTGCCTCGTCCTGGCAGCGCCTCTGAACACCGAAATTGTGGGGGTTACGGTCTTATTGTCACCTGACGCTGTAAATCTACAAAACGCCGTAGAATATGATGGGGGGCGGGGCAACGTTACAGAAACCCATCAGTCTTTTACCTGAGCTTCCCCCCTCCCTGCCCAGGAGACACGGTATTTTTTCCTTTCCTTTTTTTCTCCTCTTTTCTCCATTTCTGGTTAGTGCCCCCCAGCACCGCAGCATCTTCCCCTGGGCTGAGGTAGCGTGAAATGTCTCCTGTGCTCTACAGATGCCCTGTCCCGCGTCCTGCCAACCTACTGGAACCAGCCAAGAAGCCCTGCAGTATGAAATTGAAGAGCTGAAGCAGAAAGACCTTGCTCTAGACCAGGAAACTGCACAATTCTTGTCCGAGTATGTCCTTGGCGAGCTCAGTGTCCGCTGTGATGCCTCAGTTATTTTTGTTTCAAAAAAACCCAGCGGTCTAGGGCTTAGAGCTAAAAGCCGTCCTCTTACGCCACCGCTTTTATCGTGGCGTTGTGCAACGTTG